>NC_138661.1:10009185-10346685 GCF_964273445.1 Streptopelia decaocto
AACAAAAAAAACCCCAAAACATAGGTGACAAAGCTGTCCTCTATTCCATATGAGGGAAACTCTGTTTCCCAGGTACTCACCAAAACTGGGAACAGAAGTACCACCGTGTTGTACAAAAGCCTGTTCTCTGGTCAGAAGAAGAAATGAATTGAAATTTCGTAAGGCACCTGATTCTCATGACATTTTCAGGCCCTCTTTGGAAGCTGATTAACATGAAGTGAGTGGCCTGCTGTTAAAGTTCACTGTGTTATGATATTGATGTTCTGCTTTTATATTTTGGGGCAAAACATTGTTTTGGGGAGTTCAATAGATTAAAATAACCTGTTCTACCTCCTGGTAGGAAATATAGATCTGTAATTCTTTAACAGATTAAAGCAAAGTACAGACCTGTGCTTAATGAGAGATAATATTCAAAACCTTTTGGTAAATGGCCTAATTTTACACCTTCTATGTGGAGAAATTAATGTTTTTTTAACTTTGCCATAATACTTGGGTGGGTGCTCCAGTAGTTCTAATCTAGATGAGCTGTACCTGTCAAAAATAAATACCCAATGTGCTTTTCCGTGCTTCTTTCTGAAATTGCAACACATTGCTCCTCTAGCCTTTTCACTCAAATGAACAGTTTACAGCAATCAATAATACTACTTTTATCTATTTTTTTTATTTTTTCTCCAACAATGTCATTATCATTTCCTCTTTCAAGTCAGGGAAATAAATGTGAAATAACCTCAAGCTTCCTCTCCCTAATGTATTTTTTTTTTCTAATTTTCCAAATGAATCCCTGGTTCTGTTTAAAGACTAGCACAGTGTGATGACTTCATTAGTTTGCTGGTGTGCGTTCTCTGACTCACATTAAAACAGTGAAGGTCTTTGAGTTAGCAATAATTAGATGAGGTCATTAAAGATACAATGAGATCATGATTGCCAGAAATGGCCTCACATTGTATGAAGTAAGGTCAAATCAGCTATAACCATTACTCATTCCTGATTTTTTCTTTATTACATATGCATTAAGTAACAGTAGTAGGTAATCCACAGGTTAACATGAGTGAGATGCCCTACAACCTGTCATACTTGTAGTATTGTACAGTGAACAGAAAGTTGCATGGTGAGACCTTTTGTAGTAATTGTCACTTACTCATAGAAACTGCAGCAGGGACTAAATAAGAACAGATCAAAAATAAATGGAAGGGGATATCAACAACATTTTGAAGGACTGAGGCAGGAAAACATTGGCTGTGTGTTCAAAGTCTCCAGGAGTGTTTTCCAGGAAGGATCAAATTACAAGGTAGCAAACAAGGCTCCCAAGCAGGACAGGCTCAGATGCTTCTCAACCAGTGTGAAAGCTGTGACTCCATGGAAGTCCACAGCATGACAAGCCAGTCCATGTAGTCATCTTGCTGGAAGGTAGCACGGTTACCTGAACAGTACGAGACACCCCTGCTCCCTGCTGCCTTTGACCCATGGGCAGCACCTCTCCAAAATAAAAAGTCAGTGCAGACAACAAAATGCATGGATTATTTTTCTTTTGCATAGCAATGAGTACTGTGTCCATTCTCTGGGGACAGTCATTCAATGCAATCACATAGTAACCTGGTGAAGAATGGCAGCACTCCTTCCATTTATTTCTTATTTTCTAAACAGCCAAAAGCAGATTTAAACCCAAGTCTCTCCATTACGACAGATAACAGAAATCGAGCTGAACAAATAGTTGACAGAATAGCCAGAAGAGGAGAAAATCAATATACTAATTAATGCAGCAATTGCTTCCAGATGTGTACATCATAGAAATCTGACCCATTTTTGTACGGTTTCAGATTATCTCCCTTCTCCTCTTCCTCACACTCTGCTGATTGGAAAAATGACCCTTCCAGCATTACAAGACACATTTCTTCAGCACTGTGCAACAGGCAACATGCTCAGCGAGAGCAGCGCAACTCACTGAGCACTTCGCAGCAGCTTTCATGCATTAAAATCTGCAAGAAATTTAAGTCTACATCTTCTCTGCTATCACTGCGAAATGTCTCCTTCCTAGATTACAAGTGACAATCTCACCTACATGTCAAGGCTGAGGAGACATGTGAAATTACATGTCCACTCTGGGCCGTGCTAGAGGAAGGAAAAATGTGCTCTTTGACAGTGGCAGTCCAGACATGAGGCACAGAGCAGAGGCTCTGCCTGGAAATCAAAATGAGTCCTGGCCAGGAGGGTGAGTATGGTAGCCAGGGAACTGACCCTCAACAACTAATACAGGGTGCTCTTCTGCTGTTCGCTGCTTCTCTCACCCTCTGGAAAGACCTTCTGTCAGAAGAGGCTGGACCCTGCTGAGATACTAACTTTCTGGTTGTGAACATGTGCAGACGCAGACTTTGCTTTTGGGCAATTGATATCTGTGTTCTCCCTGTAACAGAAGTAATTAGTGATACTAACTAGCACAGACATCTGAATTTCCTTTCAGTTATACCTGAACTATGAACAATTATAGTTATTCAAGAGCTCTTAATTTGCAGAGGCACTTTTTCCTGTGTACAGAGACACTCAGAATGACCAAGGAAGTTGCACAGCTCTCCTCCGTGCAGCCAGGCTGCAATGTACTGTTCCTCACCCTAAAAACCTTCATTCCATTCTATTCTTCTTCTTTCCATGTTTCTGTCCCTTCCATGTCTGGACAGGCATACCAGTTATTTTAGGTGAGGAGCACATCCCTTTTCTGAAAAAGAAAAAAAATCTGAGGCTGTTGAATACAGATTCTACAGTGTGCAGTGAGTTTTGATCCACATACAGATGTTGAGGTATCTGAGATCATTAAGTGTAAACTCCAGAGTCCAGATGCTATGTGTCAGCTTGAACATGAGCTGTCAGTGTCCCCAGAGAGGTCGCAATAAGAGTTTTGCCAGCAACAGCTTGCAAAGATACATCACAAATCTGTGTCTAGGAGTTTGCCCTTTTTATTTCCAAACTTGCTCAACTGATGGTGGGAAAAGAGATGTGGCAAATGGAGGAGACTGCAGATCTGGCACACCAATGTTTTTCTGACATTTCAGCTGCCCTGAGGGTCTACTTCTTTATGTTATGGAGCCAAGGGTGATTGTTTTTTGTTCCATTGAGTTTTTCTTTCTGTGAAGAGGTAAGTGATTAACATTAATAGATCCTAAAATATCCACAGTGATGAAAAAAAATGCTTTGTTTTATTTAGTATGTGTGCCTTAGAACTTGTGAGCAAATACACAAGGAGCAACAAGGTTCATTAGCACTGATGTGTTAGCCTGAAAGGGAAAAGGAGAATATAAGAAGCTAATATTGTTTGTCCTGCAATCCATCTTTCATGTCACTGAGGGCAAGGAAATGTTTTCTAAATTTCCTATCAATCTTCCTGACCTTTTTTACTGTTTACATCATTTGCATTTTTAAATAGATTAGTTTGGGATGTTAATTTTTCCCTTGATGCTTCACTTTAAAAAACAAAGATGCTTCCCCATAGAAATATCTTCATCCAGATGTCTCAGCCCAGAAAGGGGTCTTTACACCCCCAATAGGAAAACCCAGCATTTGCCATTTGCCCCATGGAGCAGCAGTCCATGGATCTACCCAAACTGGACCTGAAGTGAGGGCCAGAGGTGAGGGGGTGGCACCTAGACCTGGTCACTCAGTTTTCTCCCTCCTGACTTGCCCAGACACCTGCAGGCTATGGGTGGAGGACATATGGGTGGCAGGAACCACTCACACATCCATGTAGGGATCGCACCGTTCACATAGCCTGAACAATTTGTGGAGATACAGGTTTTACTATACTGCAGGAACAACATTTTAGTTTTGTTTACTTTGGTTTGTTTGGATTTTTTGCAAAACTATGTCTTTCTTACACAGACAATAATAGATAGATCATGTCATGACAATTCTACTTTTAAATGAAGCTACACTAGGTACAAAGCAGCATTGCAAATAGAGGTGGTTGATATAATAGAAAAGATGCATAGAGACTTTTACACATTCAGCATTTGCACACTGCCACTTACAATTTGTCCACAGCTTTTGATGGCCCATGAAGTTCTTCAGGTATTTAGCTAAAAGTGTAAGAGTATGTGGGCAATTTATAGAGGCTCTAAAGTTACTCTGTCAGCTGTGGCAATTGCTAGTTATTACCGAAGGCAACGTAAGTAATACAAGTAATCAAGTAAATTGTGAACACTGTTTTAACTAATTTACTAGAACAAAATTGCTTAGAGTTTACCAGTAAGTAGTGAAAAAACAAATATGACTAAAAGATAAAGAAATAAAACAATAACCCTGGCAGTATTATAAAACATACTCACTAATCTCTGCATTTCTAGAAAAAAAAAAACAGGCCCATCTTTCACCCTTTCTTACCAGTTTTCATTCTTGCAGGGAACTCTGGCAGAAAAGCAGAGGAGGGATCCCCAGGTGAGCTCTCAGAAACAGCAGACCGGTCTTCTCAGGAAAGCAAGCATTCTGTCTTGAAAGCTTTAGGAGCTGACTTTGATGATTTCACACCAATAAATAGCTGTACTCAGATATTTTGATCTTTATTCTGCTAAGTACAGAGATGGCAGCAAATCCTCACCCCACTGCCCAACAAAGAGTTCATCTGAGTCCATAGGAATGGCATTTGTGGCTGTAATTAATGGGGAGGGAGAGAAGGAGTGCAGAACTGCCCATAAAATCCAGCTCTTAAAATTACACCCCACAAAACAGTAGGAATTGACTGTAACATCACAGGACATGAATGAGGTGACTTATTAAATCATACCCAATGCTAACTTCTGTGGGAAGCTGCAAAAATCAAAGATTTGCTATTTTTAGAGCCCAGGCTTCTGAAGAGAGAAAAGCAGCTTACTGACACACAAAAGAAGAGAAGAATATGATGTATTTGTGATTGTTATCATGACACTGACTCAGCATTCAGACCTTTTTGGTGGTATCAGAGAGGAGATGGAAGAGGGAGAGAGGACCTCCCTGAGTGTGGCTGCTAGTCCTGCTTCTTGATGTCTCCCCAGTTTCCTCCATGAGAATGGAGACTTGGGAAATGGGTTTAAAAGCCTGACATGCAAAATGTATCGCATGTCACGGTGTGCTGTGGCAAATGATCATCAGTAGAATTATACATGCTATATTGCCTGCTGTATTCCCCAAAGCAGTTAAAGAGCCAGGAGAATATGAGACTGTCATTACTCTGTCTCCCTCCCTCTGTTTCAGAGCATAAACCTCTGCCAGACACTCAGGCAGAACAAAACACTTAATCAGTGTTAAGGATGCATCTGGTTCCCCCAGAGAGATGAGCTGTTCATTTATGCTTGTTTACAATATGTTTATAAACATTACTGGACAGGGATAGATTACCCCAGTTTACTGCCACATAAAGGAGTCAGCTGCTTACGTTTCCCATCATATCTATGTGCTTTTCTTTTACATTACTCAAGTGGTACCTTATGGCAAGTAATCTTTGTGAATTAGGCCAGAAATCAGGAGTGTCCCTGTAGAATTTATACTGTTTTCCCTGTAATTGTCTCACAAGTATGACTTTTGGATTAAATCTCTATCCAAGATGTCTATTTTTCTTTTCTATCTATGTTGTTTTGTTTTCCCCCCTCCTCGCCCCCGGTGGTCCATGAAGGAACGACATTGAATTTATGCTCTAGATGAAGAGCATATTGTTTGGACAGAAAAGGGAAAGGTGTTGTTGTGATGACACCCCCCACCAAGTCAAATGTTCATACTCAACCAAAGGAAGCAGTCTTTGTAAAAGAAATTTTTACTTTCATTGTTCTTATTTTAAAAACAGGCTGTCCATGTATGTTCCTTCTGAATTATGAGTTAGGACTTTACATAGCAGTGGCAAAATTGAAAGAAACTGTGCAGCTCTAGTCATGTATCAAACCTCTGGGTCCTCTGAAGTGGGGTCAAGAGACAGGGGAGCCACCAAGTCCTGGGAACAGCCCTGCTCTGCAATTTTACTTCTCATTTCACTTGCTGGTTTTCTCTTTTTTTCTCCATCCTCTGTTTGATTATGAGCTTTTTAGGACTTGATTGTTTCATTTTAAGCATTTGAATGGCACATTATGATCCCTGAGTTTAGTTTAATAATCATATTCAGGGTGAGAATACATACAGTTGCAAAACAGTGATGTAATGGAGGAGAAATAAATTGAAAGAAGAAAGTGGAGCAGATTTCACAGAGGGGGAATGTGATGGGCCAGGCAACCAGCTGGGTGTAAATCAACACAAGCCGATTGCTTTGGGTGAGGCTCTACTTCATTGGTGAGTGTCGCAGCAGATATTTGACTTAAGGTTTCTGTGTTGTGTGTAAACCCATTGATAGGCTTGGAAAAAAAAAAAAAAGGTGTAGCCAGTTCTAGCTTATTCTTCCTGATCTGATATTTATCACAGAGCCTTCCAGTATAAGGTCATAATTTTCATTTTATTGGCTGGAAGTCAGGTATTGTAAGGAGTATCGTCACACCTCTCGTTAGATCAGCATTTTAAATGATCCATTAATCCCATAAATCTATGGATATGTGAAATATGTCCATGAGCCTACTCTCCTCTAATGGGATTCCCTGAGTTGCCATCAGGCATGACTTGCATAACAAAGCAGACGTGAGACTGTGACTCACTTATGGAAAACCAAATCTATCAAATTGTGGAATGAGGCTACATACCACATGGGAAAAGCAACCTGTGTGAAATCTGCAGCAAAATCCTCCCTCTCTCACACATGTACACACAGAGGCAGTTCTGAATCACCAATATTTGCACACTGACAGCTTCCCATCCAACAAAGCACAGCAGTAGTCTGTAAGGCAGAATTTTACTTTCCTAGAATGAACCCAACTGTACAGTTCACTATTTGAGTGCTTCATATCAAAAGTTGAAGCCACTGCAAACCAACAAAAGGGATTTCCTGGCCTGTTTTCGCTGACACCAGAAAGCAGTGTTCCACATACCAATGGAAGAGACTTCAACATGCATATCTTCAGTATTGCCCTCGTCATGGTACTGAGCAATAGAGAGAATCTCCTTTGGTCTTGAGGTGAGAGATTGAGAAAATAATATCTGTTTGTACTTGCTTCCTGAGGGCTCTATTCTTCAAAGATTAAAACACCTATTAGAGAGGAAAAAAGATTTCTATATCAAACTGTCCTATACACATGCAAATGGATTTGTTTGCAGCATGAAATATCTTGTAGACAAGATTAATTCAAAAAAGGGTGTGGATAGATTCTTGTTATATTATTATTAGGTAGGACTAATACATATGCAAAATAAGTTAGGCTGAGTAATGCAGTGCTTCAGTTCAGACTCACTACCAAGATTTGCACTAAAAGAAGCCAAATAATCTTTCAAGCATGGATTACTTTTACCTAAAAAAATATTGTACTCTGCTTCACCACATTAGAAATAATATGGAGGAAAGAGGTACTTTGGATTTCAAAGTCAAACAAATCAATTTCAGATATGTTAGCAAATTTCAAAAGGTTAAGGTACCAAAAATAATTTTAAAAGGACAGAATGATGTTATGAAACTTCCCTTGGAATCTCATTTTACGTGATTGGTATTCGTAGAACTGACCATTAAAACTGAAAAGATCAAAATTCATGATGCTATCCACCTGAGGGATGTTTATGAGAGACAACAGATTTTAAATTGTACCCTAATCATTACAATAAATACAACCCTTAGAAGTAGTGGTTGCCACATGATTAGACCAGACAAATGAGTGGTAACATATATCTTGCTTTGTAAGCAGAATTTTCTGCCACTATTTATTTAGAAGCAGCATCATTGATTTCACATTCTAGTTTCATGCGTAAGAGTGGCAGAATCTGACTCTGAAGTTTGGCTTTTTGCTTTGCACAGGCTGACCCTGGACAAGTTTCAAAACAGTCAGATTAAATTATTGTTCAACATTACTCGTAGATATTTTTACAAGAAATGCTCCGTTTGGCTAGAAATTTTTGCCTAGAAAAGAGACAGTGTGAGGAATATGACACATCTATAAATCCTGAGTGGGCTGGAAAAGCTGGACAGAGACTAACTGGTCACTGTCCCTTCCAGTACTGGACTAGTGGCTATCAAATGAAGGTACTGAGAGCCAGGATCAAAGCAAACAAAAGCATGTGTTTCTTCATGAAGTCAATGGTAGATACATGGGAGTCCTTGCTAGAAGTCACTGTGGATGCAACAAAGTACATTTGGAAGAGAGCTTTCTGGGGAGCTATTAAATACAGCATTTCAAGCTTAGGAAGTCCCAGGATTTGACAATAGCTGGAGGCTGAAAGGTAACTGGTGAGATCAGCCCATATTCTTACTGGTCCTTAGAAGTCAGATGTTGAACTCAGTAGAGAAAGGACAGAGGGCTAAGTGAACCCTTTGTCTGAACAGTACAGGTCTTCTTAGCATCCTGTGCTCTGGAGTTCAGTTCCTTGCTTTTGCAGATGACGATGCAATACACTTTATGTGAAGAGGCCCTGATGATGTATCTTAAAACTAGCTCTGCTTTTTGCCCTTCTGTCCTTACCTTTTTTCAAGACCTTCAAACCTTGATTACGAGAAATGTCCATTTACTATCCAGCCATAATTTACCAAAGAAGCATTTAATCGTGGCTTCTCTCCTAGTTCTCAGGATTTTTTAAAAAAATTATTTTAACCATTGATTATTTAAAGAATAAAATAGATATGGTTTCAGCATCAACCACAACCTCTAGTTTAAGAAGATAAGCCCCACACAGCTATTAAAATAAAGGGTGTAGATGGTTGTTTTCAAGAGAGCCCTGCTAGCAGAGTGCCAAGGGATCTTCATGAGCTATTGTGTGTAGTGTCCTACATCCAGAGAGAGGCAGCAGCTCCTCATGCATCATGTTCCCTGTTGGTTAACTCCAGGCTGCTTCCTAAGCATTCTGCTACCTTTTTTAGAACTTACTTATGACTCTTGGGACTGTCTAACTAACAGGGAGTTAACTCAAACAGATGTATAGAAAACCAGTGACCTCATAATCAGGGCTCTCTGATTTAAGGTTTTAACTTTGGGGAGCTCTCAGGCTTTTACCAGGGTACCCATCTTCATGGGTGGCAGGTCCAGTGGGAAAATTCACATCTATATTCTGCTTCTGAAACTATTTTTCTTCTATGAATTTTTCAATTTGTGAAATTAGACAACAGGTTACACAGGGGCTTAGATGGAAATTCTGGTTTCGAAAAGCTGTGTTAGCTTGCCATAGGCTTTTTTTTTTTTAATTGAATAAGTAAAAAAAAGTTTAAAATGTTTTAATTATAGTAACCTACTTCATGCAGTGTGCAGATAGTTCAGACAATCGGACTACCTAATGTGTAAGTCATTAATTCCTAGAAGCACCTTACACATTCCAATCATAACAGCATCACCCAATAAAAAAAATCCATACTCCTCTGTTTGCACTCATTTTCATCTAGTAATAGCAATAGCGACCTCACCATGGGGCATTCTCAAGGATTAATGACCAGCTGGGACTAATGGCACCCTTGGCTACACCTCTGGCCATAAACGTCTGTCAGTCTGTCATCAATCCTCAGAAAATGCCCTATGCCCAGATCATTACTGCTTAACCAGTAGTTAGAATGAAAATGAAAAGCAAATATAGGGAGAGTTGTAAAGAATTTCCACCTTTTATGCATGGGGAAAGTATGCTTGCCTCTATCAGAAAGCTTTGCTTTAATAAGACATCACAGCAATCTGTATTGACTAACACACATTGAGTGTGTTTCTGTGATTAATCCTTGTGCAATTACCCCCTTCAACAACACATTCTGAGGAAAGAGAAGCAAGAATTCAGGCTGAGAAGTTCCCCCAGCCTTTTACCTCCTGGGGGTGGACAGAGTGCAACACCAGTTTTGGTGTTATCACTAATTTCTGTCCAAACCATAGTTTTGCATGACTAGCAATATCCAGCCAGGATATAAACTTTTCATCCCAGTCCTTCTCAGGATGGTAAAAGCTGAGAGCCTCAGCCTGAGTAAATTATTAACATGCCACAGGAGTTAGCAGCACTAATATCATTAAGAGCAAAACAATAGGGAGTGCAGGATTGTTTCAAGCCAGTGGTCAATCTACTTTCATATTTTTTTTCATACTGGCTTTCAAAGGAATTGTATATTGAAGATTTGACACAAGAAGTCCCTAGATGTTTTGTAAATTTTCAACATTTAGCAGCAAAAGCAATGTAAAACACATGTATCTGAATTGCTGGAAATGCCAGAAATGTTTGTGAAGGCAAGTCAGAAAACATGGGTTTGATTTGACTGACAACCAACTGCTGCCATTTTTACTTTTTGCTGACTGAATGACCCCAGGAAATATTTATGCTGGCAAACTTGTAGGTGCAAAATGGGAATACAAATTAAGCTAAAGCTGGCAGGAAACTGCTTTCTCCACTCCCCTTAGGTATGTGTGGGTGTTCACATATTTAGAAACTTAATTAATAGCTCTCAGGGACTTTCCCTGGCTATTTTTCAATGAAGAATGTTGCCAGCATTTTTTTTGATTTTTTTTTTGCATTTCTATATCACTAATTAAAACCAATAATTTTTGGCCACAACATTCAAATGAGGAAAAATGTGATCTTTCACCTTCTGTTTTTCAGATAGCCATTATCAGAAGACATTTGAAGATAGTCAGAAATGCTGCATATTTTGTTTTCTGATGCAGCTCATTTCACCTGTAGATTCTTGAACTTCTCTCACAAGTCAACAGTGACCAAGTCTGAGCAGTACTTTAACCCTTAGTTTGCTGCTTCTTTTACTGCACATGTTGAACTTTACTGGCCTGAGATGTTTCAGTAGTCAGGAAATTAAAATATTTAAGGATTTCTGTGCTTGAGAATTTAGAAGAGACTATGCCCTTCAAGCTTGATTATTTGTAAGTAGAAGTCGCATAAACTGTAGCCTGTTATGGAAAGGTAACTTCAGAAGATCTCATGCATGAGTGGGATGCAGCATCAGGAGGTGACTTGGCCCCAGCAGTAGCAGAGATTGTGTCCACTCTGGGTGTTGGTACTGTTTGAAGCTAAGTTCCTGAAGTGATATCGTGTAGGTGCAGAGCTTCGGGGCCACATGCTTTGATCTACAGACAACTTTCCTCTGTTGCTCCATGCAGCTGTAAGACACCCAGTCTTGGCATGCCACTACACTAAAATGCACAGCCAGGCCAGGGGGAAGGCAAGAACAGACATCAGGGTCATTAGTGATGCTACATATGATGGAAAGGATATCTACCCATTTAATTTATCTTCTGATTATTTAAAATTTCTTCTCTGTTTTAATAGCTTTTTTTTTTTTTCTTTCCTGTCTATAGATATTTTGATGTTGTTTCTTGTATATATGTGCTGCAGGTACTGCAAAAAGTCACTGCTTTTCTTCCCAGGAACAACTGCATTGGGCAATGGTTGAATCAAGTTCTTAGTAAAACTTGAGTCACTGAGTACTGACTTGAAAGCAAAAACAAAGTTGCTTCATATAAAACAATCCATCAGAGAAAAGTGCTAAAAGACGAGCTCTCACTGGCCTTTCTTCTCTTTTGCATGTGTCACTGTAATTCCCACTGTGTTGCTCATGTTTGAAGGAAATGGAGATTCTTCTAATCATTCATCCTAGGATACTTTCTTTATTTTTTGGCTTCCATAAATGTTAAATACATATGAGAGGGTGTCTGATGACATAAGAGTCCAGCACAGAGCAAACACAGAATATAAACCAGCCCATGCTCTTATTGAGCCTTAGAAGTGTTCTAGATAAAACTGTCTGAAAACCTCTGAATAGGGGTCCATCATCTCCATAATTTGTATTCATTCATCTTTTCCTTTTGTAGGAAAGAAGGGAAAAAAAGCTATCTAAATCAATGGGGTTAGGCAGTATTTTGCCAATTTACACTAGCACCTGGCTCCTTTTTGATAATGCCCAAATTAACATCATTAATTTGTGCCAAAGAACACACTTAAACTGTTGACCTAACTGTTTAAGCTATCATTCCTGAGATTTGGATGAACTAATGTTGAAACTAATCCTGTCCATTGCATGAAACCTTATGCCCAGCCATGCATTGATAAACTGTTACCAACATCATGTGTAAATGTATTTTAAATGATTATTTTTAAAGAGAGAAAGCAGAAATTAATATCAATCAATCCAATCATAAGCCACATGAAAGTATGGCATCTTATGTACATAACAGGTATTTAACACTCATTATAACTGCTGTTAGCATTATATTATTCAAGGAGCAGAAAAGTCTGAGGAGAAAAAAATACACACACACACAAAAAAACCCTGAAAACCCCCCAAAACAGAAAATAAAGTAGTAATCAATGACAGAGGAAAGACTGGCACATAATTATCTGTGATAGTAAGCTTTACTATGTGTGGGAAATCTTAGCCCTTCCTAAAATGAACACTATAAGTAGTCATTTGTATGGCAAGTGTGAGACAAGTGTCCCTGATCGTATGATTGTAGAATCCACGGGGCCCTTTGAGACCAACACATTTCCCATAAGAAGTTCAAATCTCAGTCCTGCAGTTCCTCCTAAGTCAGGAGGTTGTTGCATCAGCATAAGATCAGTCTAACTCTCACCCAGCACCCACATTTCAGTCTATACCTGGCTGGGTGTGCAAACTGTCGTAAGGTACAAGGTGTAATCTCTCATCTCCTTCAGGTTCAGCCAGAACATCCATGCCATTAAATCACAGTAGGTTATTGCTGGTTTGAATTGATTGTTCTTTTTGTCCAAGCAAGTGGCAGCAGAAGGGGCTGTGAATCATATCAGTGCCTATGAATAGCCTGCAGCAGCAGGTGGGAGCATGTGAGGACAACAGAGACGGCTGTAATCACCTCAGTAGCTTAGTGTCAAATAAAATCAAGAACAAGAGCAGCATTAGAGGTAAGTGAATGTTCCTCCAGTACTTTTATTTTCTACTGCACTGTGTAACTCCCATTATCAGCTGTTCCATTGGTCTGAAACCACAGTTGCCTTTTCCCTGGTCCTCTTTGTGATTTGGTTTGTTGTCAGGAGACTTTATCACAGCAATAGCACAGAAATGGCTAAATATACACAGAAGTTTACCCCCCTATAGTTAATGACTCCTGCCAATTATGTGTTTACTCAGGGTGGCATTACTGTAGGAATGAAAACACAGTCCCTCTCAATCAGATGGCGTGTTTTAATCGAGCTAGGACTTCCACTGAACAGCTGTACCTCAATTAGAAACTGATATCCATGAAGAAAGCACCATTGGCTAATTATGCTTATAAGATATTAGCCACCACCTCTTCAAAGTGTAGGCTTGTCACATCTCTCAGTGGTACCTTATTTTATTGCAAATCATACTGAGGAGGATTATTTACTTTCTTGCCACATCTCTCGTGGGAATACAATATTTACTTACTTACAAAACGTTCTTTCTGATCCCAATCCTGCTAGGTTTTGGAAGGTTCAGGCTCAGGACTAGGTTTATCACAATTTAAGGAGATTATTTGATAGGAACTGTTTTAAATTAAAATTGTAGGAAAACTGCTTTTCCAAGACTGGATTACATGAGCTCCACTGCTTCCAACCCAGTGAGAATATAATTTATTCAAAACAATGATTTAATTTTCAAAGGGAAGATCTGATGCTGCCCTTTATATTAAAGAGCCGATTTTCATGTAATTCTTTCAAGAGTAATTTAGAGCTTTAACTCATGGATTTGATTTCTTATTTGTTGGGAAAGTGGTCTTCAAAAAGTGCTTTGAATCAATTGCCCTGTTGGACTCCATAGCAATTTGTTACCATTGATTAAAATAACTATTTCTCATTATTAACCCTTTTAGAATTATATGTGGAGACTTAATATGAAGTGTGATTAGAGTGGGTTTCTGCTCAAATCAAGTAGGATGCCAGTACACTGAAAAAGAACTGAATATCAGGAACCATAATTAAGCCTTTTCTTATTAAAATCACTATCTCGAAGTTACACCAAGAAAAGATCATTTCAGACGCTTGTTCGTTTGATTGCACTTTTCTGCTTCAAAGTCTGGCTGAAGAGGATGAGAACCTGTCTTTTAGGGCTATGTCCCTACAAGAGCTCAGAGCATCCCACCCCATGCCTTGCACGGCCACATGGCATCCCTGCCCTGACTGGGAAAAACAGAGCAGCTCCTCTGAAGCCTTTTGCCTCTGCTTAGTTTTCAAGAGATTTACACAAAGGCCGAAGCTCAGCAAGGCAGTGTTAAGCTTCTTTGCTCTGGCACGTGTTTGTGGGTCCACATGGGAAAGTTGTAATGGTTGTGTATTATCATTGCTGTTGTAGTTGCTCTGGACTCAATAATAGCTTGTTGGCATTGATTAAAGTAACTGTTCCTCTTTAATTAACTATTTTCAGAATTGCACTTTGAAATCACTTTAGGTATCAACGGGTATCTCTGGTAACTCTCTGTCTTCATAGGAGTCCTACAGCAATTGTTAGTTTAATTATTTCAATTATCTATAATTTCTGATAACTTTTAAGGACATATATATATTTTTTCCCAGTTCACAAATGACTATTATTTTAATTACAATCATGCTTTGACTATAACTTCTAAAAAGGGACATGAACCTCCTTCAAAGCCATAGCTGAAAATCACCATAAATATTTGGCAATATAATTCCTAATTAGATGTTAAAGTTCCAATTATTTAGCAAGCTGTGAGGTATTTAAAACTGTAAATAATGTGGGCTTTATTCCAAATAGACAACATAGACAAAGAAAATTGATTGTCCAGAGCACCCATATAGGGTAGGAGCAGCACCAGACCTAGCATAACACCCATTAGGACAGACTACCTCCCCAAAGCCGTCTAAGGTAATATGGTCTGTAAGACACGAGTATTGCATTTGTGTGACATGCCATGAACATTGTGCATAGAAGTTGACCCTTCAGAAGAACATACTGCTGGTTCTCTCCACAGCAATATGTCTGATACCACTGCCTGAAGAAATGGAGATCACTTGTTTGTGTGAAACCCACAAAGCTGGAAGGCACTAAGAGTTGAACCAACCCACAGTGCAGAAGCTAAATTTTTAGTGCTGCTGTATCTTTTCCAACCAAAATGATTCTATGATTTTACCATTCTATGACACAGACAGAAGAACTCTGAGAACAAGGTCAGAGAAAAAGCTGTCCAAAGTCCAGTTTAGTCACAGTATTAAAAAGATGGAGATGAGAAGGGTTTTTCAAGCCAAAATATTTGCTTCAGACAGTAGGTGTGACACTGTGCACGTGATTTCAATTACCACCCAGAATTTGTTCTTAAGGATGTTCAGACATTAGCATGGTAATGAACCTATCTCTGTGTAAACAAGCTTTTTAATATTCACTTTTTTTTAGAGACAAAATCTTTTATTAAATGCTTTTTACATAAGGTGACCCTATTGAAATCTGAACACAACTGCTGCTAAATATAATGCTTCCAAACCTTCTTAGTAAGCAACACTAAAGTGTCTACTTGTATTGTAAATAGAGGCAACAAAATTATTCCTAAAGTTAATTAAAAAAGAAAACCTACCTTTATTTGCATTCATAAAAAGCTAACCTGACATCCCAAAAGCAGCTATTATATATTGACATGTCATGTGCATTGGGAATATCTGATCCAATTCACAGCTCGTAAATGTCTAATTAAAAAAATATATACACAACAATTTTAATTGGTTCATTGCATCATTTGTTTTTATTATGGTTTTAAAGTCTTGCACAATAGTCAGGGCTAAAACTCTCTCAATTTGCTGGAAAAAAAATATGAAGAAGAAGGGTATTGAACAATATGAAGATAAGTATGAGTTCAATAATCACCATATGTACAGTGATGGGTAAATGGCTGAATGCTAGTTAGAATATAAATCTGGGTTTTAAAACATCGCAAAGTAGATTGAATCTATCTGTGACATGTATTAACAGTGCCAGAAAAGTCAACGTAGAATTAAAAAGAAAGTAGAGCTATTTTTAGGTTCAGTCCAAAACTTTAAGCTGAAAAGTGCAGTGTATACATCTGTGAGAGTATGTTAAAATTATACTCGTGGTTGTTTTTGTCACTGTTGATTTTAGAATGCTGTAGGGAAAAAAAAAAAAAGAAGTTAAATAGGAGATGTCTTATGGCTAACTCAGTTTTTATCTAATACTTGACAAAGAAAATTCAATTCATAATTATTTATGAACCAGCATCCAGGAGTTTATTACTTTGCTTACTCACTAATCATTTCCCGTAAATGCAGTGACCTAAAAATCCCATATAATCAATAAAGTAGTAAGTTCCAGATTTAAATCACTGCACCTTGCATTCTTGAGCAAACCTTTGGGTAATTTACAAAGGGTGTTGAATTTTATAGTAAGTGTTTTTCAAACCAAGCTGGATTCTAAACAATAATGACTTTTTAATGTGGATCTGTGATTACATTGTCATAGTGAAATACGACAGTCTTTGACTGCATTCGAAATGAGGCAGAGGGTGAATTACTCCAAAGGCATATATTACCATAGCCTCAGGTAAAGCAATCTTCATAAATTAAACTCCAATCTAAAGTGACCTGTCACTACAAACCTGTTGCTACTGCCAGCAACTTAAATTTCAGTGCACAATTTGTAAACAAGTTCTTTTCTTATTACCACAATGGGGGAGAGTTACTTTGCTTAAGTGCTTTAAAGTGAATGTGAGGGAGGAGAATTATACATAAGCATTTTACGGGTTTCTTTTCCATAATTTAAAAAAGCTGTTAGATTAGGAAATGCAACTTGTTGTCTGCTAAAATGTTTATGCTTTTAAGATATCTAAAGCTGTCAACTGAAGGAGTCTTTGGCATAAACAGCAACTACAGCACTTTCCTAACTCATTTTTGACTTACTGAACATATTGACTCATACACTCTGCAATAACACCTACAGTTCAATGATACTCAGAAATGTTTTGTACATTTAGCTGCTTCAACCAACATTTCCCATGTGGCTTGCTGGGTTTGCCACACCTCAGTCTGAGAAATCTAGTTTATTTTTTTTTTTTTTTTTCAGAGGTATCAGAGCAGCTATCTTCTGTAAATCTTATAGTTTGTGTGGTAACCAAAGGCTGAGGTTTTTGTTCGGGGATGACTTTGGACAGCGTAGCTGAAAGCGTCATTGTCCCAGATCTTCCCACAGCAGCATTCTCAGGGAGTTCACACACCACTGTAAGGACCTTGGAGGCACAGCAGTCCTGACCCTTGGTAGTAATCAGTCCAGCCTAGGAAGGAAAACTGTCACCAGCTTTATTCAGTAAGCACACTGAAGCTGCTGCATGGACACCTCATCCATCTCTGCAGTATTAGGTTGTTTTTTCCAGGCAAAGGGTGGAGCCAGGCAGGATGGGAATCTGAGGACAGGAACCATCTAGTCCCTGGTATTATCTCTACCTGAAATAGGCCTAGTTACTAGACTGTTGGAAGAAACATAAGCTTGGCTACTTCAGCAGTATATCCAAAACTTGAAGCTCCCACATGGTTACAATCTCATGGGTAGGAGCAACCCAACCATGACAGCTGGTACTGAGTGTGCTGAGACTGGGTAGCTGGAATAAAACATCAAATACAGTCATGTTGCCCTGAATGATTAAGGTGGGAATGGTGACTGAGAATGAAAGGATTGAAGCTTGAACAGCATTTCTGCTATTCTGCCTTGAATCTTCACCAAGGAGTACAAGGAGCTTGAAATCAACATAGTCTGAAACTCTGAATGAGTGCTCTTGTATTCTTCTTTTCAGGGTCCAGCACGTGGTGGTTGACTCTGCCTTGTCAGCACGGCTAAAATTACATAGGGAAAGTCTGTTCTGTCTGCATAAAGATTATTTTTCCCGAATTCCTAGCAGTGGCAGGAGCACTTTCAAAGTCTGAAAATTATAATCCTATGATGTCTGGGAAAGCCCAATATTTCTTGCAACTACTTAAATGAATAGCAGTTAATGGTTGTCAATAGCAAGTTCAGTTTGTGTTAGGGAAGAACTTCGTATTCATATTCATATTCATATTCATATTCATATTCATATTCATATAGCATGGTTCTTTTCTGTCAATTGTTTTTCATTGGTTTGCTTTTTGGTTTAATAAAATCTCAGTTAACCTCATGATAAATATGCTGCTCTCACATTATGGGTTCTGGGTTTGAGCCACAACCTCAGTTCTTTTCTCGCTAGGGTGACAGGTTTATATATAGGAGGGTAATGAGGCAGTGAAACATTTCCATGTTGTTCTCCCTCTTGAGAGGATTAAACTTTCCTTATTAAGAATGACAGATGTCTGGGTCATGAAGATTTTTCTGAGGAAGAGACCAAGGTGGATTGAAGACGACTGATTTTAGTATATATCATATTTCATTAAATATCATGTTTTCAGATGGTTTCCTTCAGGATGCATATCTCCTCAGCATAATTAGATATCAATACCATGTTCACTTCCTTCTCTCTTCTTCCATGTTCTATTCATCATCTCATCATAAGCATTGAACTTGTTGTCTTAAGAAAGCAGGTGTTGCACAGGCATTTTGTGTCTGCCAGGCAGTCTGCATGTCATGTCCTGCTACTTTGGAACCTGAGATGAACTTCATCCAAACTTGATGTCTAAAAAGATATCCCATTTTTGGAAGCGTCATGAGAATATGATCTGTGTTGTATATCTCTCCACACTAAGAAAGATCTTGCAGGCACTAGAGAATCTACATTAAGGTGACTGAAAAGAAAAAGCCTAAAAAAGAAAATTGACCAAGAGACCTCATTGATATTGTATTGCAGTTTGAGGAAACTCTACTGAAACAACCACAAAAAATAACCATTTTCCAGTTGTCACAATTATGTCTGCATTTGTAGGGAGGTATAAACAAGATGCTTCCAAGATTTTTACATTTTGTATTTTTGCCGGGTATTTGTACAACTGTGAAAGTCCTGATCTCGCTGAGTAGTTTGACATGTGGTTCTTGCCTAGATCCTGTCAGGTTTCCAAACATTGGGGTTCTTCACTGACTTTTTTCCCACTAATTTTGCTTAAGACACCAAATATATCAGCTAGCAGAAGCATGCTTCATCCTGCAGAACCACAGAGATGTAGCTTCTATACTTACTGCCCCTTCCTCAGAGGAACGGCTGAAAGCACTCAGCACATGGCACGTCTTCCTTTAACTGCTTTCCAGCAGCACTGCTTACACAATATTTATTTGCTTCTCTTACACTCTTTTCCTTAATTAAATGACCTCATACTGTTTTTCCTTGCCTCAATATATAAGAAGGGATGTGGTCACAGAAAGAAAAATTCATTATTTCCTCATCCTTACCACTATCCAGGATTTGGCCCCAGCCATAGCCACTGACCACTCTCTAGGTCATGTCTGCCCACAGAATTACCAGTTTCTTTCTGGGCTTTTCTGAAGTGCTCCACACCACCTCTGTCTCACAGTTGTTCATGTGTTTCCATAACATCTGTGGGAGATGAAGGAATGTTAACCCTGTTTCACAGGTGAGGAATTCAGGCAGGGAGGGATTAGGGTTAAATGCGTGGGTCTGGATTCCTGACACTCTAGTGAACTTATTCTCTTATACCATTTACCATGTTTAAAGAACAAACCTGATGGACATAATTACAATCAACAAATAAAGTCTGATGTGGGGGCAGAATCCAGTTTTCTCAACAATGTACAAGAGATGGTGTTGGACAGAACCCGAACACTGGGTCCCTCATGACTCATGCCAAAATAGCCAATTCCAGTTCAAGGGGAGCCTCTTGACACATGGGTCTATGAAGGCCAAATAGAGGCCAAGGAGACAGAATAATTTCAGATATTATCTGGGTTCTCACTTTGCACTGTGAGTGGTCTTAGGCCACCTAATTTTTGTTTCTGATGATCAGTCATATGTAGCCAAGGAGACATTCATGCAATGAAAGTAAATTTGAGCCGCACAATCTGTTTTAATGGATTAATAAGGAATTATATTTTCACATTAATTACATTATAAAAAGAATTAAAAATCATTTAAAGTCTCATTGGAAAACAAACATCTCTGAAGGGCTTGCTCATTTTGCAAATCAGAGTGAACTCTGATTGCTAAAATGCAAACGTGGGATTTACTGCTTTTCAAGAGCTGACAATGGAATACTTTTTCCAGTGAAACAACCACTGAAATTACCAAAGCAAATAAGCTTTGAACTGACATCACAAGTCAAGATACCACACGGACTATGTCATGTAGCACAATACATATACCATAATAAAACTGACATCCTTCAGCATAGAAATGGGATTTCATAGCACAGCGCTTGTTAACAGAATTTAGTGTTACCTCACTTCACCAGCACAGCCAAGAGCCAACTGTGGAGGAAGCAATGGGATATGAGAAGAATCTAAACAGAGGACAACAAGACCCTGGGCGGAAGGTAGTGAATAATAAGCCTGCTAATTTGCCTATTTTAAATATAGGTCATCCATTGCCTTGCTTTGAAATGAGATATTTTAAAAACTTTTGTGCATGAGTCATCCCATTATTTCTGCATAAGCACCTGAGCTATTTTGTTGGTGAGTGTCTCAAACACCAGGTAACACACTAGGTAAGAAAACAGGTAACTTATAGAGAAGTAACATCTTAGAGTATCAGCACAATTTCCATCATGTAAATGGATGAGCCACGTTTAAAGAAAGTTCACAGAAAACCTTTATCTCACCACATCTGCACTTCTGTTCCCCAAAAATGTGGGGAACATTTTGAAGCATGAGTAATCTCAAAGCACCAACCAGCTGTGTGGAGGACATCACGGGGAGTAGGACAAGGCTTTGGTGCTGCAGTCAACTGTGGGAGACTCACATGCAGGGGTTAGACCTGTTGGTGATGTCCTTGTATAATGAGAGAAACTGAGTCGAGGGGTGGCAGACAATTCCCCCACCATAAGTGCTGGGGACTCAAAGCCCTTGTTTGCAAACAAATGTGTTAAAGGAATCGAAACCTAACCACTGCCCTCCTCATTCCCCAGCACATCCTCTGGTTTTGACTGTATCTTAGCCTTTGGGAAATGCCTGGCAAATTACTGCCCACACATTTTGTAAGGAGCAGCTAAAAGAGCTTCCACCTACGAGAGGAACTGCATCGCTGCCGAGGATGCTGACACATTCTGACTGCAGGCACTTGCTTATTTGCTCTGCTGCCAAGAATATCAATTGGATACTATGCTTGCTATTGATCCAAAGGAAGATTTTTTTGTTGTTATTGTTGTAAAAAATGTGAATGCATTATGTTATGTCATGTAATTCTATAAAGCAAAATAAAAGGTACAGGAGGGAAAGCAGCAGAACAGAATGAAAGCAGCATTAGTACTGCCAATTTTCCAGCCTGTAATGGCACATTTTGGCAGATAGACAAAACCCATGACATATCTGTGGGTGTCTGAGTCTGGAGATGATTCAGCTCCTCTGTGTCGTGCCTTGATGGGATTGTCTGTGGTGATTAACGCAGCTCTGTCAGCCTGGTTAGTATCACTGTTTCTAATGTCTTAGTTGAGAAACAAGCATATGTGGAGCTGCACAGGGTGTTCACAGAAGAAACTGGAGGATGAGTTTCACTGTCCTTCCAACTCATAATCCAGCTCCAGCTGCTGTATGCAGGTCAAAGAGCTGCAAGGTGCTGAGTGAGCTCTGCAAGCTCCTTGCTCTCCTCATCTCTCTGCCTGTTGACGGGAAATCTCCTCCTTCCCTGCTTGCACAGTGGCCTCGTGACTACTTGGGGAGAGACTTCACACACACGTGATCCACGTGAGGAACCCATAAACCCATAAGGCAGAGAAAGGTGCATGTTTGTTTGGTAATGGGCTTTTGGAAGCTGGGCTCCTGCTCCCCCTGCCAGCTGGCACATCTCTTCACCCAAGGGTGGGCAACACCTTTCTGATCAGCCTTCAGTGTGTTTTGCACTGACAGGTGCCTTGCGCTGGAGATAGAGACTATGAAAAAACATTTCTGCACATTTGTAAGCTGCTTCTGGTCAGTCACAGCCCCCAGTTTTGATTGTATTTTTGGTTGTGTCTGGTTCTTACAGTTTTGGTTGTACTTTTTTGGCATGCACAACTGTGGCAGCTCATGTCATTTAGCTAAACTACTTGAAGTGCTTAAGAGCTCTGATTTTCATGTATCTGTTTTCAGCTCAAAGTTGTAGCTTTGTGCTACAGATTTAGTTTATTTTTTCTTGGAAACAGCAGAGAAACAGTAATTCCCCTGGCATCTTGGTATCTGTGATAGTCACCAAATGGAAAGGCTTCCCAGCTGGATGCTCACTTGTATGCAGAGGATGCAACTCTTAACTGTGGACCTGTGTGCCCTTGCACTCTCCATGGTCATAGAAGCCTGTAGCATTTTCTGCCTAGACACTTAGCAATATGCCCTGGGCAAAGGTTCTCAGTCTGCTATTCAGCTGGAAAAGGATTCAGGTAGTCCCAACAGGACCCAATAGTTTATGCTGTGTTTTCTTCAGAATTCCCACAGTATAGATGTTTGGTGTTTGTGGAATTTTTGCAGGGACATGCAATTACAGAAGGAAATAACTCTTTTGGCATGGCAAGTGATACAGTGATGTGAGTAAAAGTGTGTAGCTCACATTCATACCTTATTTTCCTTGTTGTGCCCTTAAATCTTTCTCTTTAAAGCAGGGCCTCCTGAGTCTGGGATGCTGCACAGCAATCCTTTGCTTCTCCTGCGAAACATGGATCCTTTCCTTCTTTCTCAAATAAACCCAGCTTCTTTTTCCCTTAGCTGTTCCCTCCCCTAAACCTATTTTTTTTTCCTCTGAACCTATGAACCTTTCCATCAATTTTTCAGAGAAATGCAAACAATCGTGAAGGCATCTGATTATATTTGTAATATGTGCATGGATAAACTTAGAGAAAACAGTGTAATAAGTTACCCACTGAATGGAAAATAAGTCTAAACGCTCGCCAGCTTACATCTAGCATAAGTATCAATCAGTGTGCTTCAGTGGATCTGCTCCAACATAACCCCACTGTGGACGCGAGCCAAAAACTGAACAGCAACAAACAACCCATTATCAATCCATTAGTCCTCACTGACTGAACTATACACATAAAATCTTGTTTTACACGCATACTCCTGCCATTCCCCAGCAGAGATAATGAGATTACATGTGCCGTATCACTCAGCCCAGAAACTTGTCACATTCTGATGAGTTGCCTCTCTCTGCCCGCAGACACAAGTTAAATACCTGTTTTTTCTTTTACTAAGTAAGATGTAGCCAGAAGATCGCTCGTGAAAACACTGTCACCCACTGTAGCACCCAGCTAACACACGTGTGATGATTCTTTTTCAGTTTTGTCTTTGTCTATCACATGGGAGACAGAATAGCAGAGGATGGGGCTCCCACAGCAGCGTTGCATGTTGCTGGGAAATTGAAACTGGAGTATCCCCCTCACCTCTGCATGAAAGCTATTTTCAGAACAAGAAAGTGTCCTTCCTTCCTTCCTTCCTTCCTTCCTTCCTTCCTTCCTTCCTTCCTTCCTTCCTTCCTTCCTTCCTTCCTTCCTTCCTTCCTTCCTTCCTTCCTTCCTTCCTTCCTTCCTTCCTTCCTTCCTTCCTTCCTTCCTTCCTTCCTTCCTTCCTTCCTTCCTTCCTTCCTTCCTTCCTTCCTTCCTTCCTTCCTTCCTTCCTTCCTTCCTTCCTTCCTTCCTTCCTTCCCTGTGTGTATTCTGTAAACAGATAATTGGGTGCTCATTCTTTCTCTTAAAGCAGAGTATTTCCCAGAAAGAGGACTGAATGTTTATGGAGTCTTGATGGAGCATAAGAAGAACATTTGGATAAGTGTGTTTAGTTTTGGTCTGTTTTGGTTTTATTTGATTAATATTGATGTCATTATACCTTTGCCCCATAGTTTTCCTATGTTTGAGCTAGAGCTTTTTGTGCAGATAGTTACAACTGACTGATGACCACATTGATGTAATGCTTTCTATGCTTATTTAAAAGCATGTATGCACAAATAGTGATACTGAGCAGTACACCCAACTATTCATGTTACCAAAGACCATCTCAAAATCCAACTGCTTCTAATACAAAGGGTTTCGCCTGTCCAACAAGGAGGTGTTGTGTCTGCAGTTACCATCTATGCCTGACCTATGGTACCAGTGTTCTTTTCCTTAGCCCACAGCAAATGTGAAATATCCAGCACACTTTGATTCCCTCAGCCATTAGGCAGCCACTGCTGGACCTTGATAACATCACAGTGTGTCTGAGGGAAACGATGTTTCCCCACTTGTAAAAACACTTATTTCAGAAAAGGCTTTTTTGGGAAGGATTTTCAATTCCCATACTAGCATTCTCTCCTACTGAACGGTGGATTCACTGGTGGTTCACCCAGACAACTCCATGCTGAACCAGTCCCTTGGGACCTTGGGACAGTGACACGTGGGTAAGATTTTCCTGCATGTTGCACAGTGCTTCTGCGACACTGCAGTCTGCGGTGTTTCACTTCATGGTGTCCAAGTGAACAGTCAGTGGTGCATATGCCTTGTGCTGGTTCTCTGATTTGGAATACTGGTTGCCTATTGTGAAAAAGAAAAAAAGGCACCTTTGTAAAAGTCACAGGGCTAAAATTCTGCTCTGAGATGTTGCTGTGTAAATGGCATCCTTTGTTTTGGTGGGGGAAGCCCTGCTATAAATAAAGGAAGAAGCTAGCTGCACAGTTTTCTTTTTTGTTGTTGTATAGGTCTACATTTTGCTGAAGAGCTGGAAAGGTAAAAATATGTACAAAGGCATGGCCAATTTATGCCCTAGATTTTAAAGCAGAATTGCTCATTGATCTTGTCTGGTAGTTTTGCTTAAAATTCAGTGGTACAATATGTCTTAGAGCCTGAAGAGATGAGTGAGGATCTGTATAGCTTGCGTGAGCTGAGGAGGAAAAGGAAAAAAAAAATCTCCCACTACTGTATAGAGTGGTTGTCTTTTCAATTATGGATGAAAAGATGAGTATGACCCTGAGGGGCTGGATTCAGACAGAATATGAGGTGGGGAGAGCCCTAAAAACAAGCAAAATTTTTACTAAGAAATGATTAAAAGGGAACATAAATGTCTGGAAGTGTTTTGAAGAAGGAAGCACCATGGAGGGGAGAAAATTATTATGGTGGAATGCGGAGTAATGGTATTAAATTAACAAAAGGAAAAAGTCTGTTGAATACCAATAAAATCCTTTCTGTTTTCCTGTGGCATTGTGTCCCAAGGGAAGTTTCAGGAGCCCCGTCATTTTAGCCCTGGCAAATTACTTGGGACAAGAAAGTGTGGTTTAAGGCACATTACTGTGATGTTCAGGGACAAAATTACTGACCTAGTAGTTCATTTCCCTCCTCCCCTTCTCTGGGAATCTACAGCATTAATGACAATACAACAAAAGACAACCACGGTGGAGGATAGCTCCTTTTATAAACACAAGTAGCAGTGCTAAGGCAGCAGAAAGGGTCACAAAGGCGCATGCAAACAGATCAAAAGGACCAATGATGGCTGCTAGCACATAGGGGAGATGCACAGAATAACTAAATTGCATGAGGAGTGAGGCCAGGATGGGTGAATGGGCTTGCCAAACACGCACTGCCAGAGCTACATAAAGGTATCTGTGCCCTTGCAAGTTTTCTTCTGAAAAGGACTGCTTTTAGTCACTGTATTTCTGCCATAACAAGATACAGCCCTAGTAATTAATAAGTGGTTCTTGCAGAATATGCTCAGAGTTTTCCCTAACATTAGTCTCCTGGAGAGCCTCATTCGCTTCAACAGGATGGAAACCTGAACACCCCACTTTGAGTCTAGCAGTAGGCAGGGTAGAAGATGCTTCTTGCGCCTTCCCTGGCCACTTGTTCCACATCTCCCACCTCCTGGCAGGAGCAGCTGAAACACAGAACTGGTGGTGCTGGGGAATCCACATGATTGGAAAAGACAAGTGGAAAAGTGAAGGGGAAAAAGGGATCTGGAAAATTGTATCAGTGTAGGGAAAGGAATGGAACTGTATCCTGGAAGGGAAAGGATGGAGCTCTGCTGCAGTAGGAATGAGAAGAGTTTATAACATCTTCTTTAGAAATGTTATAGGAAGGTACAGGTGTGTTTGGTAATACCGAAAATGTATATTTTGTATCTATGTTTTAATTACCCATTAAGGGTCCCAAACATATTTTAAAGCATTTGCTGTCTAAGTCACACAACACCCTGGTGCAATAGAGTCTTGTCTTTTCCAGGTGCTGGGAATGTCCAAGACAAATGGTGGTGCATCGTTTGAGCGAGGCGATGCAGAGCATCAGTGCCAGATCTGGAATCACAAATGCTGCTCCTGAGCTCCAAACTGTCTGGTCTTACATTCCAGTTTAACAATGAGCTCCATGATTGTATATGCACTGAAACTCCTTAGCCACTAGATTGTAAACACCTGCTTGAAATTAAGTATGGGCTCTGAAGGATTTTTGAATGGAGTATTTAACTACAAAATGGCATAAGACAGGAATGTCAAACTTGTTTTCACTGGGGGCCCACATCAGCCTCGTCGTTGCCTTCAAAGGACCGAATGTAATTTTAGGACTGTATAAATGTAATGTATAAATGTAATATTTATACAGTCTTAATGTATATAAATATATATTATATATATAATATATAATGTATATAAATGTAATATTTATACAGTCTTAAAATTACATTCGGCCTTTTGAAGGCAACCACGGGGCTGATGTGCCACCCCCCCCAGGGTGAAAATAAGTTTGACACACCTAGCATAAGATATTCCACCAGTTGTTAGTCAATAGTTATTTTAAAGGGGAAAAAATATTTTTGAAGTGGAGTCCCTTAGCACAGAATTAGAAAGACCTGGAAGCTGGTTGGATTTTGAAAGGAAGCACTGATAAGAATATGACCATTTTGTTTTGCTGAAAATTCAGCTGAACCTTTTGTCACTGCACAGAATCACGTGTCTGCAAGGACAGGGGTCAGAAAGGCACCAAGGGAAAATGCAACTGAACAAGAGAGCTTCTCTACTTTCCTGGGAAGAACCTTAAATATGAACATAAATTTTGTCGTAGAAGTGTGACCAATAGCTGAAGAATAACTCCACTCACAAAAGCAAGAAGTCATAGATTGTTTTAAAACTGAAATAAAATAAAACAGTCATAACGCAAATTGCCTTTCATCAGGACAGAAGGGAAAACTAATTTAATTTCTGTAATATAAGACAACAATGATTATTAAATCTCATGAAAATAAATTCAACCACCTTAAAAGCAGGCTATAAATGCTAAGTATATCGTGTCAAAAATTAACATATGAACTTCAAATCTGTGCACCAATTCAAAATCTGATTTAACAAACTGATGTTATTAAAGTCAATTGGAGAACATTCCATTATAAAAACAAATGAAATCTTAACTCTACATGAAATAAATAATTTTTTCAAAGCCTAAGTAGAATACATTAACCTAACAGGCAATCATCTAAATTATGTATTAAACTCAATTATTTTTATTACTACTTTTCAATTAAGGTGACATGATTAACTCCATTCTTATTAGTCTCCAGTCTGATGCCACCTGCATCTTAACTTTGGTATCTTCTTGGGTAGAAATTGTTCATAGAGCTATTGTAATCAAGTCTGTCCTCCAGAGTTCTAACAAGAGATAGCACAAAGGTCTGTTGTGAGGAACAAAACAGCACTGTGGTTTAGCGGACACATTAGAGAAGTGGTGCTTTCTGTCAGACTTAGCATCATTTTAAATGGAAGAGTGTGCATACTGAGGTTCAAGAACACAGTTGCTCACTTCTTACCCAGATTATTGCTATGGCTATATTTTTGAAATCACCACTTTGTTTTTGCACTTTGTCTTCCTTAATACTCATCAAAGAACTGGCACAGTTTGAAATGCAGAAGCTACTTCCAGCATGACATGTACTCTGAATCAGACTCACTTGCCTCAATAAAGGAGATCTTATTGACATTAGTGTTTGGACTAATTCACTGAGTTAATGCAACGAGTTATTTAAAAAATAGTATTTTCTTATAACACTATCTCTATTCATATAACAATCAAAATTAACATCTCTGATTTTGGAACCATTTGTGTGGGGTTTTCATTTTGAAGTGTTTATCATAATTGTTCACATATTCCTTTTCTACTATAATTTCTCACATACAGAAGTCATGTCTTAGGCATTCATAAATTTTCTGAAGCTAGTAAGATGTGAAAATTCCTTGGTAATGTTTTTTTAGTCCTAGAGAGTTATGAAAGAAAACTTCACTAGCACAGTATATCTCAACCTTTTTGCTAGAACTGAAAATGAAGTTTACAAAACTTTTGTAAGATGTGGTCTGCACATCCTGAAAAACAAATATAAAAGTTAGAAATTTTAGTCAGATCTCTTCTCATTTTCACTGTGGAACCTTCCCTGGATTCCAATAAAATGTTTTGAACTTTTGCCTGAATGAAGACTCACTATGTCCTTCATGCACAGTGCTCTTGTTTGTAAATCATGAACACTAGTACTGGTATAAAACATAAGCCTTCATAGATAGAGTATTGTGTTCATATTCCATGCTTATCTTCTTGTGAGAGCCCACATGATATTGTGTCTGTGCCTCAACAAAAGCTTTTTGTTTATTCATTTGATGAATTTCTTTGAGTTTAAAGAAATATATTAATTTTACTTATTCCTCTATGTGATCATTAGAAAAGCTTTTAATGAACACAGTAAACCCCAACTAATTATCACAATGGCATTTAACTCTAAATAAAATTGACAGGAAGCAAGGATACGATACATATAATTTTGCACAGTTTATTAAAACACATCTATCACTTTTTTCTCCTAAAGTAACCTGATCATATTATTCTATGATAATTTAGCTAATATTTTTTCTGTGTGTTTAATATTTAAGTGGCTTTTACTGATATTAAAGTCGTAATGCATTTTATGGAAATTACCTTGCATTCTAATTACTTTTCTTGGTGAGGAATGGTAAATAGAATTATCTTGTTATGCTTGTTGTAGATGAAAGCAAAGAAATATCTAATGACAAGAGACTGCTAACAGAAAAAGTTCTGTATTCACATGTTTTTTTTCAAATTAGTCCATTTTGCCATCACTTCAGAGATGCACAATTCCCAGGACCACTAGCAGGAACCAGGGATGTACACAAACGACAGAAAGGCTTTGAATGACAAGCTGGATGCTTTTAATGTCAGTAGATTCCTTCTTTCTGTGGTCTGCCTTTCCAAACCTGGGCTGAGGAGAGTTAGGAGTAAGACAATAAACTACATAAAGAACGCACGAAACATAATCATGTCCTTGAGCTCGAGCTGCCCCACGCTTTTCATAAATTAAGTCACTGTTAGAAAGCTATTGTATCTACAAAAATGGTGAGATCAAGGCCTGTGTAAAAGTTAACCCCTTGCCTTGTCCTTTTTTTCCCATCTCTTTACATTAAATACACTTACTGACCAGAAAAATAGAGGAATTAATTGCTGAGAAATCAAATTTTCATGCCAATGGTTCTCTCAGTTACTCTACTGAAGTCCAAGTGAGGCCACAGATAAGACTGGATTACTGTATCTGAATGCAAGGTGGGAATGAAGGTATTATCCAGCACCAGCGCTGTCTGAATGGTGCCACTTTGGGTAAGTCATTTTTTGGGCGATACGAGACAGAGTCTGGCTTCAGACATTTCTTGCTTGACCGGCCACTGTCCATCTGGTTGTCCCCCTGAAAATCAAAATGCACTATTGTTCTTACTTAATTTGTATGACTTTGTAACATCTAAAGAACTGGAACCAGAGCAGCAAAATGGAAAGTGACACAGCAGAGTATGAAGCAAAATTAGGCAGACAGGAGCAAATAAGTGAATATTAATAAGAACAAATGAGGTTTCAGGTGCTGGTGTTTTTCTGAAAGGTTCCACAAATTTCTCTGGCTTTGCATTTTACTAAATAGTTTTTCCTCAGGACTTTATTTTGCACTGGTACTGAAGTTTCCTTGCCCCCACCAAGATCTACATTCATAGAGGCAACAGTTGTGCCACAGATGATATATTTTATGTGTGGTTATAACTGGGTTAGTTTCAGTCCCAGCTGGCAATAGAAACTGGGCAAAACAATTAGCTCAAAGCACCTTTTAGCCAGCTATAGATGCAGATCTTTGTCCTGGTTTTGTTAAAAACAAGTTTCTCTTTTAGTGAATTTGCCTGTCAGCTAAAGCCTTCATATTAACTGCATTTTCCTGGAAAACCAGACACATGTTTTGGTAAACATAGCAACGGAATGTGAAGTTATTGATAAGCATGGATGCACTTCTCGCGAGAGGGGAAACGAGAAACAGGTGACCAAGAAACTGACCAGTGGAGTATAACATCCCATTCATGTAAATACTTCATATAAAAGTGGGAGATCATGAGGATCTTGTCCCTTTTCCTTATGGCCAACATTAGGAGAGGACCTTGCTAGTCATCCCTGTGAACTGAAGCCTAGTGACAGACTGAATCCAGCCCCGGTTGGCTGCAGAGTGCAATCCAGGATTTCAGGTGCCAGCTCTGCAGTTGCTGAGACTTTCAAGATTGGTTTTGTATATTTTGTGTTATTTTCTCTATTCTTATTAATAGCATTAGTAAAACATCTTTAATTTTTCCAGCTTTCTTCTCTCTGTCCTTCTTTTCCTCCCGATCGCCTGTCCTTAGTGGGAAAAGGGGAGAGAGAGGGGCTACAGGGGGAAGTGGGGGAGAGAGGAGGTTAACAATACATCTGCCACAGTTTTATTGTCACCCTGCAATCAAAACCTCGACAATCTTTTAAAATGACTTTTCTGCTCAACTTAAAGCAATGCTTCCCTTGTAACCACAGAGAGGTTCAAAGCAAAACCCTAAAGAATGGATGAAGATTTGAACTTTGTTAATCAGCAAGCCTGCTGGGGTGTACATTGATGACATGGCAACCTTCAGTCTGGCTGCCATGTCATGGAGGAAGGTGCTCCTGGAAATGTCCTTGCCACACATGCTCATCTGGGTTGGGATAAGGATATTTCTTGTCTAGTGACTGGGAAGTAGCAAGAGGAACAGGGGAGTCCTCTGTGGAAGGACAGCTTTGAGGCTGTCGTTTTGTCCAAACAGATGGTCATTTCTCATCTCCACATGCTCTTAAATTCAAGGGTCCGTATTTTCTGTTAGCATCTCCAAAGTCATCTGCAAGAAAAATATTATAAGAATATTGTTGCTGTCATGGATTTTCCTTTCAATCTTCCTGTTATAGTAACTTCAGAGTTGCTATAATTGTACTAGTCATTAAAATAAAAGTGGAGAGAAAATGTAGAGTGAGGTTTAACTCTCATTGAAATTGCTATTTCAGTTTAATTGAAACATTCTATGACTGTCTAAATTGAGTAAATTTCTCCATTTTGGGGAAGCATCCTAGAAAGTTCTGTGAATAAAGCCTATTCCACAATTTTCTAATCTTTATTTCCACTTGAAATGACCTTTAACTGAAATGATTTTTTTTCAATACACTTTTCAGCTCCCGTTCTATTTTTTGAACACCAAGGAAAACAGTTCTTTATTTTCTTGCCATCACTGAAAACTTTGCTGTAGACTCTAACATGGTGGTCCAATCTACAAATCTATTTATTCTTTTATAACCAGAACATCTTCTGCAACATCTACTATAATTGTACAAGCAATAATTACAATAATATTGTAATTAGAATAGTATTGTAAGTATCAGGTTATCTGTGCAGAGTATTTAGAAAGGTCGATGTCTCATATATAATGTGCAGGCAAAAAATAGCCACCAAAAAATCTCATTAAAATTTACTGCAAAAGCACTATTCTGAGTTTGCCATGCACATTTCTGCCAGCAACAGAACATGTTTCTAAAATGGATTAAATCCTAATTTTGTTTTACTACTGCACATATTACAAATGCATTTAATTTTAAGTGTCAAAAAAAATGTAGCATATGACATCTTAATCTGATATATAGAACTTTCACCAGTGATTCCCTATGAGATATATTTTATTTTGTAAAAATGTCAGGGTACTTGAGTTTGCTTAACAGAGCCTTATATTCCAGCAGCATTGCACCTCAGTCCCTTGACTGAATCAAACATTAGCTAAATTCAAAAGAACTCAGCAAGAGGGACACAAGTGATTTGAAGGAGGTTTGTTTGTGTTACAAGGCATAAAGAGCACTCTCTCACCCTGTGCTCCACCTTATTTAAATAGACTGAGAATCAAAATGCATGTGATGCTTTTGAAGGTCCACTGAAAGACTTGTAATTGACTTTTAAAGACTCAGGATGAGCAGTGAGAGAATGAACATGATGTATCTGTGTGTCAAAGGCACAGTCTTGTTTTGGAGGTCACGGGGTATCTTGCTGATGGAAAACAAATAAATGAATAGTAACATTAAATGAGTGATTGGGTTATGGGCATTATTCTCTCCAGAATCCTTCAGAGGCTTCAATATGTTGACTTCAGCAAGGCAAAATCCTCTCAGGGCATCATGACCATTATGACCTCTTTTCTCTCAAATTATGTTAGTCCTGAATAACAATTATGGAAATTAACTTATTAGTGCAAATTGATACATGATGCTGGGCCAGCAGAACTGACTGTTCTGTATTATTTTATTTATTTATGCTGCAGCATCAGTTATAGTGCAATAAGCAGAGACTGATTCTGTCATTAATGTAGAGGGATATTTAAGTTATGGGTAGACCAAGGAATTAATCTGTGTAAGATATACCTCAGGAACATCAAGGAATATTCTGGTGCTATCTGCAACTTGCTATGGTTGAAAAGCAAAAAAAAGGGCTTCCATAACACGAAGCCCAAGAATTACTAAATAATTTTTGTTCTTTGAGCATCACAATGAAATCCTGTTTGTTTAAAATCATTTGTGCCTTCTTAAAAGACAAACTTTTTTTTTTCCCCTCTTGTATTTATTCACATCTTCCTTCATTCACCACTTTTCCACCAAAATCTGAGATGGAGAAGGGTAAACTGAGGGAAAAATGAGCACCAAGTCTCAGAGGGAGGAAGGTGAAACAAAACACGTGCAGGCAGAGGCACGGGGTGAGGTTGCTGGGTGTGGGCAGGGACTTTGCTGATGTCTCTGGAGGACCACATGGACCCCTCCCAATGCTGCTCCAAGGCAGGAGGTGTCACATCTGCCCAGACACAGGGAAACCCCTCTTGTCTCCAGGAGGGAAACAGAAAAAGCTCTGTGAGTGCCAGACCCCACGCCAGCAGACCTCCCGTGATGGAGGAAATCCCATGAGCACAAACAACCACATCACGTGAGTGTGACCCAAAAACCCAGCAGGAGCATTCAGTGGCACAGAAGCTGTGGTTAACTCACTGCTGCTTCACCCTCTCCCAGAAAGGCCAGGAGGAAAGTCTGAAGGACAATTAAGAAGCTTTTGAGGTGGTCAACTGCATTCACATGCGAATTTTTGTCTGCAAGGCTTGAGATTAGTGGCACTGCCATGGGACCAAAATGACCCGTCCTGAGACTTGAATAAGGCACCTCAAATCGGCTTTGCCATGGCCCGTGTCATGTATGCATGGGAGCCCTTCTAATCTGGCCTGTATCACTCCAATTAATTTGGGGCCAGACCCTGAGGCTTAAGTATGTTTACATCAAGTGTCTGACAAACCATCATGCATAATGAGGAGAAAAATAAAATCCGTAGTGTGTTTATGGGGAAGAATGGAAGCTAATATTCTCAGGCAAAAATAAATATAATTCTTTCAGCTTCCTTCCCATCACTGCATGACATTACAACAGCAGCAAAGAAAATTTTAATAACATGCCTGAATGTCACAGTTTAATTTCTGACAAGTTTTTACAATGGCAGCATTCTGATCTTTTCTTTACTTTCTTTTTTTTTTTGTCCCTAGAGATTACAATCAAAAGATTTTTTTTTCTACATTTCACATTAAAACCTCAAAACTTTAAAATTAAATCTTATCTCCAAATTGACAAAGCCTGCATTTCAAAATGAAAAAGTGAGATAATAAATACTTACACTGTGCAAGTAAAAAAATTATCTCTACATTAAAAAAGAATGAATTATCTCTTATTTTATTGTATTTCCATTTATCATGAAGTGTTTTGGAGAAAGTCTGATTGGCTGCAGTTTTGCCTGGGTATGTCTCATGATACCTGACTGCACACAGCCCTCACTGGACATTTCAGCCGCCGGCAAGAATTTGAGTGCAAAGATGTTCTGTGAAGGCTCATTTTGCTTTGGCTGTCTGAAAGTTATTCAGGAGAAAGCGAGGGATTTCCAAGGAGACCTGGCTGTACCAACTTCCCAAGCAACACATACAGCTGGAACAGTGAAAAAGATGGTTTTGCAGCAGGGAACTGGACACCTTATATATGCATCAGTGTTAAATTAGAAGTCTCCAAAGCAAAAGCAAAGTACAGAAGAGCCAGGCTCTGATGGTTAGAGCTAAGACAGGTTCACAGTCTCAGAGCACCAGGAAAAGAGGCAGAGATGCAGTGACCACTGGCTGGTGAGCTACAGAGTGGTTTAAAAGGTGGGGTGTATTGTGTAAAGCAGACATGAAAATGCTCAGAGGTTTCAAAAGTTCCTGAAAAACACTGAGCTGCTGCTCAGTGCTGTACAGGGTACTGAGTGGCCCTGGGTGCCCTGCCTTCCCCACAGGGACAGCACATGGACACGGGACTCCACTGTGACTGAGGCCATGCCTGTCCCTGTCACAGCCAAGGAGGGACAGGACACAGAAGGGAGACAGTGGGGAGCAGCCTGAAATGCTGGCAGCAGCAGCTCAGTAGAGCCACTTAGATGGCTCTACTTAGATCTGCTTATATAAATACCCAGCACATGGCAACTCTTTTTTTTTTCCTTCTTCTATTTTTACTTTTTGTTTGTTTGTTTGTTTGTTTTGTTGTTGTTTGTTTTGTTTCTTTTGCCCTAAACTCACAGGAGAGATAGCTTAAAAGTTCACCCATTATTCCCAAGGGATATTTAAAGTTGCATTCTTATCCCCTCCCCATCCTTGACAGAGACCTGGGAGCATGAGGAAAAGACAGGAGCAGAAGACTGAAGCTTGAATCAGGATAATATCTGAAACTTTCCTTTCTGAGCCCTTTCTTTTTCTTCTGAAATGGTAGCTTTCTGAATAGTTTTAAGCTGTCAGAAAAAATAATGCCATGGTTGTTCTTTCTTTCTCAATCCTGATAAAAAGATGTGAGTCTGCTGACAAGGAATTTCAGTGAGTTTAGACAGCTATTAAACTTGCACTTCTTCTAATATCCCAGAGATTTCTGGGCCCTCTCAGTCAAGTTCCACCAAGAAAAACAGCAACATAAAGTGGAAAGCGTTTCAGGAATTCCTTGCTGAGGTCTTAAGTACAAGACTATTATCGTCTTTTCTTCTTTGAAGAGATATCTTGTGGTTTCATAAATCTTTCAGCCTCATCCACTGAAATATGCCTCTCAAAAATCCTTGTTACTGTTTAAAGTCCATGTCATTGGTTTAGTTAGCTCAGAGTTTTATAAAACTGTTGTTCTGCATCCTTTCTTCACCTGCAGAGTCTGAGGTCTGTCTATTTTAACGTTAGCAGTACCACTGCCATTCAGCAAATTCTGCAGAAGAAGCACCAAATGTGAGAGTATGGTCTAGGTTAAAGTTTAATCTTCTCATATCATACAATTGTTTAGAAAAGTAATTAATTCCCCTATGACTTCATGCCAGGGCCATATGATATCAACAGTGTTATTTTTCTGATCTCTTTATAACTCTGAATTTTTTAGGATCTAGATTTGATGACAGCATGTGCTTCTATAGAGCTGGCACCAAGTGGAAAAACTTGTTCTCATTTGCTTGGGCTTCTAACCATTGCCCATGTATCACCTTTTCAGTAGCAACAAAGCAAAGCCTAACTACTCCTAGGGCAGAAAATACGGATTAAATTTGGTGCAGAGCTGATTATATGCTTTCTCATTATTGCTGACACAATATATCACATATGCCTGGGTCACACAGTGGGGTGATGTGACTGCAGGGCACTCCTTGCTGTGTGATCGTAGGGACTGCTCTCCTGAGATGGGGGAAAAGAGTCCAGAAGTTGGAAAAAGAGAGTTCTGACCCGAGGACCTGACTGCAGCTAATGGATTTAGTACTAAGTGTAAATTATAGCTATTATAAGAAGGTAGAAGACAATTTTAGCTATTAATGAGAACAAGAATGAAGTAATTAATTCTTACTAGTCTTAATGAGAGACAGCAAAGAATGTGCCAATGGATTGCCACTTTATGCCCTCGCTTTCACTGGGATGAAGCTCAAAAGATAATACAGGACAAGATGGAAAAATATCTTTAAAATCATTGCTTTGAGGACATCTGTAAAAGACAAGTGTTTAATAAACTAAAGTTACTCTGATGTTTGGCATTGGCTTTATTTATACATTTTTAACACATTCAACATGATCTCAGTTTGAGGAGGAACAATGAAATTATAGCAAGCGATTTGTTGATAGCAAGCTCTGTCTGGTTTTTGTAATTAAAAAAGTGATTAAGAAAGGCTAAGTCATTAATGCTTGAACTGCTGCTGGGATACACACAGTAACACATAATTTATAAACTTTTGGAAGAAGGATTTATTTACTACTTTTTTTTATAGAATCTTCTTTATGGTATTCATATAATGTGAGAAATAATGGAGCAATATTATGAGCAGAGAATAGTAATCATTCTGATAAATGCTACTGGAATTGTAAAACTAGAGGATTCAGCTGCTGAATCTTGCAGCTCATGTACTTTGTCTTTTGCCAGTTTCGTTATCCCAAGGGTAGATAGTCATTTTGGCGGGTGACCAGGTAAACTATGGAGAAGCAACAGCAAGCCCAATGCTCAAGCTCCTGTCTTCAGTCTCAGAAAATGGACAATTTTTCCCAGGTTTTTTGGTTTGTGTAGCCACTTTCCAGTTTTGAGAAAATGCAGGAGCACTATAAGAGAATGGGCCAGGTCTTCTGAAATAAACAGAATCAGAAAATACAGGACCTCCTTTCATCCTATGTCACAGGAAGTCACAGACTTCTCACAACCCCAAACACAAGAAAGTACGTGAAATAATATGTAATATTGCATCTAGTGCCTGATCTCAGCTAGATCTCCAAGCCTGTTAAATGTTTTGTATTTTTAAGTGGGATGTGCATACCAGCTGGGCAAGTCTGCAAGAGGCAGAGGCTGTGGGATGGAAGCCAGCATCCTAAATCAGCTGTCGCAGTTTCAATGCAGAAATATTGGCTCAACAAATTATTTGCACAGAGAAGACCACTACTCTATGAATTTCATGTCATTTATAACTTGCAGAAAACCCTTTGAAAATGATTTTTTAAAATTTTGTCACAAGTGTCAAAAGGTTCACATTTTCAATTATTTTATCTTTTATTGCAATGCATGAATTAAGGGGAGAAGTCTCTATTATTTTTATAAAGATTAAACAGCCAGGGTAAAACAGACATCTCTCTGTATATAGATATATAAGTAGATCCATCAAGTAAACATATCTCTCTGAGTACATTGTCAATGAAAATCAAACCACTTTTTTTTTTTTTTTTTAGAGAGCAAGCATATTCAGAAGTAGTCTATGTAGAGATAGATTTGGGTTTGGGACTGAATTATGTTGGAACTGATACTGTGGTTCTTAATACCCACTTTCAGAGCAATTTGGTGCAGAATTTTTTATGACCTAGAGATAAAAATTATTCTGTACTATGGTGAAATCGATTAAGGTCTTTCAAACTCCAGACAGGTCACCTTCTGCTTGGTAATGCCACCTAAGAACAGCCAGAGGCTTTAAAATTTATTATTACCCTTGCTGAACAGCAGCATGGCTCCTAGATTAGTCTTGTAAAAATTATAAAATTATGTCAATAGAGTTCTTATATTTTCCTGCACAAGAATACTATAGGAGATAATGAGAGAATACCAGGAATCAAAGCTTTTGCTTTAGAAAGATTTACAGCTGCTACTTCATACCATAAGTCAACACTGAATAATTAAAAGACTTGTAATTAAAGGCTAATTTAGTATTGATTGTGTCCTAGAGCAAGGGGGCCAGTTCACTGTTCTCGCACCATCCAGTCCAAGCTCCACAAGCCAGGCAGCGAGAACACAATTATCCTCAGTAGCCGTCAGCAATGGGACAGCATCTGCTCCAAACCATTCCTGTGCACCGCACAGGTACACTAACAGGAGAACGGAGTGGGCCGTGGGGAAAAAGTGGTTATCTTACAAGGTCTTCAGTATCAGATATCCCCTCAGAACACTCCATGCTCCCAATCTGAATGTCAAATCTATTTAGTTTAGGGGAGTGAGGGCCTGGGATACCTCTCCAGGCCAGTTTTCTTCTTGCTTCGGTGCTCCCTCTCTTCATGGTTCCTGTGACAGAACATTTTGGAATAAGCACCTTTGTCAGGTATCGCTGCTTGCTGCCTTTAGTGCTTTCCAGAAGAAGGAAAGAGAGGAATAAACGAGAACAGATGGGCCATGGGTACCTGCTCTTCAGTGCACGGACCTGTACGTACTTAAACAACCATGCACACAATTCAGCTAGAATTTCTGAAAGTGGAAGACTTCCGTTTGCTAATGTGCACAGAGAATTTATTCATCATTGCACTGATGAATAGGAAAAGACCATGTGTTGCAATATGTGAAAGGTGACTGTCAAAATTCAGGAAGGCACATTTCTTTCTATGACACCTTGAAGATCCGCCGATTAAATTTCACTGTCCCTTAAGTATTACATTGCCACCAATCAATTGATTTCTTTTTTCTCTTCCAGGATCTCATATGCCTCCTGTATGCATCGTATATCTTAGAAATTAGGTCATATTTAATATACTGAATCATAAGCATTAGAGATGGAAAATCTCATTAAGTCATCAAATTAATTCCTTTGTCAGTGCAAAAAAGGTTCTCATATAGAATAGAATTTAATTTTTAACATAACGTATGTTAAACCCTCAAATGTTTCTTTTTAGTGGGTATTCCACAGAACTCATTTAGTCCTTGCTATTGGTGATTTTTCTGATAATCTGAATTTCCTTTTTTGAAACTTTGTTCAAAAACTTTTAATTATATCTCTAAATTGCTCTTTCTATCTCTAGAAAAGCAATATTTGTGGGAAATAACCATACAACTACTTTCCAGCACTGTTCAAAATATTAAAAGTTGGGGCTAAATCTGGATACAAACCTGTAATATCCATTTGCTAAGATCTCCAAATACTCTCCATTTTGTTTTCTGGAAGTGATTTATTTTTCTTCAGAGTTTCAGAAACTGGAATAATCACTTTTTATTCTGAAACCAACTTTTGCTTAATGGAATTTTTAATTAGTTTTCAGTACTTACTAAAACAAAAAAATCCAAATCCACATTTTCTTATAAAATCTTTCATTTATTTTTTCTTTTTTAGCTAAGATTTGAGGCAATAACAATTTTTAGTACAATCTGTACTTTACTGTTCACTTGTTTAGTCCAATATATGCTTTGGACTCTTTCAAACACTACAGATCAGTTCTTTTAGCTGTCTTACAGCCAACTCAATGGTTTTGCATCAGACCAGAAAAGTTAATAACTTCAACAGCAGGAAACACTCCATTAGATATCACTGCTTTTGAGTGACAAAGAGACAGAAGTCTATCTGGGAGTTCCTTTGTGATTTTGCTTCTCCCAGTGTGTACAAAGCCCAAAGAGACACTGCCAGAGTCTGTTGTGGTAGGTGATGTGCTAGGATTTATTTACATTTTAATTATACTACAAAAAAATGGGTCAGTGCTGAATCACTGGTGGAACTGAGCATCCCTTAGTTTTTCTGTCACTGAGGAACACCTAGGGATAGAAGGGTTATGGTTGGAAGGGACCACCTGCTCAACCACCCTGCTCAAACAAGGTCACCTAGAACAGGCTGTCCAGGACTGTCTCCAGACAGCTTTTGAATAATGAATATAGATAACCTTTCTGGATTTTGCAGAGTATTTGAAGTATAAAGAATGTGTCCAGAGAGGATGGGCTATTTATGAATTTTGATAATATAGATCACTTCCTCTTAAGGTTACACACCTCCTTATTAGAAACTTTGGCTGATAACCAAAGGGCAATTTCTGACCAGTTTCACTAATTTTCCCACTTGCAGCAACATCACCATCCTGTCTGACCTTTCAGATCAATTCGTCTTGAGATACATTATTGACTAATTTCCTGAAATTCAGGTGAAATGTGCCCATTTTTAACCTTGTTCCTTCCTTACATACTGAAATTACCTTATCCTCTGGTACTAACATTGCCATTAGTAAGCAATCAAAATTCTTCTCCAAAGGCTTTTCGATTTTATTTGCTGTTTCCACACTGATTTCAGTGATGTATTTCATCTAATACTGGTGCTTTGTCAACTTTTTAATAGTACTGAGAGCTTTAATTGCCTTATTATCTTCTCTACTGCAGTGAGGTTTTTTTTCTTTAGCATTTCTAAGCGCCTCAAGGAAAACATGGACTCTGGGATATTACAGGTCCTCCATTTCCTGGGATGAAGAAATCTCTCAGACCCTTAAGGATATCTACTTCATCTCTCAGCAACATTTAATCTATCATGGCCCCTCTTTATCCTCCTAATAAATTTGCTTCTGAGACAGTAAAGGCTTCATCATCCGTGGTCTTCAGACACAACAGTGTTCTGTCGCTTCATGTCCTTTTCTTCTTTTGTGTAGCCATATCCAAGACAGCTAAGATCTCAGGGCTAAAAAAACAGTGAGCATTTTGAGACAGGACTCTGAGGAGGAGAAATGAACCTTCGGCTCTGATGCTTGTTTTTCTTGGAAAGGCTGAGAAAAGAGAAAATCTGCCCAGCCCAGAGGTTTTGACACTTATAGCAAGCTGAAATGTCTGTCAGCTTTTCCACTGATGGATGGCACTGAGGATCAGGGTAAAAAGGTGCCATGTTTCCCAAGCCCAGACTCTTTTGCAGAAAGTTTAGATTTGGGTAATTCATTATTTTGTCCTCCAAAGCATAGGCACAGAATGGGTTTGGGTGACAGGGAACAATACAGCTACTTCAGTGCTGTGCTCTGGATTACTGTCTTTGCTGCAGCCTGACTCATTTTAGATGGCAAATTACTCCGCTAGGCTCTTCCTCTCATGTGCCCGTTGCTGAGATCAGTGGCCCTGTTATGGTTGTCCTATTGCCTCCCAACTGCATGCCCTGCCATACCTTTGCTCTGGCTTTATCAAAACTGAATGAGTTTAGAGTATGATGGGTGATTGTCTACCAGACCAGACCAGACACTGTGAAGAGACTGCAGACAGGGAACTGGGGGGACTAACATGTGAGAAATCCAGGATTAAAATCTTCTGCTACCTTGCAAATGGATGTTGTTTAATTCACCTGGCTTTCCCATCATATACTCCATTTGCTCTGTGTGTCACCTGCAGACAGCTCTGCTGAACTGAGAATAAAGAGATGAATAACATCACAGCCTGAATATAGTCATGAAAAACATACATGAAAGAAAAAACATATTCCTGCTCAGGGCTATATTAACTGGAACTTTTATGATATTTATATTTTGCCTCAGATACACACATATACCATCAGAAAAAAATCTAGTACTTCTAGTAAATCTACCACACTTTGTTGTAAGCTTGGTAAAAAAGGGTTGATTGATTTGCTCGTCTGAGTTATTTAGAAAGAGCTGAAAGCTGGAGGGCTGTTAGTTTCTGCTAAAGTGAATACTTTTCCCCCTGAATAAAAACATTTAATTTAAGGGCTCTCAGTGTTTGTGAACTTATTCCTGTTTCAAACACAGGAATTAAATGTCAGCAGAGCCAGACCTTCAGTTATGCTTGATGGCAACACTGAAGTCAGTATGGCCACATTGATTTATGCTATCTGAGGAACTGACCCAGAGTTTTTACTTTCCACTGGACGTCACATAAGAGCTATAAACTGATTTCTGAGTGCACAGAAGAGAAAGTGCAACATGGAGAGTGACTTGAAACCAGAAGCCCTGTCTGAAAAGAATGATCTGCCCAGTTGCAAGTACACCAATCTTCATCAGACACTTCCAGTGGAAATTATGTTACCTGGGCACCTAATGTCCCCTATGTTCCAACAGGAAGCTGAAAAAGATCCTATCAATTCAGAGATCAAGCTTGTCTTTGAAAATTGTTCTCTTCCTGCTGTTAGAAGTGATATCTAATGTTGCACTAGCAAGAAGAATTTCCATTTTCTTGACAACAGCTTTAATGTGGGTTGCAGAAGAGCAGTTTGTGTGTGTTGCCCTGCAACTATGATATCTAGGGCTGAGTAAGTTATTCAACTATGTATATATATTTATTATTTTTTCAGTAACTTTTCTGTGTAATGAACAACCGATACAAGTAGTGTAGCAGTGAAGAGACTAAAGGTGAAACCACCAAGTAAAAAACCTAAAAGCATTCCATGCTGCTAAGCATTTGGATTCTTAAACTATATTTAAGACTTGTAGTTTAAATCTGGGTTAGAACTGATGCCTTTGCATGGATTCTAGCAGAGCCCCTGTGGCTTGTAGCTGCAGGGTATTTGGTCCAGTTTAATGTAGTGAATTGCAAGTTTTCTAGTAAAACACTGAGAAGATTTGACCATCTCATTTTGCAGTGTCACGAATTAACTCAAAGAGCTTTGCCTCTTCATCTACACTAAATCTTCAAACAGTTTAAACCTGACTTGATTCTTAAATAACCTCAGTTAGATGGAAAGGATTTCACCTGCATGCTCAGGCTAAATCTGAATTGAAATACAAGGGTGAAATACTGTATTTTGATTTCTGATTAGTTGTTCTATTGTTTACAAATAATCTTCTTTAATAACACTGCCCTTTCTTTTGGATTAGTAAATTGTTCTGCTGAATAATCTAGACTGGCTGGAAGCATCTTTCTCACGTGGAAATGGGCATACCCTAGTTAGGGTGGCAAATTTTCTGAACCTGTGCTGCTGCTGCTTCAGAGGAGACAGGCTTTGGTTATTCATCTTCGCATGTACATAGTCTTCTGTGCAATCTGTTAGCAGTTTTGCTTCCAGTGGTGAATAATGAATAATATACTTCAATAGATATTTTCAAATAAATAATAATTCATGATAAAATGCACAAAACTTTTGGGAGGAACAAACAGTTCCAGAGATATCCTAGAGGTATCTGAGTATACATAAATAATATGACCAGCAAGCAGTGATTTGAAGAAACCAAACTCAGTTTAATATTTGCACAGACCAGCATTTCAGTACTGACCAGTTGTGATTCCTACTCAGTACCATAGCTTCAAACTGAAGGCAATTCTTTTATCACATCATCCTGCAGCTCACTCGCTGATGCTGTGTTCCTGTAATAGGTACATGAACTAATAGCTGGGAACTGAGATTTGGACTAAACCCATTTTAATATATGAAACACCTCCAGGAATTTTACTTGGGATTTAACTTGCTTTTTGAAAGGCACAAATGATGTCTAATCTACAGCTTGAAGCCATGCTCACTGTCATGTTTTAGCAGGTTGACTGTGTGTGTCTTGAAATTTCAGTGAGCCCAGCTGATCGGATCAGCATGTTCACAGGCAGCAACCAGCAATACATTAGGAGACTCAAGATTCCTTATCATCCCTCATGGGAATTACTTCCAAGGCACCAAGAGTCGCTGTTAAATAAAGGGGTAGTCACACCTGTGAACAGATAGAAAACATGCTTACCATTTCAAATGAGGGTGTAATCATTAATGAGAGGCAATGACATCAACTCAACACTCTCCATCTTTTCAATGTTGTATCACAATACAAAGGGCATTGCAGATATCAGCTGATAAGGGAAGTGTAAGCAGAAGTGACATAATAATAGAGAGCAAAAACAGAGAAATGAGCTGGGCTGTCATATTCTGATGAGATAAACCTCCAGACTTTCCTTTTCTGAGACACCTATTCCACAAATGCATGCAGGGTATATCTCCTCCCCACAAAATCCTGCACTCAGAAGGGGCAGAAAGGGGTATCATGCTTTGAAATTGTCAGGATTTTTGGTTTTGCAAAATATCAGGAGAAATAAGGAAATGAACGCAGAATTTCACATTTCTGGGTTAAATATTTTTGTGTGAACTTTAACCATAAATTTGCTGGTCATTGAAATGACATCACAAAAATTTAGCAAAGCATTCTTCTCCATTTGGAGGGAGGGGGATTCAACTGTATATCTGTCTCCATCTTCTCTGACTGGACATAAAGAGAGAGTACTGCCCTGATTATGTATGATTATGATTATATAATCATAAATAAGACAGTTAATAACTGTTGAAAGATGAACATTTGTATGATGCCAGTAATGAAATTGCATGCAACAAATTCAAATTAAAGAATGGATTGCTCTCCATATTATGCAACTAAAAAGTTATGCATCCCACCTACCTACACAGCCAGGCAAGGTCTGTAAAACAAGGACAATGCAAGTTCCCATACGGGAACCAGTAGGTCTGGTGCAAAGCCAGTAGGTGGGAAGTTCAGAGTACAAGCAAAAGGAGGCATGAAACATAAGAACAGAAGCAGCTTGTGCCACAGGACATCATGCATGCTGAAAGTTCAAGGGTGACTGGACAGAACTTGAAAAGACATATCCCTTGAAAGTTACTAGATGCACAGAAGCTGCTTCTGACTTGGAAAGATTCTGAGTTGCAGGGGCTGAAGGTTAGGAGGAATTACCAGGGGAAACATTAACCAGTTGTCCTATTTTCTTCTGTTCTGTTCTCCTTTAGGTTCATTGGGACTGGTGGACCTTCAGTCTGACTTAGAAGAGGCACTTTTACCCAGTTTCTTATGTAGTGCCCATTAGCCACATTAATAATCACTTTAAACCTTCTAGTCCTCTGAGAGACAGAGCACACAAAGAGGTTAAAGACAGCCATGATATTTTGGAACTATCTTTTATTCAGATACCACATGTTCTTGCTTTAGGATCCTTAGCCAGATACTCCACTCAGTTTTCTATTTTGCATCTAATACAAGTCACAAAATTCAGGATGTAGGAATAGAATTCACAAAAACACAATTGATAGCTTTATGCTCTCCTCCTTTTGCTTTTCTCTGTCTTGTATTTGGATATATGATCCCATCCTGCAATATATGCCCTACTGAAGACACACAGGCAAAAAACAACATGTTTAGAAAAATAATCTCAAACTGCCTGTTGTATTATCATATACAGTGCAGCACAATTACTGTTTGTTTTTTTTTTTTTTTTAATGCCCCACTTATTCAGTGCTGAATTATAGCTGGACAATTCATCCTGGCTAAACTAAATAGGATAGTCGCACACACTGCAGCCTGTCTGTCATAGGTCGTCATTATGATATGAATGACCATCTGTGAGCAAAGTACATGGGCAGGGTATTATTAGTGCAAACAATTTAGCCACTGTGCTTTTTGTTAATATGAATGCAGTTTAAATTAAACTGCAGTTGGCTGCAGCTGAAGAAGCTTTTACGTAGCCTGTAATGAGCAAATTCTATTTTTTTCTCAAAATCCATTCCTTCAGTAACTACTCATAAGACAATTGTGGAGTTACAAAGACTCTGTGCCTACATCATCTATTTCTCCACTGTTGGTTGGGAAAGCTCAGCAGGTTCAGATCAGACCCTTTTCTCCCTTTCCCGAGAGTGAAATCCGATTTTTGCTTTTCTGTAAATCAGAGTTCTGACCATTGTACTTAGGTTATGTTGATTTGAATGAAAATGTTTCACCATTGAATTTCTTTTTCGCTTCTGAAGTCAAGCTTTGTAAACTGAAAAACTGATTACTAGAATACAGTACTCCCACAGCAGTGTGAATTAGTCGTCCACTGTGCAGCCTTGCAGCCAAGGGAATACATAAGACAGTTTTAGAGTCAGTCTCCAAGGATCTAGTACTCCAATTCATTCTGCTTTTTGTGTCTCAAAAATCCTCCAGAGTGCAATCCAATGACCATTGAAGCCAACTGATGTTGAACTGTGTCATAAATCCAAATATCATGATCGACAGGGTTTAAAAATCCCTTGACAGGAGAAAACTGTGGATGCTTCTATTACAGTGGCAAAAAGGTCTAACAAGAGCCATGGCTGCACACAGAGGAGGAGGGAGGTAGGAGCAAGGAGGTAGTTTCACCTCTGCCTCTGGCACTAGTCAGGCTAGTACGGAAAGACAAGGTATAGTTCTGGCATCTATGATTTAAAGAAAACTTTGGAAAATAAGAGAGGTCACGGGTAGAACCAGGGCAATTATTTAATAACAGCTACAGTGCATCACTGTGGCAAATACAGTGTTTTCATTGCATCATGACAAAACTGGATGCCTTCACTGAGCACAGGATTTAGCAGAGGTATGCAAGGAACATCTGGGATCTGTATAGGGTGCGAGACCAGTTTTGTCCTCATGGCTTTAAGCTCTGTGAATCTCAGAGGTGTGACAGTCATACCACGGGGTTCAGGAGCAATAAACTTATTTTCCCAGCTTTCTAAGCAAACAATATACTAATGGAATCCAAGTCTGGCTTGCACAGAAGCAATGAGACAGCTGATTTCAGTTACAGGAGTATTATCTTGAAGTGAACCTGGGTAGGTTTTTAAGAGGCCTCTGAGGTGCTTGCAAGAACATCCTAAGGAGGTGTTTATTTGTTTGTTTTATTTTTTATCTTTTTTTTTTAAAAAAAGGTATGCTGGACACAACATACATTTTATTCGAGTTTTCAGCATGATGTAATTTAAGGCCTGTGGGCCAACCAAGCTTAACTTCTTTTTTTTTTTTGACTTTGTTAGTTTTGATCTTATACTATGTACTAATTTATTTATTTTTTCTCCTCTGTTACCAGTCTGGTTTTTTTTATTGATGTTGATACAGAGAAATTATACCAACTTATACTTGTCCTGTTTCTTGTCTTAACATCCAATCCTTGTTATTCCTCAAGACCTTATTGGGCTGAGTTGACTTTTATTTTGACTTGCTATGAGTGTTTCTGTGCTGTCATATTGTTGTTATATGCAGTGTGGAGTTTCCAAAACCCCCAAGACATTGAGAATTCCCCTGATTCTTAACCCTAGACACACTTAGAAAAACTTAACTCTCTGTTACTCTGACAACTTCCTCTTTAACATTCCTCTGTTAAGCACACAAAATAGTAAGTACGATAGGCACAATATTGCCTGTTTAATTTCTATATTGAAAGTTTAAAATTTACATTAAAAATCTACATATCTGTTGATGTTATAGTACTAGCTAAGAAAGAACTAAACATAGCCAAAATGTTTCCATAAAGAAGATGGGGGAACATATGAATCTCGTCATTATGAAATTCCTTTATTCTCTGACCAGCTGGCTGGAATTTTTGGAAAGAGCATACAGATTATTTCTGGTGTTTGACCAGCACTGCCACATATTAGAGACACTTAGCATGAAGTGGGCCCAGCGGGAGAGCTATTAGAAAGCTTCCAAAATAAATGTCCCCTGGATTTCTGGCCAACTGCTCAGTTTGATCACGATCAAATCCCTTCTTATTTGCTGAATGTGTGTGCCACAAGTCTGTTTGCTTGGCATTATTGCTCTGGAATACTTATTCTCTAAGCAATAACAATATTTGCCTTCACACGTGGAAACATATTAATAAGTGAAGCAGAGTATAAGCTGGTTATTATGTTAGGAGCTTACCTTGTGTTGTTTGCTCTTCCTGTATCTAAAAGTCTTAGTTGTTTAATTGTGCAGCAGTGAGTACTCTTCTTAGGTAATCAGCTACATAATATAAATAATTAACAGGAAATAGCTCATGGTAGGTTTGTAGAGGAAACATAAACTGGTATTTGTGCATATGGCAATGCACAACAATACATTAGCAGAAATCAAGACTTGCTCTGATTGGCAATTTGCCTGTCACCTGGCTTTTAAGTAACACATTATCCTGCTCTCCCTAATTTGAGAACAGCTACTTTTGCATTAGGCTGCTTACAACAAATTTCTTATTCTGCAATAGGAAGGGAGTCGAGGGTGCGATGGTTGGTGTTTCCTCTCTTAGAAAGTACAACTGCCTTGAGACCTCCAGGCCCAAGTCACACCGTTATATGGAACAGGTCATCTCCTTCCAGTGCTTGGGGAATTTAGATGTGAGAGACTGTCACATCAGGAAGGAATTGTGTACTGATTTAAATGACGTAGGCCTCCACCACAGTATCACTGCACCATGCTTTCAAAGCTGTGGATCCCAAAGTTCATCCCACATGCTTACTCCAGCCAGGAAAGGAAAGGTTTGTGGGAGGACATAGATGGGAAATGCAAAGGGAGAGTTCAGTTTGCCATCCCGTCATATAACACCATTTAGAAACTTTGTTCAGAAAGAGATCAAACTCTAAATAAATTCAATGGTAGGTCCACATAGCTGCTAGTATCAGCATATTGTTCCAGAGGCTGAAAGCTTCCTTATAGTAGCTAAACTAAAATTGTTCATGGTTAATTGGTCTTATGTTAGTATCGTACTTCAGTTAAAATAACATTGTTTTCTGTAATTTGCATCACCATGTACTGCCCTGAGTATCCTTGGGGAGAATGAACTTACCCCTTTTAGTATTATGATCTGGGTTATATAGCTTTGCAAAATAAAGTCTATCTCTTTCAATGTCCTCTCATAAAATATGTTCCCCTTTACTCAATCTATTTAGTGCATCCAGTCCTTAAATGCCATCTTCAGGCTGAGTTCTCACCAGTGCCTTACACAATGGTGCACATGCTTCCTACTTAATGTTGGGAATGTCCTAATGGATGCTGTCTATTATTTCAGCTGCTCTTCCTCTGTTCAGAACAGATTAATTACTAATTAAAGAATGATTCTTTCTTCTAAAACCCCTGAACTCTTTCCTCTTTGTTGTGTCCAGCTCATGAGATCTCTAATCAGCTCTCTCATCAGTCTCCATCTGCATGACATGCACTTTGGCTATGAAGCAACATTCCATTTCTAACATTTTTCATACTACTACAATTCTTCCTTTGTTATCTGATGTCTTAGTGATGCCTCTCAACCCTGTGTCATCAGCAAAGACTCCTACTTTTAGAGCCAGACCACCTAGTGAAAAGTGGTCCCAAGACCTGTCCTTGTGGAGCTTCACTAATAACTTCCTCTAATCCCTTGCCATCTCCCCTTTCGTCAGTTCCTCCAGTAATTAAATGTTTTGCTTTTGTCTCCAGTTTGCTCAGTTTAACTAGCAATTTCCCAGGCGGATGTTTCTTCATACAGAAAAAAACAACTGATTTACTGAGAGAGAAGACCAAGCTTGATACAAGCTACTTTCAATATATTTTTTTCTGTGTTTCACTTTTGCTTCCTTCAGAATTTATTCTAAAGCATCAGATGTACTTGATCAGAAAATCTGACCTCTAGTTGCTAGATTGCCACTTTCTCTCTCTCTCCCTTTTTAGATGTAGGACTAACAATCATAAACATATGTTAATTATAAATTTTAGCTTTTGTTCTTGAAATTGCATGTTCCGATTCTCTGAGTTCCACCATGGGAGAGCACTCAGCTCTTCCAAATTCCACCTCCAGACATTGTCATTTCCATTAGCTTAGCTATGTCTCTTAAGAAAGTCTATAACTTGACTTAATAAAATCATAGAGCTGGAAGGGAAGATTCATCACCTAATGTTCCCTGCATAATAATCTATGCCTGTATTATTTTTAACTCTTAATTGTCCAGCCTTTCCTATAAACATTGTTTTGAAGATTCAATAACATCAGAAAATTTATTCCAGAGTTTCTCTATTCTTACCACTACAGTTTCCCTTGTGTCTAACATAAATTTTCCTTGTCTAGAATTTAAACTCATTAGTTCCCGTTCCAATCTTCATGGACATGAAAAGCAGACCGTATCTTATCTGTAACAGACTTTTTTCTGCTTAAGGGCTATTATGCACCCCTCTGGGACCCTTTCTGTACCATAAATAGTGTCAGTTCTCCAGCTCACACACAACTAACTGGTGGTACTAGTTTAGATCCTGGCCACTCTTACAGTTGCTTTTTGGACAGCATCTTTGTCAGAGTGCTGCGCTCCACAGAGCAAAATCTCACAGAATCTTTCTTAGCGCTGAGTCAAATATATGAATTGATGTTCTTCCTCGTATCACTCCTGCCTGAACTAGAAATGACATTGCTGACTCATGTCCACCTTTTGATCTGCTATAACCCCAGGGTCTTTGTCCATAAAATTTCTGCCTTGCCTATTGCCATGCAACTCAGGTAAGTGCAGTTGATTATCCCTGCCAAAATATTATTTGCTTTGCGTTTTCTCCCTAGCAAACTTCATTCAATTCAGCTTCCTGTTAATTTTCAGAATGTTTCTTCAATAGACAAGCTTATTTTGAATTTTCAGTGATCTTGTAGTCCCTTCTTGCTCCGTATCCTCTGCAAATTTAATAAACATACTTCCTATTTCATCATCCCCCTTAATGAAAATATTGAATAAATGCAGACTTAGGACAGACTCCTGCAGAATGTCACTCAATATACCCTTCCATTTGGATAATGAACCATTTATAAGTACTCGGTAAGGATAGATTTCCAATCACTTTTTCACTCCTCTCATGCCAATTTTATCAAGATAGCATTTACCTAGCTTGCTAATGAGAACGTCACATCAGATAGTGTCAAAAGCCTTTTCAAGGTCAAATACACCTATTGCTTCTCCCTCATTCACGTGACCCTTGATCCAGTCAAAGAAAAAAGTTAGATGGATTTGAGACAGCTTGCTCATGACACATCTATAGTGTCTGCTGCTTATCCATTTTTATCTTCCAGGGCACCGTGTGTTCCCGACTTTTTCTAGAAATCAAAATGAAGATGGATGGCCTAAGTCCTTCACAGGATTTCTGTTTTTTTTTTTTCCTTAATAACCTGAAATCCCGTGGCTCCACGTCTTTTTACACACCCATCCATGGCTGTTACTCTTTTGTGAATTCAGTGCACTTTTTACTGCCTACTTTCTCTTGTATTTTATCACTTGATTGAAAAGATAAGGCAGGATATTTATTTGGTTCAAAGCTCTTTATTGTATATCCTCTCTGCCATGGAAGATATTTCGATATTTTTCGTGACTTCTGTATTTCCCTTCTGTCCCATAATGTTTTAGTTGACCTGGCTTCTTAGAGGAAACCAAGCATGATGGGAATTGTACAAAAAGGGCCAGGTTCTCCAACATAACTGTCTTCCTTCACTTATGTAAGCATCCACTGCACGGGAATGACTGCTTATCTATGGAGCCCTGTGCACGCTGCAGCACTGTTTCCTTGCCTATAAAAGGCACCACAAAGCATTTGTTCCTAATTTTGCAAGGCCAAATTAAGGTCAGGCTGCAGATGTGTGTGCAGCACTAAACTCTACCCGGCTCTTAATGGCACAGGGATTCCTAAACTCACCTGCTGGTCCTCAAGCTGTGTCTGCTTCTCCGTGTGTTGTGCAACATTTGTGGGGTATTCGCCTTTCTGGTGAAATTCTGGCAGCACTGATATCCATGGAAAAATATAAACGTTTGGCCTCAAAAAACAGGATTTCAACTTTAGGGAATGTTTGTCCCTTCAGTAGATTTTCTAATATACCCCAGAAGTGAAGAATCAATGTTCCTTTCTTTCACTGCTTTCCTGCTTTTAGCTGTTGGAGTTTATTTTCCATGTTGAAGTTATTTCAGCTTTCTGAACTCTAAGAGCTTGCAAAGCCTCTGTTTGTCAGCACAGAGAGCCTGCTAGCAGGACCACTTTCTAAGCTCTCCACTCTATTATTAAACTAATCCATGTACATTTGTTGTATTTCAGAGTGTTTAGACTTCCTGAAAGTGTTTTATTGCACCATTTAAATAATTTTATTCATTTTTAAAGGTCAGCCAAAATCAATCAAAACAAATCAATTTGCATTTTAAAAATGGTGTTAATGTGACACCATGATGGTAACAGAGATTGAGAGACCCTTAGTTTCAGGGATAAATTAAAATAGATTTGGCAAAAGAAATCACTTCTGCAATTGTGAAGACTAAGAATTGAACTGATGCATTAAAGAGAATGAAGAGGGATTTGGGGCTGGGTCTGAAGCTGATGTAATTCTAGGGGGTGTTGCTGGTTTGAAACCAAATAAGAACTGGTCCAGAACCATTAATTGAACAGCACAATTAATTTCTGTAGGCTTATCTTCTGGGTTTTTTCCCTCTCATAGAATTCCTCCAACTGCTCCCAAGCAGCGTTACCCACAGTAAATGCATCTCCTATCTTAAGCCTAGCTCCATACTGAATATGCAGTGGGAAAAATGACGGAACACACTCATAAACATTCTTGTCTGCAACTGCTTCACCCTCTCCCATTGACACGTTTGCTTGCTTTCAGATCATCATGTTACTTACCAATCTTAATCAGTATTGTCTGTTTAAAATTCATGCATTAAAAAAATATTATAGACCATGGTAGCACTCTTGCACAGCTCTTCCCTAAGTCAAGACAGAAAAGAGCGTGTTGGAGGTTGAAGACAGGGAAAAGAAATGGCCTGTCAGCTGAACTTTCCTGCTCTTTGCAAATTCTAAGGAAATGTGGGTGAGGCAGCTCAACAATTCAGTGACATCTCAAAAATGTAAGGTCTTGCTGCAGTTTTTTCCTGCTTCTTCCCCTGTCTACTTAAAAGACGGAACAAGCCTCTAATTGCCAAAGTGTTGACGAATTTCCATACTTGGGCCAGAATTTTGAGGGCAAGTGACAAGCTAAGTGTTAAGCTTTCAACATGTGTCAGTGTCTTTACATTTTCTTGCTTTTTTTTTTTTTTTTTTTTTTTTTTTAACAGCCAGCTAATCACACTCAGACCTACTTATATATTACAGAGGATGTGAATGCATTTGAGACTTTTTTTTCACACTCTCTCCAAGGTCAGGATATATATCAATTGCACCTCTTCATAGGGAAAGAAGTCTATTTTGTGCTGAAGTTTGAGAGAAAATAAACCCACATTTCTCCTATTATATTTCCAAATCCCAGCTGGAGTAGTTGCACCTGAAGTATCCAATGGGAGCGTAGTTGCACCAGTCTGGAGCAGGATTCAGCTCAGTAGCCAAGGAGAGCAGCCCAGTGATGTAAGAACAGGCCTGGACAAAACACCTGGAACAAGATGTTTTGGATCCTCCTGCTCATTTTTAGAAGCCAACACAACTTCAACAACTTAAGGAGCTGTTGCAAAGTGTGGGAAAACCTACTTCTATATTTACTGCCTTTTACAAGATCTGCTTAGGACACGGACCAGAAATTCCGATGTGTTGATGAGAACCTGTTCTAAATTCTGGTTGGGATCAGCAGATTATTTGTGAGAAATCTTGTTAACAGACTGTGCTTTTGTCAGTTTTACAGCCCAATTACAACAGCTTCTGAGCCTTGGGTATGCATCATTCTCTGAACTTGTAGATGCCTTTCCCAACCAAGTCCCTATCTTATAAGATTTGCCCATTAATCAAGGTCATCTTAAATCCTTCAACTAATAATATTCAATAACAGTCTGAGTAAAATTTAAATGGTTAATTGCCTAAGTGGTAGAAAATATTCCATTTACTTCTTAAAGTGAGCATTTCTGTGTTAAAAATCCTTCAAATCATAAGGAATTATAGAAAGATGCATTTCAGAACTGAACTAGTAGCATTAGGTACATTTGATTTGGTGACAGCTTGGAATGTTTCTTGAGCAGAAGGGTCGCATAGCAAAGCCAGGATGAATTCCTCAGTCCTTTCTCAGAAAACAAAACAAAACAAAACAAAACAAACAAAAAACAAAACAAAACAAAACAAATAAAACAAAACCTTCTGGTGTGTCTCAGGAGGAAGGAAGGATACAACTCTGTGTCAGTGTCAGGGGACCAGGCTCTTCCTGCCTGACCTTTTGGCTGCTCACTTAATCTCTCCATATGCAATTAACAGCCTGTGACTGGGGATAGCATGTCCTCCTATCTTTTTCTCTCTCACCACATCTGTCACGTTTGTTTTACACTTTGGGTGATAAACTTTCTCTCTGGTGGTGCCCTTTCATGCCCTCCTTTTACAACCTGCCAAGCCCTGATCCATGCTGGTTTAAAAAGTGGGTAAGACTGTTGAGTCTGAGCAATAGGGATGAAGTTCTGCCTCAGAAAGTTGTGCATCTGGACAATGAATATAGCAATGTGCTGCCAGTGCAGCAGTTTTGTGGCCAGAACAGAAGAAGTCCTGGGAGGGAGGAAAATTCTGGGGGACACAGTGAGACTGTGGGACACAACTCTGTTTTCCTCTCTTCTCTTTGGCTCTAGATTTAACCTATTTAAGTATAAAGTGCACAGTTCCCTTACTTTAGTCAGCTTCCTATATTGCCTATACCATGAGGTGGCTCTAGCTGATACAGTTCCTAAGCATTAATTGTTTTCAGAAGTATGCAACTGACTTTGCTAATGGAAAGCAAACCAGTTCCTGATATTATTGCAACGGGTGGGGTTTTCCCCTCTCCCTTCCGTCTTCAACTACCCTAAAATAGCCATCTCAGTTTTGGTCATCAGTTCTTCAAGGGGAAATCATGCTAGTGAATTGATTTTTTTTTTTTTTCTTTTTATGAGAAGTTTTAACAATTATTGTGTTTGTGTTCCAAATCTCTGGAAAATAGGGTTTCCTAATGGAAACTGACCCTCCTCTCGCCCAGATAACACTGTCACTGTGGCTAATATCATGTGTCTCGTGATACTGACTGTCAGCCTAAATTGATTACCCAGGATGTTACCCCACACCCTGCTGTAAGTTGTCACTGCTCATATTTATAACTGACCTATCTACATACCTAGCAGACTGCATACACAAAGCCCTGCCCTCACTCTCTCCATAAATGTTTATAGAAGAGACAGATAAATACAGTATTCAACATTTCTTCCCCCCTCCCACTATTTCTGCAATGAAAAAAAGGTACTAGTATCATAAAATAATTTGTATCTTTGAACATTAATTATAGATTTCTGAACTTTACCTCAGCTTCTCACTACAATGTTATACAGGTATGTATTTATGACCTGGATAGATTTAACCAAAATGATTTAGAAAAATCAGCTGTATTCAAGTGTTAATTGCTACTTAACACCCAGGCTTACATTTCTTGTAAAGGTTGTTTTCTTGAATGCCAGAAAGATGAAAGATTGAAATTCTTAGTTCTAGGAACTGCATTTATTACGGTTCCTGGAGATGTCTCCCTGAGGACCCATAACATGATGGTGTACTTTGGTAAAGAAATAAAATGCTGTCTACTTAATAAGCATGCTGCCCTTTCATATTTTAAGATATCTAAACCATATTTGCATTTCCCCACTCTGGTAAAACTTCTGACAAACATCTTAAGCCATCAGCTAAACAAGAGAAGTGAGTGTTCCCTTACTTTATGAGAAAGGTGTTTTTTGATGTTTAAAGTACCATATTCCATTTAAGGAGATCATTATGGCAATGCTGGACAGACTTAATGACTGTTTTACTTTGATCCTGGAGATTTGATGCCAGGAATATCAGATCTCAAGAAAAGCAGACGGATTTGGATCTGTATTCATCACATGTTTGTAAAAGGAATGGAGGATGAATAGCTGTGCCTTTGAAGGAGGGGAGTTGGAGAAGAAAAAGATGTGTATTTTAATGAGCGGCCTTTTGGTAAAACATGCACACACATTAATGGAACAGATATGGCCATTCCAGCTGCCACGTTCCACCTCTGCTGGGCCCAGCAGATGGATCTGCATTGACTTGAATCAGGCTTCAGAAACAAAATTGACCTCAGCTCCAATATTCAAACTTTCTGAATCTCACAGGCTCCCTTTTGCATGCAGTCTGTTTTGTTGTGTGAAGAGGTTGAACTGCACAGGCCAGATATTTCTCCTGCTTTAGGAAGTCATTCATACAGCTGTGGTGCACTGGGATCCTTTAATATTTTGACAAAGAAGCTGAATGCTTCAACACAAGAGATCTTTTCCTGTTCTTTCATCAGTGTGTGAAGCTGAATGAATAGGAGTGGGGCGGACTACGAAAGGAGGCTGAGTGTACCTGTCATAAGCTTCTAAGCTGATTTATTTTCAAGGAAAGTCTAAAACTTTCAGTCACTTCAGATGTGGTACATTGTCTCATGAGTAACTTAATAATTAAGGTTGCTTAGACGGTTTTACTACCTTTTTGTTCCTTGTCAAACTAAATTACAATTTTTGCACATGTATGAAAAAATACTTTTTAAACTTTAGAGATCGAAAGTAAGGAGCTCTCATTAAAAATGGAAATAATTTACTATATTTCACAATGAAACTGTAATGTCCCAGAAATTGAAGCTTTAAGAAAATTATTATTCTAGTATCTTTCCATGTTGATTTCTGAAATAGTCTAGCTTCACAAAAATCTCCTCACAAAAGAAAGCCAGCCCTTAAATGACTGTTAGCAATGTACAAAGAATTCCATCCCAACCTGTTTTAATAGGAAGGTCTCAAAAGCAAGCCATCACTGAAGTTGAAAATAGCAGTTAATTACTTCGAATAGAATAAAATATATTCCTATTGTGAAGAGGATGACCTCTGGAATACAGGCAAACAACAGTTGTGGGGAAATTATATGTTTTTTCAGGAGATTGCCTTTCATATCTTTGGGTACTCTTGCTACCAAATTGGTATGTCTTCCAGATGTGGGGGTTTCAGGGGGCTTTTTTCAATGCTTCCATTTTCATCTTCTCACTTAGGACTGGGAGGGAGAGGGTGCATTTCCTTCTCGCTGTTGGCTCTGAAAGCTACACAAGAGGTTGAGGAAAGGGCTGAGCAGCATATAAAGAGAGGTGAGACAAGCTTTTGGAAAAGAGGGTAATAAATGAGAAGAAGGAAGAAAGGAAAAGAAGAGCAAACAGGAAAATAATGTAGTTGCTGAAGAGTGAAATAAAATTTAAATTGTGAAAAACATGATCTTAGAATTACTTTGCTGTCTATGAAATAAGAAAGATGTATAGTAAGAAGGACCAATAGCTGAGAAAGACTATGTAATGTTTTCAGTCCTAGATATTTCATTTGTTTGTTTTCTACAATGTCCTCCTATGTCATGAAGTAGGTGTTGTTATTGATTTAACTGTGCACTCAAACAGCTCGGTAGATAAAGCATACAGGTCTCTCGAGGTTTCTTAGGTCCTTATCTTAAGGAATGCTCTATCAGAAATTTTGTCAGTTCTTGGAGAAAGAAGCACATGTACAAACAAACGTATGTTGATTTGTTTGCGAAGGATGATTCCATTGTGATCACAGCAAAGCCTGGAAGTGGTAGTCAGTGCTTATAGCTGGAGGTATGTTTCCATAATAAGATATGCTATACTATTTGTACCCCATCCAGCTGGCCCATTGCAGCACAGTATTTTATGTAATTATTGCATAAATTTTAAAAGATAAAACATGTAAATGAACCTGAGCGATAGTAATAGATGATTTTAATTACCCAGACACAGACAAGATTGCATTAAGTAGAGGAAACATATTTCTAAATCTGGAATGAGAGTGCTTTCTAATTCAATCTGGACATCAGCTGACAGGCAAAGAAAGAAGGCTGGATTTGAATGTAACTTGGAGAGGACACCGATGAAACAATGTTAGAGGACAATCTGGACTTCAGGATATTAGCTGGGGTCACAAGTACACAAGGGCTTAACAAATAACTCCTTCAAATGTAGGATGAAACTCTTGTGTGCTGCCTGGCACTCACAGATCTACTGACCACTGAAGGTAGAAGTCCACAAATTTTTGTGGCAATCGATAAAGACTGATATCCCTCCACCCTTTTTGTGTGTGCAGTTAGACTCCTATTTGGAGAAGCTCTTCAGCTTCCCTCTCAGGGCTTTGTTCAAATATGTTTTTTTTTTTTTTTCCTGTGACTGCCCCTTTTTCCTTTTGTTTGTGTTCTCTGCACATTTCAGCAGTTCAGGTGCTACAAAGCAGTAACAATATAAATTTCATTAGCTGTTTGTGGATATGGGATCCAGACCTGGAAGGGAACATGTAGGATGCCAAGTCCAAACCTCTGTAGTCAAATGCAAGTATGTGACAGATGTTTATACAATGAAAGGGTTTACAGAACATCTGTATTGTATGCTGTAAAGATCACCACCTCCAATTTCAAATTTTCTTGATATGTAAATATGTAATGTACCTGTTTGATGTGATATAATACTCAAGCTATGATTTGTTTGCTGTTTCTACCAATCTTGTCAGCTGCTCCAAAGTCACATGTAGGCTTAGCTGCAAATTATCTTACTACCAGTTGAGGATGCATGTAGGGGATTAGTAACAGGAAGGTTAGCTGAAACAGAAAACAAGTGGATTACTGTAGCCTTCTGCTCACCACCTGCTTCCTGATATGACCACACATTTATACCCTGAGCAACACCACCATCTACATGAACAATTCTGGCCAGGCACTGGCAATGGTGCAGCCCTGCACTCTGCTACATGGCCCTTCCCCATCACATGTTTGGGGAATCATTCCTATGTTAAGTAGAATCTATCCCATTCCTTCCTCTTTGATTACCTTTAGGGAGAGCCTTTCCTTGGTGGTGACTGTTATCTGTGTGCAGTCATAATATGCAATAATATGGTGTTCTGTATGTTGAACATTCGTACCATTAATGGTCTGGACAAAAGGACTAGCCCAGCTGTTTTCACCTCTTGCTGCTTGATGGGAAGGTCAAGAAGGATCTTCAGTTCCACACTCCTTTTTTCAGAACTCTTGATCAACCTCCAAAGGGTACCTGAATTTTGAGATTGAATTCAGAGCAAGGGTGAAGCATGGATCTGGCTCTGGAATGTTACAGTGGTTGAAACTCATGCTGCAGGGATTATTTTTATTTTCTTTTTTTTTACTTGTGGATAAGGCAAGATGTTTGTGGTACTCAGCTACAAACTGAATTTTGTCTCTCATCGGAGTTTGGCTTTGAGAAGAGGCAGAAGCCAAGAAAAGCAGTTAGTCCAGCCCTAAGGCTCAAGGTCTGCTCAAAAGATGGAGACCTGAAGAAGGTTTAGCAGGATTGTTGACATGAACACATGAAAAAAAAATGCCAAGGGAATTAAACACTTTTTTCTCTGTCCCAAGAAAGCTGAAGTAAACAACAAGGTAATGAGGCTATCTAGCCATTAAAGAGCAGGACTGGGAAGTTAGTAACAGTTGGGTTGATAATGTTGCTGACAGTCTGAATGATTTCTTTCTTTCAGCAGTCACAAAGGAGCTGAAGGTCACATTTCTGAGACTAGGATACATTTTCCTGGGGGGAAAGTGAAATGTTAAAAGGCTTTATGATTATACCACAGCAGATAGGCAATTAGAAGTATTAAAAGTTGACAGGCTGCAGGTCCTTATGAATTATATCTCAGAATTCAGAATTCAACAAGAAGTGGCAATGGAAATAACAAAAAACTTTTGCTACTGAATTTTGATAGATCACCACAGACAAGAGCAGAGGGTAGGAAGAACAGCGAAAGGCAGAAGGCAGGGTTAAATGCAACAACATTGAGTAAGAATTAACAAGGAAGAAGAAAGCAAGAGGCAAGCCATGTCTGTGCTTGGCTTGAGCAGAAGGTGTAGAAAATGGTGTCCAGGTATGAAAGCAGCAAAGCATCTGGTGATCTTGGGCCTGTAATGAAAAGAACTAGGAAAAGTTGCCAAAAACAGGGAGGAAAATGCAGTAACTGAAGCAGTAAAGAGGGATCAAACCAAGGCATAACTTAAGCTTTTCTGTGGTGCCTTAATTTTCCTGTCCTACACATTCAGCTCATTCCCAAGTCAGCCTGCCATTGAATGAATATCATGGCAGAAGTATGGCATTCCCAAAGTACAGCCTCCAGTTCATAAATGGTCCCTACAGAAGTAATAGATTTACTCCCTGTCTTTTTCTTGCTGTTGTCCACAGTTTCTGTGCTGTTCTTAATATCCCAGTCTTGAAACACCTTAATATAAAAGTGTATGAAAACATATTGCCTAAACTCACAGTTGGCTTTGGTTGACCATATTGCTAGATGCTTGCATGGCTTGCATGTCTGAAAGTACTTAACAACCTAAGAAGCCAGGAGAGGTACTGGAGTAGAGGAAAGAGCACTGTGTATCCTTGGGAGTGTAGGGAGAGGTTCTGCCAGCATTTCCCAATAGTGCTTCTGCTTGAGAGTTAGTTGGAAGAATGAATGTTATGGTAAGAGCAGAAGATTGAATTAACGCAATTAAACATGCTGTCACAGATGATTTTATGATGGAGAAGAGTCATCTCTTTCCCAGCATTAACTACAAATAGTTACACAGAATAATGACCAGCCCTTTAGGCCACTTTCTACTCTAGTGTGTGATGCATGATACCTTTTCCCTTTGATTTGCTTTCATTTTTAAAAATCTCATTGTTGCTGTGTTATGGCAGCACGTAAAGACTCTGCTGAGATACCAGGTTCTGTAAAAGAAAAAGGAAAGAAATGTGTCATCTTGCAACTACAAGCACTATCAGGCTGATGGACAAAATGGGGAGGAAATGGCTCCCCAGGCAGAAAACAGGGGTAATGCTGAGGTACATAGAAAATAAGTTATTTGCCCATGTCAAGAAGGAAGTTAATAGATGAGCTTCAGATTGGGTAGGGGTGAGCAGAAGAGCTAATTTCAATGCCTCATGCAGCAATGGGCTCCAGGTTTGTTCAGAATTTCCATGAATAACCAGCACAAATACTGTAATAAATAAAAATGACAAGCAAAGCTATGCAGCAATTTATAGAGATATTTTTTCCTATTTGCATTTTTATGTCTTTTTAAAAGCAAATGGTTTTTTATTAAAAGTTAAAAAAAAAAATGCTGCTTTGCAAGAAAATTCTGAAGAGTGTTTTGTTTGGTTGAAGAGAGAGAAAAAAGCTATTAGCAGAAGTCGAGTAGTTGAACTCACTGCATTTAAGTTGAGAGAATCCTACATTCTAGTGTTACCTGAAGAATTTACTTTGTGACTTTGTATAAATCATATTATTTCCATACATATCCACCAACTCTAGAGAAAAACAGGAAAAAAACACAAGATCTCACTGAAAACAGATTTCACAGCTGACCCGTCTTCCCTTCAAAAGTGAACTATGGAAATCAGGAAGATGACTATTTTTTAAATACTGGGATAAATGATGGAAAAAAGATGAAATAAGTTATATGGCTGGATTCTGTAACCCACTTTGGCAATGATCCAAGAGTAAACAAACACTATGATTTTAGCAAGAATTAGCACAGCCATTATGAGTTTAAACAACAGGCACAGTTGTGTTCATTCTACAGCCTCATTTAGCCTGTTTTATACTGCAGCTCTTCACTGCAGCCATCCTGTGCAGAGATGGACCAGGAATGTCAAAAGCATAAGGTAATTCAACCTGGCTGTAAGGTGCTGAAAACCCAGCTACTTCGGTTGGATTCTGGGATCTGCTCTTCATCTGCTCTGTTAGCAGGGAATTGTGCCTCATTTCCCTTTCAATCTTTTTCTGTTTTGTATATTGCAATTTTAATAAACAAGTGTTTTAGGAATAAGCATTTATAGTGCTTACTATAATGAAGCAGTGATCTTCTCGGTAAGCCCTAGGCACTGTTTACACCTGTCTTCACTGTAGAGAGACGTGTCCATTTATTTCCTTTTCAGTTACTCTTCAGAATGTCACTCTCTAAAGACCTAAGAAAACCTGAATGCTAAAGAAGCTGCTCTAGGAACCTGCAAAAGAATTTTGCATATACTACACTGCAAGACCAGGTAAAGAAACTCTAGTTTATTTCATAGGCAAGTTAACAGCAACATTTTATGATTTGGCCTGAACTATGGCTGACATATATTTTAAATAGAACCACTGAAAATGGCGTAAAACTCTCAAATAATGAAGGTTCACCTCTGAATTCAGGAAGATATTTTGACCAATTCTATCTTTCAAAGACACTAAGTATTAGAAGACAATCTTGTCTGAGTTCAGAAGTGGAGCTATAGCCATGTGGAATTCTACCAATTTTATTGTCATTTTCAATCAAATAAGGTTTTCTTACCCCAAAATGTAGCTTATTTGTTCATCATTGTCTAAAAGAATATCACTTATTTACATTTATTTTGCGTTACTTACATGGTTACCTGATCGGTCTGGCTACAGCAACATAGTTACTGTCCACTATTTTCTTTATAAATTTCATTCAAAACCAGAATGTTTTTTTCCTAACATCCAGGTTTGTTCCAGGAGCAACTTCTCTAAGACTAACAATGAACACATGAGGATTCCACTGCTGAGTGTGAACCATTGACAAAAAATTCCCAGGTCAGGCTACAGTTCTGTCAAGTTCCATCACTTTTCTGGTCTCTGTGTGAAAAATCGCTCATTCCTCTTCATCCTTATCTGCATCCATTGATACTCTCAGTTAGAGTATCAGGGCACTGAGAACTTCAGCAGTTTGGTGTACTGCATGTTTCTTAACATGGGAACTGCTGAACTGGGAACATATAAGGCATGAGAAACAAGCAAAACAGTTTTTGAAAAGCAAAAGCTCCACCTGCCAGTGAGGAAGTAAAGCGGAAGGAAAAACTGAAGTAGTAAGGTTATCTGCAAAATTTAGCTTGATTTGTGTTTAGTCAGAAAGGAAATCCATTGTGGAAACACTAATCAAGATAATTTAGAGATTGTATAAAAAGATTAATTTATCCTTGGATTAGAAAACTCTGAGAAATGGTAAGCAATAGATTTCTTTCCTTCTAAGGAAGGAGGGCATTTGTGTGAATTATGGTGCTGCTGTCCAGAATGTTTATGCTCCTGCTGCAGATAATAGTGAAAATATACCCCATGCCATTCATGTGAGACACCAAAGGACCTGCCCACATATTGGCATGCAATTACAGCAACAGCTGTTCTACTTGGCTCCATGGGAGTCTGAGAAGTTCTGTGGTTCAAACATAAGGTAGTGTCTATTTCCAAAATTCCCAGATTTGGGTCAGGGTGAAGCCAGAGGCACATATGTAGGTTAAAGTTTTATTTCTGTAGACCCAGTATTAGTCAGAGAGATTCAGACCTCCCTAGAGATATGTACAGGCCCAAGGTAAGCCTCTCTGGAAGCACACGAACATGAAGCAGCTTCTGCACTTCCTTCTCTCCACTCTAAGATTATTTAGGTGGTTCATCTTATCTTTTGTCAGCTCCAACTGCAGGAAAAAAATTCTTCACAGAAAAGATTGTCAGGCATTGGAACAGGCTGCCCAGAGAAGTGCTGGGGTCACCATAACTGGAGGTGTTTAAAAGGTGTTTAGATGAGGTTCTTAGGGATATGGTTTACCGCTAGGTGAGGTTATGGCTGAACTCGATGATCCTGAAGGTCTCTTCCAACTAAAATGATTCTATGAAAGTCTCTTGTTTTGGGACTTGGCAATGCCCAAGAAAATGAGGTCAAGCAGGAACCACTAAACTGATCCAGTGGCTTCAATGGTAAATGCTTTTCAGGCTTAATCTTTGGTGATGAACAATGAGGATAGCTTATTTTAATTTTTTACTTGTCCTGAATTCAATGAACTTGAAATTTAATCATCACCATAACCACACTTTGGCTGAAGTTCCACAGATCTCAGAATCCAATCTAGATAGAAGGATTTATAGTTTTTCATTTCAGATTCAAAAGTTGTCTTTGAAAATTTAACATAGAGTCAGAAGCCCTCTGTGAATCTGGCCTGAATTTTGAAATTTAAGAAAGAATTCCCAAATACTTATATTCCAGCAAAGAAATTGCTAAATATCCACAAAAGATTAATAGTTAACCTTTATAAAAATATTTACATACCCTGCTTTGGATGTTTCACTTTGCCTGCATGACGTTATTGTTACTGTGCATTCTGCTGCCTCCTACACTATTGCTTTTATTTCCTGAGAGGGATACTGACCAGCTGAACTTGAGAAGGTCTAGGTCAGTGTTGCATGTGGATTCTGGATCAACCCTTTCTTCCTCCTGCCATGTTTGCCAAGAATTACACAAGTCAAAATGCCAGTCACCTTGTAAACAAGGACAATCCTGTTGCAATTGCTGAAGAGAAAAAAAGCCGCGTGCTTTTCTTTGCTTCTATTTGTCAGCATAGAAATATCAGAAAATGATTTTTCTTCCCTCGACTACTTAGTACTATGATACTGTTGTTCACATCCAAAAAATTTGTACAGGTTGGGCACAGCTGTGTACCATGAACAACTGAGAGAGGACATGAGACCTTCTGACCTCGCATTGCCATCAAACCCACTCAAAGTGAGGCAACAGATTCAGATCCCAGCAAGGCTGACTTTGGCTCTCTAGAAATAGGTACAAGACTAATATCTCAGATAACACCACAGCATCGTTGGATATTAAGTACATTTGGAGCTGTGACGCCACTATAACACTAATATATTACTCATTATTAACATCCAGACCCAGTTTTCAGGGTAGCACTGCAGCCTGCTCCATGCCATGATTCACAGTTGAGAGTCAATGCCAGACTTATCAAAATGCTCAAGTCAAGGATGATGCCAGAGCCTCACTTCACAGAGTCTCCTGCTCCTGAAGAGTGCCAGCAGGCCTGTGCCGAGGTTTATAGAGCCATTTTCAACGAGCCTGGCAGGACAAATCAGTTGCATGCACATGTATTTATACAACCATTTCCAAGCACAAGCTGTCTCTCTGGAGAGTCACATTCTCAATTCAGAATGGAAAGCCAGGAGTCCTGGCAGTTTAATCTACCAGTTTTTAAAACTCCAGTGAGTGTAATGCCCACATTTGGGATGAAAATCCTTTATCCAGAAGCCTTGGAAACTGATGACTGCATATCCCTCCCACTGCCTTCATTATTCAGGATTCAGCTAGAAAAATTGAGCTGTGTGTAATTGTCACCATATGACTCTTTGTTCAACCAGCCTGCAGTATGAGACTCTCCAAAAACCCCAGGAACTTGCATAGCCATGGGAATAAATAGCACAGTCCTCCCTTGGTAAATCTGAAATGACGCTTGGATGCTCCTGCCTGGCATTTGTCTGTCTAGTCATGACATCTAGAGAGATGCAGTCCAGCTGGAGCATATGCCTGCAGGCTGATGCTGTATGTACAGCATTATAGGTTGCTTCAGAAGCCAGTGTTGCTGGCTCAGCAGAAATGTACTTATGGCCATTAAAACAAAATAAAAAGCCAAGGGAAGAACGCAAGTGTAATAATAGATCAAACCAAAGAAATATGCTGGGAGCAGCATTGTTTTCCATGGTGATCAGCCTGTCAATGAATCACAAAAATCTTCCAGTTAGCAATGCCATCCTGACATGCTCCAAAACTCCTTCCCCAGCTGCTATTCACCCAGTGGCTCCCAGGGAGGAATGGCACACAGTCTGTGCTTTAATGATCTGACTCTCCTAACTTGAGTCCTGTTGCTGCAGGTCCTGCTACAAAACCGAAACAATGAGGCTTGCTTAAAAGATGCATATAAATCTGGCAGAAGTCCTCTGAGCTTCAGTCCGCAGCCCATTACAGTCAGGAAGACAGGAGAAAGACATAAAATATGGGTTTGTTTGCCCATATCAATTGCTTTTTTATCTCCTGTCTTCTAGGCGCAAAGGCATTTGAAGTGAGGAGATGTCAGTTTTGTTTTGTATGTTCACAGTTTCGTTGTAATAAATTATGTCTTTGATACATTTTTGTAAAGAAGGAAAAGAAAGAGAAAAACCTACCCACAACCTTGTAGTCTCAGGTACAGAGAGATCACCTGCGTCTTGGTGATGATTTTTGACATCCAGAGAAAAAATGTAATTCTAGTGTCTTAAATGAAACATGAGAAGACAGGCTCCAGACACATTGCGCTTTGCCATGCTGGTTTGCTGCAGGTTGAAACCCAACGTCCAATTCTGTCCTATCTGGGACCCAAGGTCAAAGCCTTGGGAAGGCGAATTGAGAGACTGGAGCCCATGAGAACCTACACTCAAAGCTGTGGCAGTTGCACATCCCTCTGAGATCCAGAACCTTCAATGAGGCAGTTGATGGCTTCTTAGCATCTTTTGTGCCCCACTGTGCCTGTCCCCATGTACACATCTCGGGTGGCGGCAAGGTGCTGACAGTCACATCCTTGCCTACCCCGGGGCAAGGTGACTTCACCTCCACCCAGTTGTGGGGATAGAGGGGTGGGACCCTCAGTCAATTGACAGGGTCCTTAACAAAGGTGGTGCCCAGAGAAACTAAGAAGCTTCTGGACCATGTTGTAATGCCCACAGCCAGATCTGGCCATGCTATAAAATGAGGTCCCTGCCAAAGACCCCCTTTGAGTGGTCTTCTCGGAGCAGTGGGTCTGTGAACTGGAGCCCTCCCCTTAGACTGGGACGCCATCTAAGGATATTTCCCAGGACTGAGAGCCCCTCGTCTCCTTGTTTGGGTGAGTGGTTATTTACTGGGTACATCCTTGAATGAGTCCTTGCCTAACCCAGGTGAGTGATTATTTCTTCTGGGTACCCATGAGTGAGAGGCCTCTGGTTCTTGTTTCTTGTGAGTGTATGCATGCACGTTGTGAATCCCCATTATTCTTATGTTGTTGTTCCTCCATAATTTCCTCAACTGATATCCAAACCTGCATTTTATGTTGTTGGAGTGCTAAATAATTGTATAAACCCTATTCATAGTCAGTTTATTGGCTACACTTTTACAGCTAGAATAAAGTTTGTTTTGGAACTTGTTGTCCACATAAAATTGACTTTTGGAGTGCCTCCCTGGCAACAGCTCAACCACAGCACAGCTCCTGCCTTAGCCATGGTAGTGAAGAGATGCTATGGGTCTCACTAAATGGCAAGAAGGAGTTGAAGTGTCCATTGACTACATGAGCTCAGAATCATTGTCTCTACTGCCTTGTTACAAGTTGCAAATGTCTGAGAAAAAACAGCAGAAAAGCCACGAAAGCCGGGGACAGATGGAGTCCCGTACCTGCCTCAATGCTCATTCCTACCTGCTGCCTCTCCCCGCTTGCTCAGCTGTGGAATGTCTCTATCAGTGCTGCTCTCAGTGGGAGATTAATTAAAGTTTGTAAAGCACTTTGGATATACTCAAATGAACTATGCTAGAGAAACGCAAGATATTTAATCCTTTGATAATATTTATTTGGCTGATGCATACACTAGAAGGGGAAGGAAAACCAGGGCACATGTCTGCTTGAAACCATCCTCTCTCATTAAAAAGGTTCAAGCTAACTTAAAAGGTTTGTGGAATGTGTTTCCTGTCAAATCTTGGGCCTTGGGGGAAAAGTACTGGAGAAGGATTTGCGGCTGTAGTTTGGTGATGTGGCCATCCAAGCACAACTACAGAGCTTTCTGTGACCTGTGAGACTGAGGGATTACTTATTTCATTCCCCTGTAATATTACACGCTGCTAATACCTCCATTACTATGTCATTCGGTTCAGCTACAGCAGGTATTAATTGCTTATCCAGATAAAACTAGTTTATGCCTTTTTTGTCTGAATTTTCAAATTTACATAGAAGCTGGTGACTTGATATTATTCTGCAAGACCCAGCTGGAATCTTTCCTGAGGCCTGGTAAAAATTGGCATGCATTTTGTTCCACTATCTAAAAATCTTTAACCTTTCAAAACTGACACAAAATACATAGTTACTCCTCTCACTTAAATAATTTTAATTTGTTGTGATCCTATATTTGTTGTTTTAAGAATCCTCCGAATCTAACTTCAAGATTCAAAGACAGACAAACAGTCTATGTTGCAAACTTCACATCTGTATCATGTTACACTTGGCAGAAGAGATAGGTGCACTCATTTACTGGAGCTCAGCATGGGGTGAGAGTGCAGAGGTTATCATTCCTGATGGCTTACATCTTTACACATGTTTTCCCTTTATGAACAACAGAACTGCCTGTCAGTCACAGCTAAAATGTACAAATCAGATGCCTATACCTTCTTTTCATGATTATTTCCATGTTTTGTATAGTCGCTTTTTCAGGATATGGTAGTGGGGAAATGATTACAGACTAACAGTTGCAAGAGATGAGTTAACATTTTAAATGTGTGTGGAATATGACAAACTAAAATACTAGTGAAAAATATAACCATAGTCAAAACATATGTGAAACCTAATCTTCCACAAGCTTGACTTAATATTAAAGCCAGTATCACATTTTTCCAGTCTTGCCACTGTGGGAATACTGAATGCACACAAGTAATATACATTGCTATAGAATTGATAATCTGAGTGATATATTACAGTAAAACCTAAATTTGACTGGATCAGACTTAGGTACATGACTCGTTAGAGCAGTGACCTTTAGTTTAGTCTTGGTTTGGTTTCTCTAACCATTCACAAAAAACCTGAAGAACAGCCCCTGGGTAGGAACAAATACCATTTAACAGAGGGAAACTCATAATCAGAGGCTAGGTGATTTACTGAAATCTCATGGGGACCCTATTAGAGAATTAAGAAGTTAGCTCCTGAGTTAACTCTTGCATTTTCTCCTGAGCAGTCCAGGTAAGCCAAAGAATTTTTTCCTTGCTTGCAGTGAATAACACTTAAGAATTATGTTACAAATCCAGCCTCATTCTAAAGAAGAAGTTCAATTATCAGTTTTTCTGCAGTAACTTCCATTCAACACATGAAAGTTTTCTTTAAGCTTTTGAACTTCTAAATAAATTAATTGTGGTCACTGGGAAATTTGTAGGTGTTCAGAAAATCCAAAGATTGTTTCAGATGACAATGAGCACGTCACAAAAAGTAACTCATTTAAAGAGTTGCCCCTCTTCAACTAACCAACTTGTATGAACACCTTGTCATCTGGAGCACAAGCATGTCAGTGGTGTGAATTTTACGTACAGTGGATATTACTTTGCAGAGTAACAGACTTGGAAGTCATACAAGACCAGTTACCACACCTCAGCTAAGGGAAAATCTGAAATTGCTTCTATTAAGTCACTGGAGATTATCCGACCAATCTTTATTTAGACATTTATCTTAGATCTCCCATTCTCACAGTTTTATAGCCACTTTTTTTTTATACTAGAAATAAATGAACTTTTTGTCTGCATATGATTTTCAGATTCTAGCTGTGATTATATATGCATAAGCTCTTTATAATAAAGAGTGCCTACAGAGACACAGACTTGAAATCTGCACTATGCATCTGGGGAGAGTGAGTGGGGATGGGTGACTTGTCACAGGCAATAAAAAATGTCAGTGGCATGTGTTCGTGTGTAGTCTGTGAATGGTGTTTGATGTACTTATCAGTTCCTTCCTACAATATGCTGTAGTTACCAAACAGCACAGCTTGGCTATTGATGGGCAAAAGGAGTAGAAGATAAGAGAATAGGGAGTGATTTGGATTCTGCAGATGATATTTTGCAGGTTGGAAAGGACAAAGACAATCTGCAAGCACTAGCAGCTGATACAGCCTCAATAGAAGATAATTCTGGGCTTGGAAGCAGAGAAAAAACATATGCACAGTAAATCATGCAAATCAAGTCTAAATGGTAGGACATTTGACAATAAGGCAGAAAATTATGGAGTTGGAAGTTGTTTCAATTTTTTTTAACATCAAGTTTGTAAAAAACTTATTGTTGGACACATAATCTATTAACCTCTTGGGGTGCAAAAGGCCGTGGTGGTGGAGCACACTAGGATAACAGCAAACTTGTATTGGGAAGAGGGAGGTCTGAATAATGGACCCTCTAGATCTTAACTGACTTCCCTGAGTCCTCTGACAAAGTTACAAGTGGATAAGAAGCAGCCAGTTGATGGTATGGAGTGGGGGCAGTTTCCAGTATTTAAGGGTAAGAGGATCTTTTTTCCACTTCATTATTTCCAGTTAACTGCTCCTTCTGTTAATACTTAAATCATTAAAAAGACACACACACACACAAAAAAAGACTAACTAAAGAATACAAAAGCAGTGAGACTGTTTTATGCCAGCATCTCTCCATAAAATCCCTGGAGCACTTCTTGGAGTGTTTGCTGACCACATGAAAAAAGCCAAATGGAGCTACCAGCAATTTCTTTGTCACTGCAACATCTTGCAGGAGAGTGCTATACTTGGGGATAGAGATAAAGGCCAGCTGTGGCACCATGCCATGGAACTGTCATGTTATCTTGAGAGAGGATGGTAATGAATGTGTATCAGTGCTACATGTGATTTGCTTTTAAGCAGGTAGGTAGGGCTGTAACTGAACACAAACCATTGAATTATGAACAGAAGGAGAGCTATCCAATTTTCTGCCTTGCCAAGGAAATGAATAGTTTTAAAGACAGCTGAAGACTTTGAGTTTGCCCTTCCTTTTGTAATCTTCCTCAACTGTTTCCTTTAAGTACAGCAAATCTAATTCTCTATTCCATGTCATCAATGTTGTGTTGGCATAATTCTATAGATATTTTTTTGGAGAAGCTGGGTTTCATTTTAGTGCAGTGGAAGGAAAAATGAGGTTCATTGTTCAAAAGCTTCTCTGGCAATGAGATGAGTGGAATGCCTTTTACCTCCCTTCTGCTTCATTACCGGAACCTCTTCTGCAAGAACAACTTGGTTTAGATGCTCCTTTTACAATCTGTGTTGCATCCAGACTTTCTTCCCCACTTCCATGTAGAGGTTTTACTCAGGATTAATTCCATCAGTGCTTAGAGAACAATATGAAAATGTGACAAATAAAAGAACAGTGGGACCCACAGATTGCTATAAGAGAAAAAAAAATACACTACACAGAACTGCAAAATCTTTTAGTCTAATCTTATAATCAGTGTTGTTGATACAGTTTGTGGTCACTGTAAGATCATATCCTAGGAAATGAAGTGCTGTGTTCAAATGAATATTTAGTAAAGAGTAAGATCAGCTTATGCAGCTCAGATAAGAAGAAAACCTATTTATAATGAGTTGTGTCTGTTCTGTATTTACAGTTTCTGAACTGCTGAGCTATTTCTCCATTTTGTTGAGGTATAATTGAAAAATTTATATATATTAATTTCTTACAAAGATGGTTTTCTGCTGTTGCAAGCTGACCTTGAGCTCTGCACCTTAAAGAGTAGAGTTAAAAAATGTGTACATTAAAAATACTTTCAATACACAGTGCATGTCTTCTGAATACCTTTTATCTAGTTCTGATTAGAAGCATTTCACCACAAAGACAATTTGGTGGGTTTATGACTTATTGACTGGCCTGTTACTATGTAACATAGTTAATTTTCTCTCTCCTTGCTTTAATCTCTGATGTTTGATTCTGCTAAATCATTAAAATGTTTTTGACTGCACCATCCTTTAAGTCTTTAAAATAAATGCTTCTTAAACTATTTTTTTTCAGTTTAATAAGTTCTGTTTAACAAATAAATGTCGGGAGGAGGGAGAATGCATTCAATAGTTATAAAGGCAAATATGATACAGTCAATAGACAGGGCTTGTTAAGCTAAAAGCTTGTTTTACAAGGCATTCAAGTCTGGATTGTCAACTGGGACAGTCTGAAATAGTTCTGTGTAGATCACGCTTTCCTTTTCCTCTCCCTATACTGACAGGGTCAGAGAAAGGAGAAGGAGGCAAAATTTCCCCCCTTTCTTTTTGTCAACCATTTGTCTGTAATGGTCAGGAGTAGAAAGTCCTTTCTGGGGCTCCTGGATAATGATTTTGGATGCTAAAACATCATTTGTAAGAGGTGCACAAAAATGTGGATAATGCCAATGTAATTAAAAGCAAGCCTTTGTTTCTATGCACCCCTGCACATCTGTGCATATAATCCATGATGTCCTGATGGAAGCTGGCTGTGGAGGCATGTATTGTGGGGGTCTGTTAACTTTCTCATGGGAAGAGCTCTTTGGCTCTGGCCATGGATGTGGCAGACAGCATGGATATGGATAGAGGTTTATGGCATGCCACAACAACAGAAAAGCCTCTCAAGAATAAAGTTAACAGGGAGGGATATGTGTAGGTTTGAAAACATAGTGAGAGCTGGGCAAGGACCTGGATGCAGGACAATTGGGTCATAGGCTATCCTGCTTTGGCCAGGAGAGTTTGTGCAACACATCTTACTCCCTTTGAAGCTCTTGGGGGCAGCAAGAACCTCAGCTTTTCACCAGGACAAAGGCATCTCCCTCTCCAGCCAGGGACTGGGGGAATTAGCTTGTTTGCACATTGTCAGAAAACAAATGTCCTGAGTCCAGCTCCTCCATCTGCCTAAACAATTAATTCTGGGGTGCCTGTGTCACAGGGTAGCCCTGAGAGGTGGAGAAAGATTTGGGCAGACTGTGGTCCTCTCTTAGTGTTTTCTGTGTTCAGGTGCTCGTGGCAGTGGGACTGAGCCCTGCACATGGTGCAGAGCTGGGACCTGATCAGCCTCGCTGCACCTGCCTGGTGCTTCGTAACAACCTTGAATAGAAAAGGGGAAAACACAGTAGCCATGTCTTAATTTATTGGCTGAAGACAGGACTGAAAACTTGATGGGGTGTAAAGGTGTGATCTGAAGGCAATGGGAAAAGGTGAGGGATGCTAGAGGGATCTCCCTTTAGCTGCTTGTTTTTACACATTTGAGGTAAAAGGGCCTAATCTTGGGACACTTTCCCTGTTGAACCAAGCAGGGGGGTTGTTGTCACTAATACATCTGCAGTGACTTCTGGGAATTCCTTACAAAAACGTAAAGTCTCAAAGAAAATATTCTGTGGAGTTAGGCATCTGCATGGTTTTGTGCCTTTTGAAAGCCTGCTTTTTCTGTAGGACAAAATGTCAATCAAAGCCATTCCTATAACATGTCGCTAGAGGGACATGAAAACGTGGAATAGATTTGCTCCTGTTGTTCTTAGTTATTGCTATTTAATGTGGAAAAACACAACAGGGATGATTTAGGGCTTTCCCTTCTCTGACTGAATGAAAGAGCTTTAAAACATGATCTTTGAACTTCTTGATGCTTGTTTAAAAAAAAAGGAAAACATACACTAGTACTGAAGATATTGTAATAGTGGCAAGTCTTCAATCATAAGAAACAAAGAAATAGTGTCTTTTACAGTTCTTTGGAAATTAACTTCCTAATGCCAGGTATTTATAGTAAGCTTACCCACAAGCATGCACATATTTCTTTTTATATTGTAGATAAACAGTATTAGACCTACTTTCAGTGCAGAATGTGAGCTCCAGCTATAAAGCTTTCAGTGTCATCTCCTGGTTGTGTTTGGCAGCCGTGTGGGAAAAGGAGGCTTTCTCATGACTTTGCTGCTGTGGTGCACAGCTAGAGACAGCAATGAAACTGCTTCTTAGCAGAGACTGGCATTCTGTAAGAAGCTGTCTTCCACCCTTGTCCGGTATCAAACCAACTAGTTCAGCTTCAGTTCTCCCATGGCTCGCAAAGGATTAGGCAAGGACCATCCTGTCACTGGTCTGAGCTAGGAGGTGGCAGCTGCGATGGCTGTCCTCATGTGTTTGTGTTTGAAACCTGCTGCCTACCAACCGAGACCTGTGAGGATTGCCTGCAGAGTGCTTCCCATGCCTGGTGGGATGCCACGGGTGCCCAGGGCCACCATCTGGGATTCGGGTTTGCGAACGTGCAGCAAGAACGCAGCCCAGGGAATCCTTCTGTTTTAAGCTTAGTGTTCTTTACATTTATCATGAAATAAACCTGTGGGCACCCAAGGCCTGTCCAATCAAAAATTGGTAATAGCCAGTTTTTGGTTACAAGTAATTTACAGGGAAGTAAATGTGCCACAACTTCCTAAAATCTCTTTTTGTGAAAGCTGTTAAGAGACCACAGCTGAGACATACCCTCTCTTGGCCAGTCTGGTTTCCAGACAGCTCCCAGCACATTTTGGCCCTGCCTGGCTCAGAGGCACAAGGCTTGCAGCCATTTTCCATCACCCCCCCTGCCTCTCCTCCAGGTCTCCACTGTGGCCTCAGCTGCCTGAAGCTGCCCCCAGCACTTCCCTCACACAGAAACAGCCATCTGCAAAGTGAAGACTTTTGGTGCCCAAATGGGATGAAAGCATTCCACAGTTCCTGCATGGGCGACAGCAGGATAGTGCTGGTGAAACCCATGTCCCCTGGCTTCACTCCAGGTGGAGAATTTTCCTTACACGTCATTTGTCCACAGCAACTGCAAGGGTGCTCAGTATTGTTTTCCCTTCCAAACAATCCTTTGGGTGACTTTTGTTTTGCATGAAGTAATTAGGGAGAGGAAGCTGAGCCCTTTCCCTTCATGCCTTTGTTTCGCCTGTATATCACATCACAGGTGCGGGGGTCATGGTGTGAACGTGTCAAAGATTGGTGGCAATAAATAGCTCCAGACAGGATTTGTGTTACTGCTGCTTTGGTGGAAAAACAGACAGACATTAGCCTCTCTTTTTCTTTTTTTCTTTTTTTTTTTTTTTCCCCTGATTTGTTTTTATTTTATTCTTAAAAAAAAAAAAAAATAATAAAAATCTAAATGCTCAGGAGAGCATTTAGATTTAGTTTGTCCCTCATTACCTCTTGAATGGTTACGCGTGCAGCGTGATTAGTTACATGTTGTACCTGTCACTGCCTCTGCCCTTTGTTCAGTCTAGCTAAAATATAGTACTACCTCATTTCCGTAATAGACCTGACCTAGAGTAAAATGTGCAAATTCTTACAGAAAGTGCAATAATTGCAATTGATTTACTCTTCTGTGGGGAAATAATGTCTGTCTCAAACAATAACATCAGCTTTTTTCTTAATTGCATTACATTAATATCATATTAATTTGTATTCGTATCCACATAGAAAGCTATGAAGCATGTTTGGGCTGTGATTTTTTTTTTGTTCGTTTTTTTTCTCCTACCCTAATGAGACATGCAACTCTCAAAACATGTTACCGAGTCTGGGGAGCTTTTTTTTTGCTCATTCCAGCGAAGAAAGACAAAAGGGAACTAAAAAAATAAAATAAAAATCTGGCCTGTAATCAGGAAATCCATATCTCACCTACCACAGCCCAAAGCTCCCATGTTTATTTTTGTTGCTAATCCGGTGGTGGGGATGTTGCTGTATTAATGATGTGTGAGAGCTCTGGACTATTTCTTATTCCTGGCCCAGAGTATCTGCTTTTGACAAATGTCTTTTACACACATATGTGACCTTTTGGCTACCTACACTTAAGTCCACCTGTCAAGATGGCATCATGCCTGCTCATGACTGGGGTCCAACTGCTAGGGCAAGGAGGAAACCTGACTCTGTGGCCCTGTAAACACCATTTCATTGCAGAACACCTCCCTCTTCTCCCAGCCACACGGGGCACGTGGCTCCTGGCTTTGGGGAGCAACCAGCCACCTGATTTCCAGACGATGCCAGCCCTGAACAGCTGGTTGGGATGTCTAAGGGAATGCAGGGACAGGTCTGAGCTGGCACCGAGCGAGGGAGATGCCCTGGCACAGCAGTGTCTCTGCAAACACCAGCCACAGCAAGAGCCGGTTGTGACAAAGCTGAGATCCAACTGTAAAACAAACACTTTTCAACAGGGCAGAGTCACAGATAAAATCCCAAACACTTTTCTCTGTCCCAGGATCAACCTGTACGATGTGGAGTACCTTGTGAGAAAGCTTCTTATTAGCGGGCTTTCCTTTAAAAGAGATATATTTCATGAAAGATGCTTGATTTTCATTTGAAGGGGATGAAGTTTCAGTTCAGATGCAAAAATACGCAAGTGTCTTATGTTGTCAAAACACCAAATTTTACAGTATTTGGCATAAAGGATTATTCTTTTTTCCCTGTTTTTCACTGTGAAATGGCTGTTTGAAAGGTTGGTTTTGTTTTTAAACTTTTAGGCAATTGGACACATTTGTTTACTTGGAACGCTCTCCAAAATGAGTTTGTGTTTATTTTTTGCAAAAATTGTACCTGTTCTGCTTCAAACTGGAAAATAAATTAAAATGGCAGAATTTCCCATTAAGTGGCAAGTCTTTTCCTCCTCTGCTTTGGCTCAGTTCAAAACATCACAGGGAGAATTTTCCAACAAGGTTATTTATAACCTTTTGAAAATGGAAACATTTCAATGTTTTTATCCTGCAGTGTGTAGAAACAAACAGTGTAACAAATCATTTCCATGGCTTTTGGTAGCTGAAACAACAGGTGCTAGACCCATCAATTATGAAAGGAGAACAGGGAATTAAACTACTTTTAATCATATAACACTCAAGGAACCAGTCAGTGGAACTGTCTGAAGAGCAGGGTTAGCACAAAAACAAAGAACTTCTCACAGTCTGCACTTATTTTATGGGGAACTTTTTGACACAGGATGTTGTAGAGGGCAAAAGTACAAGTGGGTTCAAACTGGGATCAACAAATTTGTTAGAGGTCTATCAGGGGCAATCGTGATACTCCGGATGTTACCTCCAGCTCAGGAAGTCCCTGAGCTACTGACTGCTGGAAGGATTCCTGTATTTCCTCTTCTTCCTATAGTTTTTCTTTAATTGACTGCTGTTGTTAGAGGAAGGATAACAGGTTAGAGGATTCTTGGTCTGACCTCATCCTTGTGTCATTGGCTGGTCAGAGGACATGGACAGCAACTGTGGCATGCTAATACAAATGGAGAGTATAACAAAAGACTCCAAATGAAACAAGACAAAACAAAAAAAAATCATTTATTTGGTTTATATTTCTTTGAAAAGTACTTATCTATTTTAGCCAACTCTGTTTTCCAGACACAGTGACATCTCAATAGCTGTGGGACACTGAGCAGGGACTCATTGTAAAGACCTTGTTAAGAAAGTGAAAACTGCACATCAGTAGCAGACAGAGAAGATGAGAAGAGAGAAGAAAAGGAAGATGAAGATTTTAAGATGGTGAGAACAGAGAGGGCCCCATTTGGCAGCTATTTAATGCTTTTCTTGATATTGTATTTAGTACCTAGTTACCATAGCGATTGGCAGCTGATTGACAGGATTACGTAATGAAGCTGTCTCTGTAGAGAAAGTGCCATATTTTCAGGGGGAAAATATCACTTTGTTATTGGAGATGGGACCAATGAACAGTATGCTTGGATCGAGAGAAGTTTTTTAAGACAGTCTTCTGTTTAAGCAACCAAATGTTAACAATGTCTTCCCAGCAAAATGTGAGTGAAAGACAAATAGTTATCAGGACTTCAAGGCTGTCTAGACATCTCATCAGCCTCATGACCATCTGACAGAGCCTGTGGCAGCTGCCAGGCTGGCAGCACAGAGAATCTATTGAACTAACGGGGTAGCACCTCAGACTCAAGGATGGCCCATTTAAATAGAGGACTAAAAATGTTGGTCAGAAGAAAAATATCTCAGAAGAAAATATTGTACATAAGTATAGTGATAAGAAAATGCAATACAAGAAGCTGGTGGATATCACAGCAGTTTTCCCCTTGAATATTTAAAGTAGTCTGGTTTTATTAACTGGGGCACAGTGGTGGGCATGACCCAGCCCTGTTCACTTGTGAAGAGCAAGCGAAGTGGTCTGGGAATTTCTCCTCAGGACATTAACTATGTCAGTTACAAGGATCTCACTCCTACCGATGCTGCTCCATACCTAGCACTTACACGATATCCCTCAATTTTTATTGTCTCTGATCAGATAATCCCAGGATTTGTTCACACAATGGTGGGATTCATGTGCACAGTGAGGGACTTCTGTCAGATTTGAAGAAAGGGCATGAGCTCCTTTAAGGACCGAGCCCACAAATAACACAGCTGGAGTGCTCCTAATCACCCTCTGTCCTGCAGAAGATGCTCCCTAACCTCCTTTTGCTTCCAGGGAGATCTGATCCTGAACTGACTTTTGTCCTGTGTAAATCAAGCTGAGTAAATCCGGCCATAACGGGTGGCCAGAAAGCAATGCTGGACTTTCCAGCCCTTGGGCTGAAGTGTAAGACATCCAGGAGCTCACTCTCACCTGGAAAAGCTCAGAGCAGCACAATAATAGTCCTTCTGTTTGCATACCTAGGACCCCAGCTGGCTACACAGAGAGGAGAAGATGTTATAGGGTGCTCATGTCACCCATTTGTTGCTACAACAGGGAGCTCCTCAGCTGCTGTTAGACAGCAGCAAAATTCACCTCCTACTACCGGTTGCTCTCTGGAGAAACCATTGTCCTCTGTGGCCCCAGAGGCAGCCTCCACACTGGATTTCTTTGTGGCAGAGCTAGACTCCTGTGGGGCAGATGGTCCCTCTCCACAGTTTCTGAACAAGAACATACTTTCCCTTTCCTTTTCCTTTTCCCTTTCCCTTTCCCTTTCCCTTTCCCTTTCCCTTTCCCTTTCCCTTTCCCTTTCCCTTTCCCTTTCCCTTTCCCTTTCCCTTTCCCTGACAATATTTAACACACCTGTAATTATACATTAGGTTAATATTCAAGCCATGGAAGGCTCCATTGCAGAATATGGTTACTTGCAGTACAGAGACCACATATGTGAATGCACATATGGGTGCAGGTCCCTTGTGAAATGTAGCACAGATGTGGTCTGTGAATTGGGCAGAGGCACAGTGGGCGATGAAGGGGACTTGGATCTGCTATGGGCATCTGTGCATGGCTGGGTGGTGTTCAAGGCACCCTTTTTCTGTAACAGCAACTTGCATGAGTTGCAAGCTGCACATTCAGTCTCTTGGTGGGTAAAACGGCTCCTCTTGGCTGCCCTTGGTACATACGCTGAGTAATTTGTGTGGCTGGTGGGGTCTTTTGCTGTGACACATGGCGTGGGGAGATGGGGTTTCCAGGTTTCTCTGGATGCAGACACACTGCTCACACAGGACGGTGGGAGGGCTGGGGGTAGTTCATGCCTTTGCCAAGCAAGCTGGAGGACAGGGGCAGCTTGTGGGGCTGGAATATAGTTTCCCCAAGAAACACTGAACATGGCAGGGTGTTAAGGGGGATTTTATTGCTCTAGCTAGGAAATTAAGTTTCCATAGTCCCTGACTGAGTTTTATGGTATCAGCTGAAGATGATTAATCTAACTGTTTTCACATGACTTTAAAGCATCTCAGAAACAAAACACAATTTTTATATCTTCCTTTATTCAGCACTCTCTCTCTTCCAGCAGGACCTGGAAAAAATCCCACTAAAGACAAGGCAAAGACTCCCATTGAGCTTGATGGGAGCTGGATCTGGCCCTTTACAGAACAGCTTTATAGGTCTCTGTGTTTAGAGAACTGTTGTTAGAGAGTAGCACTTCTCCTGCACTACATGCCAGAGAGCATTTCATTGTGAAGACGCTTTCCTCTGGACTTCCAGCAACAACGACAACACCTATCCACACATACACACACGTACATGCACAAAAGCCACGGAGAAGTCATCCATCTTAGAAAACGTGTTATGCCTTCTAAGCATTTCTAAATCAAAGACTGATAAATAAAACATGGGTTTGGTGCTAAAAGGAAAAAAGAGCCCTTTTAACAGATTAAAGTGCTCACAGTGCCTGACACTGTGAAATAAGAGTGTTGAGCAGCAGGGCAGTTAAGAAAAAAGACTGGTTTTGCTGACAGGTACAAGCTGTTTTGTGTCCTGTAGTAGCCACTGGCAGAAAAAAAGCCCAAAAGCTACTTTCCCAGCAAAGCCTTCCCAGAAGGTGACAAACTGTAGCCATCTATAACTGAAGTTTTGCATGTTCTCTAGCCAAACATTGTAAGACAAAGCTGTTGTCTCTGAAGGAAGAGGAAGAAAAAAGTTTTTAAGCCCACAAAAATATGTCAGCAAGAAAAATCAGCATTCTTTCTATTGCTGTAATGGTTTATTCCAGCAGATTGGAAGCCCTGCTGGTTTTTGCAGCATTTTTATTTTCTTAGTGTCCCAATTCTTATTGAAGTCCAGTGCACTGGCTTGGGTCCTTAACTATATTTCAAATTGCTCCACAACAGTTGCAAAAGAAAGGGTAGTAAAACTCTTTTCGCTTTCTCATTCCTCCAGAACCACGAACAGGGTGGCCAGGACATCTAAAGGCTGAATTTGTACAGGTGGAAGCATTTCTTCATATAAAGTGGCATTAACTAACAATGCTTATTTGGCAGACCAGAAAAGCTGATCCTTAAGGCTGATTTTTCTTTCACTCTTACCTTCTGAGCCTGGGGTATCTTGATGGAGGGAAGTCTTACAGTAGAGGTCACTGAAAATCCTCCTGAATATTTTATCAGTTCTGCTTCTTATGGCTTAGTCTACAAAGACAAACCCTTATGTGTGAAAGGCATGGAGCTGAGAGCAGGGGGAGGAGGGATAAACCTGTGTCTGCCCTTGCTTTGCTTTCTGAGCAGAACACAGAACACATTAGATGCGGAAGTGGCGAACAGAAAGAATTCGTGCACCATTAGGATCATGCTTGATACAAAGTCTTGTTCTTATTAGCAAAAAGGAGCCTCAGTCAATGTGGATGACAGCAAGATGATTTTGCTGTCAGGCTGGTAAGTCCTGGGTTGGAGCACAACCTGGCAAATCTGTGATGCCCTTTCCCTAACCCAGCTGTACAACCTGGCCATGCAGTGCCCACTGTGGTAAAGCCGTGTTGCTGCCTCTGCCATTTGAAAACCATTTCAACACAGTCGTATGAGCCATCTCCAAAATGCCACGGACAGAAAGACACATGGCCAAAGGCAGGTAGGGGGAACCTGTAAAATTAAATTGCATTACTTATTGGAGAGAGCTAAGTCCTATCTTGCCCTAGGATGTCATTATGCACCTCTGTTGTATGCTAATAATAGTCATCTGCAATCTCATATTGACTTTAATAGCTTTCTAAAATGATGATAATTTAACACCTTTATGAAAGAAACCCCTTTTTGACATACTGACACCCCTGACAGGGGTGCAAGGACTGAATGTGACTGGAGCCTGGCAAACCACACTTGGTATCCCCTCAGAGAGGCAGACTTGGTTCTGTCAGCAAAGGGAATCACTAACTTCCCTGGGATGCAACTTATGTAGGGTTTGGGACCGTCCTGGTACAGCAGTTGATGTTTAATCAGGGTCAAAAGGGAGGTGAACAGCAACACCATAACCATATAGGACTGCCATAGATATTGTTCTCTTCCTCCATGCAGCAGAAGAGGGAGTTTTATGTCTGGCAGGCTAGCTAACTGTGTGTTCAGTGGTTCTTGCTTAATGGTTATGCTCCAGGTGAGTTTTCTGTTTGTCTTCCATTTATTTCATGTCACTAGTAATAAGCATACTTCCAGCCTTAACAGGTCAGAGCTTCTTATAGCATTTCCCTGTAATTCAAAACTGATGGAAGAAGTAATGGGAAAAAATACTCCTGGTTGCAGGAAGCCATTCTGAGCTTCTTTTTAGATATGTGTTTTTTCCAAAATCCTGAAAGAAGCTTTCACCTTGGTCAGAAAGACTTGGATTTTTCCATGATACTGTTTAACTCAAGAGCATCTCCAGCACACTGGCATTAGTGAAACGCTTCAGCCATAACAGGCCTATCTACAGCTCACATGCAGCCTGGGACCTTTCACTTTTTATTTTTATTTTATTTATTTACTCATTTACTGTAGAATTGACAGCCTGCAGACTGACAGCTTGGGTTTGTCCACTCAGCATCTGCTGCAGGGTCCAGAGCATTTGCTGTGGTTCTCTGACCATGTGCTTCAGCTCTGACATGCAGCAAGCACCTCTCAGCCCCTACTGACACTGACAATTAAGACCAATTACACCAGCACTTTTGTAGGATGAACATTTACCCACTGGGAGCCTGAGACCAACTTGCTTCATACAGGCTACCCAATAGCCGTTAGATAATAATGATTTACTGACCACAGCTGGGCTCTGGCAGATGACCTAGATTTCATCAGTCTCCCCTGACACCTTCAGCCTACCAAACCTGGGACTTTTGAAGGAGTAAATGCCACCCACCATCAAGACTATGCCTCCCCTGTTTTAAAAAATGCTGGGAGATTTGTTTTGTAATCCTCCCCTTGCCCTGCCATGGGAGACGAGCAGAATGGGATGTCAGATCAATATCCCATGGAAATTACTTTTCCTCCACTGCACGTCCTAATCCCCTCCAGTTCCCTACAGTCAGACCAGTAGGAGTCGTATGGCATTAAATAAAAGCAGCGAATGAAGAACTGAGCCCCCATGTGCTAAATGTAGCACAGGCACAAGTTTAGCCAGTAAAAAACAGGGTGAGCAGAGTCCAAGTTCCTCAGCGACAAAAGCCCTGATTTTCGGTGTATGCACAACACCAGTGCAGTGGGTGCTGTCAGTGCTTTGGGATGGTAGATGCTGGCACAAATAAATAAAAATAAAAGCAGTGTTCCTAGGTTGTGACGAAAACATTATGAAAGTTTGTCTGACCGCTAAAGCAGTAGCAACTTACAGTATGTGTCTGCTGCCCTGTCTCAGCTTTCTGGGAGGAAAGAAGTCCTTTTTGCAGGAGTTTGGTGGTGGGCAATAGAAATCCCACCGCATGTAGTGAATTATTTCTGTGAAGAAGAAAATGCCAAAATGTCTCCTTCCTCTAATTCTGCAAAAAAGGATGCCTTCTTTTTCCTATTTAGTAAACTTCTCTCAGTGTACCAAGTGTGAAAATACTAAGCCAGGGGTGTCAAACGCATTTTCACTGGGGGTCACCATCAGCCTCGTGGTTGCTTTCAAATGGCCGAATATAATTTTAGGACTGTATAAATGTAACTACTGCTAGTCCTAAAATTACATTTGGCCATTTGAAGGCAACCGCGAGGCTGATGTGGTCTCCGGTGAAGATGAGTACAACACCCCTGCACTAAGCCATTTCTAACTGTGCTGACAAGTCTCCTTTCCCTAACACACCACTCTTTCTTTACTTTTGCCTTACTCTTTCCCTAAGGTAATTTCTAGCAGGCCCGTGTCCCCATCAGAAGTAGGGAAATCTGTTGTGAGGTGCCAGACATACCTTCACCATGTGCAGCTGGATGGGTCCCAGACCTCCTCCTTACACACTCTGGTGTTTTCACTTATCAGGCAGTGGTGTCTTTATGACTTCTTCTTTCCCCAAAGCAATCATTGATGCTTTTGGAGTCGATCTCCAGCCAGATGGAGTTTCAGGAGGATAATAAAGAGGAGGAGCCCTTGTGGAGAGTGAGTGGGGAAGTTGCTCCAGAAGAAATGAGACAGAGACTGGTGTGGGGGGAGGGAGAAAAGGCAGTTGGAGGGGAAGCAGAGTCATTTCAAAGGGCTCAGACCTTAAAAGTCCAGTCCAACAGTGAAGACAGTTTTGGGCTTTGACTCCACCCTGGCTGGCTCTGTGTCACAAGACATCTTAGGGATCCCCTCCAGCTGAGGGAAGTAATTTCTCCTTCAAACCAGTTCCTCCTACTCAGAAAATAATGAAACTTCATAAAGGAACAAACTGAAATGGATCTCCTACCTGCCAACAGACTTCAGTCTAACAGAGTTGACAGAGGAACATTTGCTCTGCTGCTGAGCCTGTGCGAAACAGAGCACTACAGAGCCCAGCAAAGTCGACAATCTCCATTCTCTCATCTTGGACCTGTTCCTGAAGTCTGCAGGTTTCTTTTCTGAATTCTGCCATGTATCTACCACCATAATCCAGGCAGAAGAGGCAGATGTGGTAGAAAAAAAAAGGGTGAGAACTAGGATGGCAATGATAAAGAAACTGTCCTAATGAAAGACAATGCTAAAGCCAGCTAAAAAGTATACTCATTCCTCTTTGCCTTTCTCTGTCTCCCATAAGTATTTTACCTGCATGTCTGCCCTTCCTTTCCTCTTATTACAAATAAATGCTATTGTCTGTGCCATGCTATTAACTTTTTAATATTCCATTTTTAAAACTAATGTATTTTTAATAAAATCTTCCAATCACTCATGCAAAGAAAATTACTGTTTAAGGTGTAGAGCACATACTGATGTAAAAAGTAACTTTCCGACATTCTCCAGCTTCCACTACTGGGCAGAAATTTTTGTTTTAAAAATAATATTTCCTTTCTCAGCTACATTATCACTTATTGATGTTGAAATTATTTATAGCAGAAATGCATACAATGGTAACATTGTTATGTTTAACTGCTTATTTTAGGTCTAGGTCAGAGAGCTTTACATATTGTTATGGTAACAATATTGTTTGGCTTGCTCTTCCTTGGGTTTACACTTATTTTGGGGTGACTTCCTTTACCTCCTCTCTGTTTGTAAGGAACATGTTTATTTTTGCAGCCAGTCACTCAAGTCAATGTTTAATTTCTGCGGAATAGGAATTCTGGAAATTCAGCAATTCCTACAGTTTCTCATTTTCATTCTGCAACTTAACAGCCTACATTTCTATTGTCATCTCTCCACTTTTTACCTTCTTTTGCACCTATTTGCTGAAATGGTGCTTAGAATGTGTTGATTTTTGTGGCAAGGCTGATGCCGAGTACCTCAGCTTCCTCAAAAAGAATTGAGGTAAAGAAAACTTCTTGATCTCAGCTGTGATTCAAGACAGTTTATACATTTCTGTCCTGCAAAAGCCTTTCTTCCACCTCTGCTATATCAGACAAGTCCCCCTCCTACCATAAAATACCCCAGTATCTTCATTGCAAAGGGAAGAAAAAGTGGGCAAATGAAAGACTGTAACATCATGTTATATCAGAGGAGAATTTGTGCCTTGAAAAGGAATTGTCAGCAGCGACTCAGAACATCCTCAGGGTCACTCTGGCCCACCTGAGGGGCTCAAAGTCACTCTGATACCAGTTTCCTTCTCTCTTTTGTTATTCTGATTAAAATCTTACCGCATACTATGCATTATTTTAACAACGAGTTCCCTTTTTGTTCTTGCAATTCAGAAAACCAATTTCTCTTGCTCATGGTTCTTCCTCTAGACTGCGCAAACTGAATTTCACTCCAAGTAACCAATTCCTGAAATTAAGAAAAATGCTTTAAGAAAAATGTCTGATGCATGAAATTAAAACTAGCTTTGCTGAATGAAATGATGAGTGAAGATGAAACACTCCTTTGTCTTCTGAGGGGACTAGTAAGCAGATCAGAAAGACTGACCTTTTGGCATCCTGAGGCTGCTGATAAGGTTGCCCTACCAATATTACCTTTTTCTTCATGGAGCTTTCCCTATCTGAGACTAGATTTACAGTCCTCCCCAGGTTACTGGTAGGCAGTAAAGTCTTGTTTGATTGTGCAAGCTAGGGATTCTTGAGGCTGGGTTCAATCCCTGCTCTGGTTATCATCTCACCAGGTCACTTCCATGCTACATCAGCCTTTTGGGTTTGGGTTGCCCTAGGGAATATCTCACACTATGTGATGATACAATGTCTGATGCTAGGAGGTACTACACAGACTTCAGATGAGGATCTCTCAACATCTACAGTGTTGAAAATGCCAGTAAAAAACCTACATCAGCCTCCACGTATATCCTTAAATATTAATGTCTTCTGGCTGGACTACCATGTGTTGCATAATGATGTTGCTCTGCAGAATTAGAGGCTGCTCTGGAGATCAGTACCTAGCCAACTCAGCCAAATTCTGGTAGTCCTCATTCTTTGGATATTGTTTTGTGTTGTCATCGGCAAAATTTCTCAAAACAGGACAAGCAAATTCACAGATCTTGCAATTTCCTTCAAAGGATGTTTTCAGAAGCTCAGAAAAAAAAATACTCTTGACAGGCTGGGCAGGGGTCTGTTCACAAAATCCAGCTATGGACTTTCAATATGGTCCCATGTTACCTTGAAGACCGAAAAAAACTCACAACCTGATAGGCACTTTCTGAGTTGTACAGATTTGGGAGAGAAGGGGTGACAAAAATAATTTCTTTCAAGAAGAATGGAAGAAATCAAGAAATGAGACCAACAACATTAATGGTCCTTTCTATCGTTGTGTTCCCAAATATATAACCAATGTTGTTGACACTCCACACCTTCCCTTTTCAAATTCATAATTTCCTCTGAAAAGATATATACCTAAAATATTGAAAAATCTCTAATTTGCAGTTAACCTGTGCAAGTGGTTCTATCTGAAATCAAAGACCCCTTTGTGATTTGGCACTATTCAGCCATAGCAGGATTCAGTCCATAAGCTGAATACTTCACAGATTAATAAGGCAAGACAGACGAAACAGGTAAAGTGTGGAGGAGAAATAACTTTCCCAAGACCATACATAAAGCAGGTCACTGCCAGAGCCAGGGACAGAATGCACAGCCCTTCAACACTACTCTGCTACTTTCCCCTGTCCCATAATCACTCACATTCTGGGTGAAAAAAAAAAGTATTTTTTTATTATAAATAATGATATATTGTTTTTTTTGTTTGTTTTTCTGTCCATACAGTTGGAATAATATCAAGTTACTAAATTCCAGTTAAACATAAAAATTCATCATTCCAGACCAACATACAACAGCAACGGAGTCTTCAATACAGAAACTCTTTTCAGAATGCTTAGGCTGCTTAAATAAATGTGCTTTATTTACAGATCCTTTGTAGTTTTATTTGCTTTTAAGAATAATTTTAAGTTGGCTGCATACAATTTATAGTTCTTCCTCAAAGGACAGAGCACTGACACTATTTTTATTACCTTCTCTCCACATTTCTATCCCCTTTCCACATCCACTTATTTGTTGAGCAGGCAAATGACTGCATCTTTGCTATTTGGCCATCTGACACTCTGCGACTTGCAAATTGTCTGCCACCTCTTGACATGAACAAGTAAAGTCCTGAGTGGTTACTGCCTTTCCTTCCACATAGCACTAATCTGAATTGCTGATCTCAGCCTCAGAGCCAGCTTTCACAAGCCTTTTAGGATGCTCTGTCCATCCGACAAATTTACTTGAATGTGGTCAAATGTTACTAGAGGATGGACTGGCAAGACAGAGTGGACATGCAGATGTCTTCACTATCTAAGCCGGGCTAAAAATAAATAAATAATGGCAACTCTAAAATGCAATTTGTGGGAAGGTAAGGATCTGCCCCACTCGAGGCACTGGAAAAAGAATCCTAGATAATCCAAAGGCCATATGATGTTGAATTTTAGGCAAATGAGCATTGCTGAGGGGCTTTATAGGGGAAAGGCAGGCCTGTTGGACACAGTTAGAAAGTTATCCAAGAAAACCAACAACTCTTGCAGACTACCAAAATGTCAAGTAAGAGGAAACCAGCAACACCAGTTTAGGATTGATTTGATATCTCATTCCTTGTGCATTTGCTTCTTACAAATACATTTCATTGCCTTTGTTCATAGAAAACTAGTTTCAGGCTTGTCAATTACATTGTGTTCATAATATGATTAAAAAAAGAAAAAAAAAGGATTTGTGACAGTGACGGTAGACTCTGTGCTGGAATTAGTCCCAGCCAATTTTTCTGAAACAAAAACAAACACCCATACTATTTCCTAGAATTGCTCCTTAGTCTGCTATTGTCAGAATTATCATGCTGAAGGAGAGAAAGGTGTTCACACTGTCACCTTGTGCCTGAAGTAGTAGGATAGCCACCCTTAATTCTTTTATATAGCCAGCTGAAAGAGAGATTCCTCCAAAAGCAAGTTCAGAGCACCCCAGGGTATGGATGCACAGGGTCAAGTTAACAGATGGTTGATGCCACAGCAGCAACATGTGTCCCTTCCTCCCAACTCCCAGCCAGGCACTGCCTCATGTCAGCACTGCACTCAGCATCTCACCCTCTGAGCTACATTAGTTGAGAAAAAACTAAGCCACAAAGAGGAAGGATAAGCTGTTTGCCAAGTTAATTTGGTTTCCAGAAGGGGAAAGCAAGGGAGCGGCAGAAGAGGGGCAGCCCTCCTCCTCTGAGTCACACTAAGCTCTTTCATGGTCTGTGGGTCTGCAGTTTTCCCAGGGAGTTCAAGTAGACCAGTTTATAACTCAGACACCTCAGTTCATTACCTAAAATTAGGGACTCTGAATATGCTCCACTGCACCAGTAACAGTTGTTAAAGCCCTGCTAGAGCCTGAAGATACCTCTTAGTTGATCTTCTCCCCATCAACTTGTCTTCTCCACAACAATCCCCATTCTTGCCCTTCCTGGCAAATGACCCACAAGAGAGTCTTTACCTCTTCAGACAGGTCACTTTTTTCTGGCCTCTGTATTTTAAAATACTTTCTTCTTCGAGCTTACTTTTTGCACTTAATTTTTTCCTAAGCAGCTCTAAGCATAAGGTTGATGCTGGTTCCCCTCATACCTATTTCTTGGTGGTTTTGCCTTCCTCCAAAGAGAGAATCAGTGCTGTACAGGATGTGTGGGTCCACCTGGAGGTACAGAAAAAATCACCACAAAGCCTGGTGGGTGCGTGGTGGCAGCGTGCTCAGGGCTGAAGTTCAGGGTGAGGAAGGAATCTACTTTCAAGTGAGACGGGCAGGTTCAATTGTCTCCTGTCCTCCCTCTCTTCAAGTAAGTCCATGTTTTGAGCTTCTCTGTCACTGAGTAGATTTGCTGCTGATGGAAGCAAAGGCAATAGTGAGAGTCTTGCTCACCCTGCTGTCTTCTCACCCTGTGTTATTTCTTTGGTGTTTGGTCTTCTGTTCATCAGAGACCACTGGGGACTGTGTTGTGGTTTGTGCAGGCAGCATTTTCAGTGAACTAAGCAATCTGCTCTGTGCTTGCAGAGACCTGCCCTCAAGGACCTTATCAGTCCATTCCTGTTTTATTTTCACATGCTCCTAGGAATTGCTAGCAGATGTATTATGTATGCCAAGCACCCTGCTCACACACCACTTACCTGAGCTCTCAGTCACTTGCTTAATATCAACCCGGTACTCATTGCACTCACGCTTTACTGAAAATCAGACTAACTCAGCAATGTCAGGAGTGATTCTGGATCTCAACTATGTATAAAATAAAAAAGTAGCCTATTCTGTTTAGATTATGTTGTGGGGGTTTTTTGTGTGTTTTTGTTTGGTTGGTTGGTTGTTTTTGGGGGGTATTTTTTACATCAATCCTTTGACATTTTCCTGTGTAACCAGAAAAGGAGTTGAGAGTACCTTATATATGTGTGTATTCAAAGCCTCTTGCAGTCAGGAGGGGAGCAGTCCAAGGGTTTAATCTAGTGTCATTTTAGAGACCCTATGGTGTCTGAGATGTGCCTAAAGATCAGCAGATACGATACGCAGGTTATCCAAGCCCCCTTGGAGTTGCAACAAGCGACAGGCAGGATAGCCTAAAGTGGTGCTAGATGCTTGCTGAGCTTGTTGAGCTCCATGAATTGTTCCCCAAATATTTTTCCAAGCCTCAAGAGAGTTGAGAAGAAGCCCAAAATCTCTGAAGAGGTACAGCAGCTCACATTCAACTGAGAAAAAAACAGTGGCGATATTAAAAGGAAGTCAGTTCTGGCTGAGTTACGACACCATTGATTTCCCATGCATTGAGATTTTTCATAATAAATAGTAAAACATCAAGATCTTCTGCCTATTGCTGAAGGATACTTTTATTTACATCACCCAGGTGTATGACCAGCTTAGGGCTGAGAGCAGTGCCAGTGATTTTGCTCGAATGCAGTAACTAACTGACACGGCTATATCGTTTCCATAACAGTCTTTACATTACTTTCCTCAGCTCTTCCATCTGAAGGTCAGCTTTCCCCTGTCCTGCACCGGAGGTACAGCTTTTCTGAACTGGAAGCCTCCCTAGTGCCCCACAGTTCCTGTCCGCAAGGCGTAAATCCATGCTCAGCCCTGAAGTCCATAAAACATGTCACAAGGTGCCTGGACAGAGAGAACTTCTTTTCTTAGAGAAGCTTACTTTTATTCATCACTATACTCTTACTTCCTGAATAAAGGCATTTTATATACCAAGAGAAGGTTAGTTCCCCCTCCTCTTTTCATTTAAGGGCTAATTCATACGCAAGCTAATTTGTTCTGGCTATTATCACAATTTATTTCAGTTGCTACAGGGCAGCCAATAGCTTTAATAAAGGAGGTTCCAGTTACCCAATCTTCCCAGTTAATAAACTGCATTGAAATACCCAGAATGAATTGGCTTCAACATGCTACAAATACAGAAAATTACCATGCTGTAGTGTTATCACTACCACACAGGTACAATTAAATGTGTGTTATGCATAGAGCTGCACAGAACATTACCAGTAATGTCAAATGCAATTAAAAAGGGACTATTGTGTGACTCCATCTGAAAAATCAGCCTGCTTGTATGTACTTTACGTTGGATTACTCTCTGGATAGAGCAATATTGAATTACTTGGTGCTTGGGATTCACAGGAGAGAGCTAAGTAAACAAAGGAGCACAGCCTGCCACAGAGATGGTTAATAGTGAGGAGTTGAGGCCTTCCACCTTGAGTGGAAGCATGCGATATTTATTTCTTGCATCAGTGGAACACTATTTGTTTGTTAATATTGACCTTATTGGGTGGGTTGGGAGGGTTGCAGGTTTTGTTCAGCCATGTGCACTATCCTTCTCCTGTAGAAGTGACAGTTTTATACAAGTCCACTTCTCTGTTTAATAGATCGTCTTTCCATAATGTTATGCTCTAGTTCTTCTCCCTTTATCTTCAAATCTTTACATCTCAACTTTCTTTTTATACCCCTGTCAGTCTGAAGACACCCCCAATCCAGGCAATTGCTGCAGTTAAATTGTTGGTATCTTCCTGTAACTCAGCTCTTGGAAATAAAATCCTCTCATGACACCTATCGCTATATTAAATAAATATGAGCTCAGTATTTTGATTCATTTTATTTTGTGGTTTCTTTTGCTCACAATGCAAAACTGCAGTATCCTTGGACGAAATTCAGCAGTGACTGAAAGCTGAACAAAGTCTTACTAAGTTTCCGTAAGTGGCACTAATCATCCTCATTCCAACGATTAGAGCCTTACCAAGTGAAGACAATATTAGGGAGGGAACCACTGAACCATAGATATCTTAAAACAGAAAACAAGATAATTTTGGTGGTGGGTTGAGAATTTAATACTTAAAATTCACTATCCACCTAATAGACGATACTAGTGGGACAAAATATTTATTGGCTTTGAAGCTAACAGGATAAGCAGAACACTGCTTGAGAGAAGATCTCCTGGGTCTCCCAAGAGTCATTTACGTGACAAGGGTTAGCATGCCTCAGCATGATACTGACCTGATTGCAGCAACCTGTGAGTGTGCTTCCCCTTCCAAAGTCAAGTGAGACCAGGCACAGATGTTACTCCATGTTTTCCTATTAGTCCAGAATGTTTTTCCATCTACTTTTTTTGATTCAGGTCCTCAAATAAACACCACACCTACTAAAAGGAAATCAAAGCACAATATGAACCTGCTACTGCCTTAAAATGCTGCAGTGCATGTTGGTCCTGGTGCCAGGCTTTGCAACGTTTCTGAGACCATGTCCTTGCATAGAACAAATCTGCCCAGCTCCATCCAGACCACTGGAGCTACAGCACCTTACTCCCATCAGTGTTGATATTGTGTTTTTATTCTTTCATTACGGAGTCCAGAACAATTGAAATGGTGTTCTAAATGTCAAAACAACAGCTCTTCCATGAAATTATTCAAAATTGATTCCTTTAAGAAGGGCATGTTCGAGTGTTGTCTCTCAACCTGCTGAGGACTACAGTTCCTATGCCTGTGGGCTTCCTGGGGAGCATTTCTGGAGTCAGAGCAGCCCTTGCTGGATGTGAGTTTGGTAGCTAATTCTGTATCTTCTCATGTTGGAGCTGTCAACTGAAATTTGGACTGAGAGCTCATCACCCCCTCCCCGGGACAGTGTGTTCGTTACATAGCTGTTGCAGCATTTGGTAAGCAATGACATCTGTAAAGCTGATGAGCTCTGTGTGGGGAAAGGCAGAACGGGGAGGGATGTGGGGGGCTGCCAGTTGCAAAGCACATGCTGACGTTGCTTAAAATGTCATGGTACTGTGGAGTTACAGTCATATCAAATGCATTGCATGCCATAATATTGGGTGGGAGCAATTATACCATGCATAATTACTGCCTTCGTTTCCCCCCACCTTTCTCCTTGGTCCAAGTTTCATGTGTACATGTTATCCTGTGGGTGAAAGCTAATATAATATGAATTAAAGAAAACTGCATGATTCTCTAACATCCACATCACACAGATTGATTTGCATTTACTTGTAACTGAAAACACATGGGTAGTCACGGTATAAGAAAAATAAAAAGGATTACAGCAACCCCAGACCATGACTGAAAGGAGTTATTCAGCCCCTGCATTGTATCATTTAGCTTCACAGTGGAGCAGATACCTAATCTAACATACAACAGGCCATCTATAATCAGAGAGTTTGCTGCTCCCTGGCTGTCCTGGAACAATCGCTTAAGCATTTGGCATGACAAATATCCAAGGTTCTTTTGGTGAGGGGAAAGTAGCACCAAAGGGAAAATCCAGGTAGGAAAACCTTTAGGAGACTGATTGAAATTGCTAGTGACAAGCGGATTGATGGCAACGGCAATTAGGCAGCCCCTGGGAAGCAGATAACCATTAGAGATACAAAAGCTTGGTTCTGCGTAGGATATTGCAGTCATCCCCTGGTCGAGAGAGTGACCTGCTCTCTTCTCCGAGGTGGCAGAGTGATTTCCAGCAGGGGTCCTGCTCTGCACTGCACTTCATTGTAATTCAGGAAAGCCCAGCACTGAATATTTTCGCTGTTCTCATACCCCAATAAGATTGTTCTGCCACAACACAGTCAGTACAGTGCCTGAGAAAATTACTTTGTGAAGCGCTGGGCTTCAAACCATTACCTTAAGTAGAATCTTTAGGCTGAATCTAAAGCATGATGTGATGCAGGTGCTTGTGTTCTTCCCTTTCCTTTTCTTTCTCGCTTGGTTTTGTTTTATTTCCTTTTAATTTTATTTATTTTTAGAAATTCATTCAGACTGTGGATTGTTTGTTTTTTTATAGTTCTGGGCTCATCAAATTGATGGATAACCCTAAGTAATGAATCCCATGACTGCACTATTGAAATTATCTCAACCACCAAAATGTCTGCTTAATCTACATCAGAGTGCGTGTGCTCCTTTTGTGCCCAGATAAATCAGCTAAGCATAACAAAGTACCTCCAACATTCATTTCCAAAGATCTGAAGAGCTGTTGGCTTGTCTTAGTGTAGTTGTACGGCTGGCAGCTGTCTGGCAGTGTTTCTGACAAAAAAAACCTGGGGGGCGTGGGGGAAGGAAACTTCCCTCTCTAAAAGAAAAGAATGATTTTTTTTAAATCTGAGTTCTGGAGGTTTTTCTTTTTTTGTTTTAATTTCTATTGCCAGTCAATCAGTATTTTCAGTGAAGCGAATGAAGATGCTTTTAGGAAAAAAAGCACGTTTATTTTCTTCTTCTTTAATTGTCCTTTCTTTCTGAGTTGACGATATCAATCTGAGACAGCCAAAACCCCACAGGCGTGGGCAAACTTGCAGTCTTGCTGAAGTGAGGACCAAACAGAAGAAACACTGCGAAAGCAACAGCAGTGCTGGTGCCTCCACATGTGCTTGCACGAGGTCATGCTCCTGTCCAGAAGCGACCAATTTCTGGAGTCAAATTTGCAGCTATGACTTCCAGGAGAGGACAGCCCAGCCTCCTAGGGACCATCCCCCCCGTGACACTGAGCTGAGGCACAGCGGCACTTCTCCATCCCCTGTGGTGATGGGGTTTGGGGTTCAGGCTCACCCAAAGCCATGACATCAGGAGGAAGAGGCTGAACAGGGGAGACCCAAACACCAGCTGAGCTGGGGCTCCCTGAGCTCCCCTGACCCAATAAGACCATCACACAGTCCTCACACCCGCCCTCCATCCTCAGCTGTGTCCCTGCAAGGTGGCCAATGCATCAGCCATACATAAATTGGAGAGAGGTTTGTAACATGAAACAAATGACCTTTTAATCCTTCCAGGGGGCTGAACGGAACTAATAACAATGTCAGACTGGTTTCCACCAGAGTTAACTTGTCTGTGTCTACATTTCTGGATTCTATTACTGATGGTAAAGAGGGAAAAAAAAAATCCAAACAATGTTTTTTTCTGCCTTTCATTCCTTGAGACAATGGAATAACATGCAATTGTCATTCATTAAACAAATCTCTCTGTGCAGGATATAAAGGAACCACAAAAACTGACAACCCCAAATGAAGAGATCCATTAAGCACAAACACAATGAATAATTATTTTTAAAAGAGGAAGCACAAAAGGCCTCAGAACATGGAGCGGACATGGCAGGACATAGCGGCTGGAAGCATTGCAGACCTACCAGTGATGTCTTTCCCACTCAGAACAATCTTTCCCAGAATATGTCCTGGTGGGTTTTCTGTTTGTTTCAATATCCTGTTTGTTTGTTTGCCACTTAGAGCAATCCAACTGGCTGTATTACTTAGTAGGATGCTAATAAAATTTAATAGCAAACTTTAAAAAAATGTTTATTTAATTGTACCATAGAAATGTTTGGTTAAACAAAAAATATTCCCCCCATAGCTGCATGGTTTCCGTTTGAAGTGCTTTTGGATTGGGCTCAAGGCATTTGGAAGTTTGCCAGGAAGGGGTGTAAACAAGGGAGGGATGGAGCTTTTATTCTCAAAGAATGTACAGCAGATCCAGGGTGCAGCAGTGCCAGGATGTTTGTACTTTACATTCAAATCAGACATGCAAAAAAGACCAAACAAAAAAACCATTACTTTTACTTGAGAAAGAGAAGTGCTGGGATCACCTTGTTGTTGAATTTAGATAAGAAAGGATTTATTAATTTGCATGGTTCATCTGCCTGCCAGAACAAGGTTGATCCCTATATGCCTTCAGTACTCTAGTCTCTGGACTAATCTGAATTATTTCAAATTTCACCATGTTTTTTTTTTTTCTGGAATATTATTTAAGTATCCTATAATCAGGAGGATTTCATTATATACAGCAAAAATAATTCAGATTTTATGCTACTGTTTTATAAGTAGCTTTAATTCGAATAAATATTTGCTGAGGGCTATTTTTCTTCAAGAAGAAGTCTGTTTCTCTACACCCCAAAGCAGGATCAACTCACTTCTTTTGTTTGCCTTATTCCTGAAAATCCAAAATGATGAACATTTCAGTGCCTTTCATGGAAATTTCTTCTGTTGCCCAGCTATTTATCACCTACAGCTTTTTCCTGATGTTTACCCTACATCTCCTTTCCTGCAAGTTAGTCAATAACTCATTAATCTTTGTCCACACCATAGAGGACAAAGAAAACAATTCCTTCTGTCTTTGCAGCAAGTTTTCGTGTCCTTGGTAATTGTGATCTTCTGGTTTTCAGTTGAAGCTACCCAGTTCTTCCAAAAGGGACCCGTGTTCTAGACTGTTGAACATTTTTGTTGCTCTTCATTGGACCACCTCCTTTTTAAAGTACAGTGTCAAAGTTATCAGGTGAGAAGCAGTGCCGTTGCATAGCTGCATAGAAGGATTACTTCATGTGACTTTTATGTGCAACTCTCCTGTTTACACAGCCCACCATAATATTTTTTTTGCATTCGTGTGACAACGTTGACTCAAGTTCAGTCTGTGAACCTTTATAACCTCCAGATCCTGTTTCATGGGGCTGATGCTCAGCAGACATTTTGCATCCGGTGTTTGTACAGTTTATTATCTCCACTTGGAAGCATTCAATTTTCTCTGTTTTCATTGAACTACATCCAGTTTTTCTCAGCTCATCTCACCCATTTGTCAAGCAGATTTTAAATTCTAATCCTGTCCCTCAGAATGATTGCAGTTCCTCTGTGCTTGATATTCTCCCATTAAAGACCTGCCACCATGTCTCAAATTAGGGGGTAATCTTCCTAATCCATAATCCATTTAACAACATATATGTCCAAGACCTACAAGACACCTGTCACACACCCTGGAAAGCTGAGAGGAAGTTCATTTTCAACCATGGCTCACACAGGTTCTCAAGAAGCCAGGTATCTCATTATCAAAATGACTTTGGCCATAGAGAGAAGTGGCAGCATGTTCCAAGTCCATGGCTATCAACTTCTCTTCCAGAATTCAGGAATTTGTGTTACCCAGGAGTAACCGTATCATCACAGTCCTGCTGCTGGTCACCCCACAGAGACACAGACTGGGAGCTATGAGCTGTTCTGATGAAGCCACTGTAGCACAACAACCACGTAAAAACTGCCATGCATATATGTGAACATATTTGGGCATGAGCGTGGGCTTGAACACATTGTTAAAGTCAATTAGGCCTCTATATGTTACATATTATACATTTTTATGTGCTATATATTTTATTTTATTTTACATGTTAGGAAAAAAAAAAAAGTCCTACTCATTTGACTTAAAGACCATTAATACTATACTATCTATAACTGCTGTAAGGGAAGTCATGGTACAAAGGACTCTCTTCTAACTCCAGCCAAACGCATATTGCATCTCCCTCTAGTGGCTTAATCTGTGTGTCCATCCTCCAATGATAAGTCTTTGTATGGGTACTAACTCTACTTTCTTGTCATGAACAGGAGCGTAGCTCACTCATACAGAAGAGAGCTCATTTCCGTGTATATCTTTCTTTCAAGGTATCTTCTGTTTCTTTAGTTCCTGACAATGCTTAAAGTCTGCCTGAATTATCTACTGCAGCACAGCCAAACTCTGTCTTTTTCATACAGAAAATCATGATATACATAAGGAGGAAAATGTGGATTTCCAGTCTAAAATTAGTTTGATGGTAAGCTAGCACAAACAATGAGACAGAGGCCAGAATTCAAGTCTGTCAGACAGCTTTGTAATATATATTTGTATTTTATTTAAAAGACTGGAAACAACTCAGAGAACAAAATGGTTTTTAGGCTTTTGGGTACCAGACATGCACTGGGAAGTTTTACAGAGTTACAGCCAAAACTGCCTCTTTGTTGCACACACCAAAAATATAGGTGCCATATTTTGGATTTGTGGTTTTTGCTCAGATGCTTGTCTAAATCACTGCCACTCAAGCTACTTGCTTTCAGACTTGCAGGTAAGTCATCATCTAGCTAATCAGCTATAAAATGAGGTGGTCATGACTCTCGGTAATTTCTCCCTTCTCTTCCCATCATTGAAATGTGCCATATGCCTCTGCGCACAACATGACCACCCCAGCTGAAAGCCAACAACTTAACTATTCTCTGTGTTCATTAGACATTCTGCGCCTCCCTCCAGCCTTGTGTCCTTCCTCCAGAAGACACATAAAACCAAGGTCTTGGGGACTTGTGTTAATTAACATTCCCATAGTCCTTTTTGCAAAACTGGAGATAATAGTCCTGGTGTGCTGGCCAACTTCCAGTGTGCAAATTACATTCGGCTTACCTCAAATTCCCCTGGCAGCTGGAGGTGGCTGAGGTATTCGGATGCTCTCCGACCTTTGCTGTGCCTTGCACGCAGAATGAGCCAGGCTGGGAGCTGAGCTGCAAGGAGACAGGGAAGAGCTCTTCTTTTGAACAATGTGCCAGCTAAAGGTACAGTCAAAGGTGAACACAATTACCAGGAGCTTATCTGCTGCTAATATGGAAAGGAAAGAGTTTATTTACTTCTCACTGACTAGTCTCTGGCAATAAATTAGCAAATTTTCCCATTTTTCCTCATTTTTCAGTACACAGTTGTTCTTATAAATCACTAGCCATAAATCTGAGAGAGGAGTCTGCAACAAAGCCATATGTAAGTCTTAAAATTTAGGTGTCATTTTATTAGTTTCTGAGTTTATATTCAAATTCTCCATGGTCCTAGACAAGGCAGTTTCTTCTTATTCAAATGTCTTGTGTACACCTAGCTGAAAACTAAATGCGCTTTTTGACTTTTTTTTTTTTTTTTTAATAGAGGTTGAGGCTCAAATACCTGCAGTTTAATTGCCTCTTAAACATTTGTAGGAATACAAATTCTGTTTAAGATATTAATTTTTGCCCCCAAAGAGGTTGCTAAAGACTTTTCACAGAGAACTTATTTATCTCAGAGTGAGAAATGCTGAACCAACCCTTCGCCAAGTACTTGTTTCAGTGTAGATTTTATCAGTCTGCTTCTACTCCATCATAAATCTCTGTTTCTACCAGGAATGAACAAAAGACTTGAAGACTCCGGGTGGACACTCCAGAGTCCTTTTGAATGTTACCATGCCCCATCCATGATGCAGTTATTCCCCTACAGCTGTCTGGGATACATGTGGATGATCCCCTAAAGCCTCAGCATCCAAATCCAGGGAGTCATGTTGTAAAATCCCAGCAACACATTCCTTTCTCTCACCTGATTTGGAGAAGTCAATGCAGTTACTAGACTACAGAAGATATATACCTTTGATGATGGCTTTATAAACCTCCTGGTTCTTTTGCTTGCTGCAGAGATTATTTAATTTTAAGAGGTTCCTTAAAGGCTGAGAGCTGGGACTCTTTAGCCTAGAGAAGGCTGAACAGGGGATCTTATTAATGTATATAAATACCTGAAGGGAAGATGAAAAGAAGAAGGAGCCAGGCTCTTCTCAGTGGTTCTCAGTGACATGACCAGCACAATGGGCACAATCTGAAACACAGGAGGTTCCTTCTGAACCTCAGGACACTATTTTTTACTGTGAGAGTGACCAAGCACTGTCACAGGTTGCCCACGGAAGTTGTGGGGTCTCCATCCTTGGATATGTTCAAAAGTTGTCCTAACACAGTGCTTGGCAGCCTGCTCTAGGTGACCCTGCTTCAACAGGGCATTTGGACCAGACGACATCCAGAGATCTCTTCCAACCTCAACTATGCTGTGATTCTTTGAATTTTCACCTCATAACACACTGTTGAGGCTTAGGGTCCAGAAGTAATAACCCGATATAAGTCTGGCAAAGAGCTGGCAGGAGACAACTTGTAGTTTCACTGTCAACATGATGATCTTGTCTAAGTGCAAAAGCGGAAAACTAAATGTGGGCCAGCATTTCAAAGAGGATATTGATGGGTCATATAAAATGCTCATCTAGCCCTATCTATTGTCTCTGTTAGTAATGACGCCGATGTTTTAGGAAGAGATAATAAGAAGTAAGTGTAAAACAATGTTTTCCTTCTTTCATTCACTCATCAGTCTGAAGATTACATGGTTTGCACAGTGTAAACCGAGAGGTAGGAGATGATGCAGCACAAGGTTGCTCATATTTCCATGAAGTCCAACACAAAATTATTTTGCAAGAACTGAGTGAATATTCCAGATTTAACCCTGAGCTATTTGGAGGCCTGGGTCTCTGTCAAAATCATGGAGTCCTTTTCCTTCAAGGCAACAGACTGATCCAACATAAAATGTTCTGATTTTTTTTTTTTTTTTATTAAGAAGTGAAATTAACAGATTCTAGAGGACAGAAAAGCTGCTTCCCAAGTGAGATCCCCAAGACTTCTGCACTCAATGGTTAATTCTTTTATTGGAGTCTTATCTCACATCTTTTTTTCTTAGAAACTGGCAGGACATGACACTTGCTAACTTGTTCTTGGTTTGTTCATTAGACCATCAATGAAGATGAGCATTGATTTGCTTGAAGTTTTAGATCACTGCTTATTTCAAACTGGAATGGAATTTTCAATCCCTGGTATTAGGTTTTCAAACAAACTAAGTGATATTTATGATCGTCTTCTGTATTTATCTGCAAGATGACTTTATTCGTCCTAGGCTGTGGAACCCTGCTTGATCTTAGATTATTATGATTTGTTTGTTTTATGTGTTTCTCAGATTTATATTCTGAAACTCCTCCAGTGACATTAACAAAGATTTGATAGCCCATGTGATAAACCAGTTCTGCTTTTAAGTTTCTTATAAAACTTCATTACAAGTGAAATTAATCACTGTAGATTTTAATGCGAAGAGAAGACAGAGGTGGTTATTTGATGGACTGTGCTCAAAAAGCTGGGTAAGCTTTATATCACTCTATATGATAATAAAAAATTATGGTGGAAGACCAAGGTCATATCATAACACATGAGCAATAGCACTGTGTGCCCATGATGCACTGACAAAGGATGCTTGTTCAGCTTTATAGCTCTTACTGTAACCTTTCTCTACTTCATATGCACTCCAAATACACTTGCAGTTCAGCTACCCACCTGAAAATAGACAACATCTTAGGAATAGATGGTTGCATTTAGTTCCAGTTAACTGAAGAAAAGCCTGTCTTACATGCCCACATTAATTTGAGATTTTCAGAAGTACAGGGCCTGTCCTGGATCTAAGTTCAACTAAAGTTGATGATGTGCTTGCTTCTATATATTATAATTTATATTCTTATTTATCTATCTTGCTCAATGCTCTGAAATCCCTTGAAAGCTCCAGAAATAAAGTAGATTCTGCAGGCAAAAGAGAACAGCATGGTTTGTTATGTTCAGAAATCCTCAGTCAATGGGAAAGGGTAATCATATCGAGAACCTGTTCTGCTTGGTACTGGAAATGAATATATCACTTTTTAAAAAAATATTTATTAGTTCAGAACAAGAAAATACGTGTTAAATAAAATATTTCCAGCTTGTATCTGTTGGTGCATGAAAGGCTGTAATACAGGCTTGTCTGGAATGAGCTGAAGGAGGAGTGTGTCCCACTGCCACTCTGAAGCAGGGAATGAGAATTGTTTAATAGTGCCCCTATTCCTGCTTGCCCACAGAGCACTCAAACACAAAGAGTCACTTACACTTTCACATAGTCACCCATCTACTTAATTCTACCTTGCAATCCTGGGAAATTAATATTACACAGCTGAGACCTGAATGGAGGTTTTCTGGCCTGGTAAATAGAAGCCATTGGACCATAAATATAAACAGATGTTTGCACATGTGTGTGATTCACTCAAAATAGCTAGCTGGGTTTGCAGATGTAGCTTACAAACACATAGAGGATGAAATGATGAAATTACAGTAGGAAATTAATTAACTCTGATTCTGCCAAAAGACATCCTATTCCTTATAATTTTTAAGACCTTGAGTCGTCTCATTTTGGCAATGCTAAATTGAGACTGTACTAAAAATAACCATTAAGTCAACCACTAAATAACTATCAGTTATAACAGTGAACAAGATATGCACTGTCCCTTTCATCATTATCACTAAGGCCAGACTCTAAGCAGCTGGAAAAGGTGAAGCTCTGCGACTACAACACTTAGCAACAGAAAAGCTTGACCACTTAATGCTGTGGAAGTACAGTGGGAATCAACAATTAGAGACAAATAAAGTTGTGTTCAGCTGATTTGATGCAACATACATACTGTATCTCATCTCTTCCAGTAAGATGAGAACAGATTTCAAGGTCTCAGTCATAAAACAGGAATTTAAGTGATAAAAATATTCCAACATGAGCAGCACCACAGCAAGTCATTCAAATGCTTGCGGAGTAATTTCATGCAGTCATGGGTGAAAGTGTGGTTTTTTTTTTTTTCTCTGAGCATGCAGGAGGAGATGACAGATTTAAGTGCTTCATGTGATTAAGTAGACAAGGTGGCCATTTTTCTACATTTATGCAGAAGCAATAAAAATGCGTGGTCATGCACCAAATCCTAGGGTCAAAACTGCAGTTACTACTCAGGCAAAACTCCCATTGACATCTGTAGCTTTTATCGAATGTGGGCAGAGAGCCTTCGTTCTTGCACTTAGTCTGTTCCCACATGTTCTTAAATAGCACCATCAGGTGGCTAAGTGAGGGAGAAAAAAAAGGTAATTATTCATGTAGCCATTTGAATGCCTAAAAACTGTAGATGATCCTTTTTGCACTTCCAAACCCGTGAGAATTCAGCATAGCAGCCAAGAACACATTAGGACAGTCTGACCCATGAGCTCGAGCCTTGCAGGAGGATCTCTGCTCAGACAAACCACGCTTCCCTGAGTGAAGGCATTCCATTAAGTTTTGGGCTTCTTTACATTTTTGACCCATTTATGGCTTAAAACAGCAAGTAGCTCAGCATAATGCAGCTGCGCAGACCATGAGCTGAAGTGCTAAAGCTTGAACCTTTAGATGATCATGCTAAAAAGCAAGGATGCTGTGATGTCATATGCCTGCTCACCAACTTTGCTATAGGTGGTGGATTAACAGAGGAGGGGGTGAGCCCATTATGTTCTGTTTCATGCTGAACTTTAAGCTGAATGGACTCTATTAAAATTAATGTTAGAAGTGGGAAAGATTTTTTTCACATCTAACCCTTTTTTGTAAACTCAATTCCCACACCAGAGAGAGTGGGGATACATGGGAATGTGCTCTCAATGAAATGTGCCCCCCACTACACAGAACATTGCAGTTGTAACCAAGTCTTCGGTGTCCAAAGGAGTCCCACACCAAAGTATCACATGGTGCTCTGAGCCTGCTGATGCTTGCACTGGCTAAATTCTGACTTGAATAATAACAATGAAACATGATTGAGCTGTTTGACATTTACAAAAAGGTGCTTGTTAAAAACAGTTCCTCCCAACTTAATTAACACTAAAAATGTTCAGGTGTTCCACCAAGTACATATTAAAACAGCTGTCCTTTCCCCTGAAATGGAAGTAAACTAGAAGTGAGCTTCAATAAAACCAATGGACTATGACTTCTTCCAAGCACAACTGTAATGAAATGTTACTGCTGTAATATTCAGCTAAATAAAGACTGGTGAGCTGGCTTGGCCAGCTGCAGTGGCAGATGCAGACAGGATCATGAGCTTTAAACAATGCTATCACTGAATAAACACAGACAAGGAGATAACATTTCTACACCTCCCCAGTTTCCATGAAATTAGTTTTTGTTATTCTAAATCCAAAAGCTGATAATCCTCTCAGTATAAAACAAATGGTGGCAATTGTTCCATAAATGGTATCATAAACTACCGTTAGTCATTAGTCAGGAACATTTGGAATTATGTGGCACCCAGCACTGGAAATATTTGGCACCTAGCACTGCATATTTGAGGAGACTTGGTGCTTTGGTTGATGAGAGAGATCACCGGCTATTTTATAGTTTTTTACCTGTATGCCATGCTTTACTACTTAAGATCATTAATGTATGAGCTAATGACCACATCCAAAAGGAATCCTTTTGTATGGAAATACCCCAGTAAATACCAAGTTAAGAATGGGCTAAAGGAGTAAGTTAACCACTTCAATTCAAATATGGGTTTTCTGTGTTAGATCTGGACAAAAAGATTGAATGTGCATCCTATATGATCTCCTAAGGTTTTGACATTAAACACCATGCGAAATTGAGGTCAAAGTTCAAAAATTGCTCAAATTTGTTCATTGTATATGATACCATCTAACAGCATCAACATGAAAAAAAAAAAAAACCACCAAACAACTGAACAAACAAACAATAAAAGACAATTGTGAAATATTTAAATCTTAACAGTATTTTCCAAAGAAAAAAAATACTATTTAGTGTTACCAGTCAATTGACAAGGCAGATCCAACAGAACATAAATGCCAAGTGCCAAGTAAGTATCAAAATACCTTATGTCCCAGTTTAAGTGTCAAAACATGTAATGGTCCAAGCTCAGAGCCCTCCAGTATCCTATAGTCCCACCGATGTTCATGGACTGGGTTCAGATACATATCTGATCCTTTTAGCATTTGTTTTACTTTATCCTCCTTAAAACTGAACCTTTCAACCCATTAATATTGTCTTGGCAAGATAAGAATCTGTGTGATTATAGGATATAATAATGTGTTTAATAACAATGGGGATGATTTGGTTACACTTACTCATATTAGGTAACAGCATTTTACCCAACAAGAAGTTCTGCTGAAGTCAAAAGGCCACTTGGCATTCGGGTAATTAAGAGCTTCCATGTCACAATGAAGATTACTTTGTCTTACCTCTATGCATTTCATTGGATACTATTTGGCCAGCATCTGAACAGATTAAGTACTACTATTGTGGAAGATAAATCATCACAAATTCACCATGTCATCTAAGCTCATTTTTATAGCATTTGCATAGAAAGAGTTTTAAGCTCAGATAAATGTTGAAGATGACACTTTCACTGAAAATAACCAGGCACTGGAAAATAAAGGAAATGTGCATAGATATTGCTTTTAAAGGTAAACTTGGTTGACAGGTTTTTAAGGGTGCACTGAACACAAACCAAAAGGAAACTCAGTTTATTTTTCAGGGATTCACATAGAGCCCATGAAAGAGCACCATGAAGATTTGTGGGTACTCATGGGGCCTTCAGGCCCCTCCAGAGGCCAATGGCCAGCCTCCACAAGCAGGAACAGGAGGAGGCTGCAAGTGTGAGAAAGGCCTTCTCAGTCCCCCTGTTGCTATTTTATATCCTGCATTTTCCTCCCCTCTGTTTGCACCAAAGAAACTTCATCTAGCTGCAACATCCCCATCTTCTTGCTGGGGAAATGACTAAAGTTCTATTAATACCTTTCAATATAAATGAATAAGAGAAAGCAATGGAGTAGCAGAAGAGGTCCCATTGTTTAACATAATTATTCTATAGCAATCAATTTGGGACAACAGGCAAAGCACCTGAAGGGTAAATATTTTCTATTACCTTTTGGGCCAGACACAACAGTTTATCTTGAAGAACAAACTCCAGGGACTGCTTCCTTCCCTCCCTAGCATCTTATTACTGTATTATAAGAGGGGGGTGATTGTTTACCATTGCTTATAACACATCACCAAACAATTAAGCTTCCTTCAACTAACATGATGGATTTGTAATGAATTTGCTTAGCAAAGTAACTCATGCATAGATCCTTACCAGATATCAGTTACCTGTTTCACAAGATCCAGGGCATTCATTAATCAAAAGAATCCAGAGTGTTGTTAATTTAGAGGCAAATATTTCTACTTAAGCAGATTTTTTGATAAAAGAATTTAGGGACACCAAAGCAAAGTACATAGCCCCAGACTTTTCATAAAAGCATGGGATGGTTTGGAACCATTCAAGATCATATAGTCCATTGATTCCTGCTTTAGAAATCCACTTAGTTGCTTGATCATATAATAAAATTATATATCTCAATAGCAACATCACAGTTTTTCACCATGGAAATGAAATATATGACCTCACAAATTCTTTGTTGCAGGCTGAAAAGCAACTGACATTTCCTTAACCTCAGTTTTCATAATATCAGCTGTGTTGAGAGCAGTGATTAAGAACCACACAAATGTAAGAAACAGTTATTTCATTTTTATGCACATAACTTCTCAATCCACTATTTCCAGGGAAAGATGATCTGGTATTGAAGAGGCTAACCTAAATCTTGAGAGAGACAGATTTGCTTCCTGGTTCTTTCTCCCTAATTCCAACCTTGTAGCTTGTCTGAACACTTTCTATTTATTTATTTATTTATTTTTCCCCTTAATAAAGCAACAGAACTAAAGAAAAAGAAAGAAAACGGCTCTCAATTTACATTAACCAACTCTAGTAGTACTGCAGCATCAAGCAGTGAAACTGTTGCTTTCCCTGTACTGCTAATGCTGCCTGTTTCTAATCAAGAAGAAGTACTAATAAACAGAACAATTATTTATTTCCATCAGTCATTATAATCTAAGTTCAGGCAGTTTTGGGCTGGTTTCATGTGTGCATTACCTGACAGGCCAAAGGCCGATTTACATCCACAGCTGTGCATATGCATATCCTCACAGCTCAGAGCAGAGCGAGAGGATAATCTTGAGCTGATACACACTGGTATGACCATGCTGAACTGCTGGGAAACCCTAAACAGATTTGCTAACTGGAGAGAGTTTAGTAAATCACAGGTTGTGCAGCTTTGTCCAAATTACATCAAGGGATCATACAGAGTTGTCAGTTTAAGAGTCAACTGCATACTGCTATACTCCCTCCATTGCTGATAAAACCTAAAACCATTTTTTTCTGGTTAGACCATAATAATTTTTTTCTCATTTTTCAGTTTTCATAATTATTTTCAGAAATACATCAGGGTTGTAATTTTTTCTGCTTTGTCTTCATGCATAGATTGACTGTTTGTTCCTCCCAAGGACATTTCCCTTGCTGCCAGACAATAACAGGATCAAATAAGGGGGGTTTATACCCTTTTGCTTCTTTACAATTAGCAAAGAGACTGAAAATGGAAACAAAGGATCTTATTTATGCCTTTCTTTCCCCCATTACAGCAGCTTTCAGACATGCCAAACAAAGCATTTTTAGCACTTCACATAATTATATATATTGTGCTTAATGAAATTACGGAAATTTGTTAAAGAGCTGCCAGTGTCTGGCTACTGTAGTTCACATTGCAAGTGGTGAGTAGCCACATACAAAGGAAGCTCATTCAAAGCTGCAGTTCTGTATTAGCCACCTCCGCACTGGGGACAATTTTGAAAAGGCACTTGGGGTACGTGTTGCAAGTGTTCAGTATCTGCAGGAAGGACCAGATATCTGTAAGTACTTAATAGGTCCATTTATGCACCATATGAGCAGCCTTTGAAAAAGTCTTGGTGTCCTTTGAATATATTCTTCTGAATATCAAACCCATTATTTAGACAGTGACTTGAGCCATTCTGAACAACATGGCCAGAAAAGTCATTTTGCAAAGAGGTAGGTGTGTGTGAGTACTTGTTCCCATATGGCTTGTGCTGGGGTGAAAATAGCAGAGAAACCACAGAGAAACTAAGGGAAATGTTTTGCACTGACAGCAGTTACCTGACTTATGGGAAAGAGAATATATATTGCAGGAATATTATTGTCAAGCTGAAGCCAACAGCATGGCTGGAAAGTTTGGGCTCAGGATGCCTGAGCCTGCCCTCTGCTTCACAGTGTGGGTAGACCCCAAAAAATTCCTGTTACAAAAATGAGAGCTGCTGAAACATCCTTTCCAACTTCAGTTTCCTCACCTTATGCCCTCCCAGGTGTGCTACTTCAGCATATGTGAGTAGCACATCACAATGTAACAGAAAGTGAATTTATTTCTCTATGATGCTCCTGAGACAATATCAGTAATCCTTCTCTTTCTTATTTATTGTACTGGTGCTGTATTTCTCTATATTGAACTTACCATCATCTGCTCAGAGAAGTATGGAAGAGCTCATCTCTCATAAAATAAGTAAAATTATGGCTATGTTTTCCTTCTGCTGTCCCTCCCTAATGGGACTGTTGCCATTTTGAGTAATGAACCTCCACTTTAATTCCTTCTTCTTTTCTGCAACAACAAAAGAAGAAACTGGACTATAAATCATTCAGAAAAATAAATAACTTCTTTGTCTGTTATGTCTGATTAAGTGTTTTTTATGCTTATGCCCTTCTCAGGAAAAATAAAATAAAATCTGGATTAGCGCTTGAGCTGAGTTCATCATTTGTTTTGATTTGTGAAGTCATGAAAAGAAAGGGTTATTGAAGAGGTAGCCAGATACCCTTGGAGAAGGGTCAGGCTGCAGGCCATTCCAGTCCATAATTCAGCTAAGCAGGACCAGAAGCCAGTCAAAAGTCAAGCAATCAAACAATAGTACTGAGACATATTTTTGCAATGCGGTATGATCAATGGATATTACTGCACAGAAAATATCTAGCCTAAAAAAACCCCAAATGAACAAATAAGCACACAAAATATGGAAACCTGATTACTATGAAGGCAAAGTATTATGGTTGTGTTTGAAATCATCTGTGAAAAGTTGCTTGGGGGGAAAAAAAAAAAGAGAAAATGTTTATAAAAAACCATTCATCTAAATCTAGCTACACTCATCTCTTTCAAATTCTCAATCTTTGAAAAAAGAAGAATCACAATAAAAGGGAAACACAGCAAATTTCTGCCTTAGATCAGCAGCAAGTTTCTTTTTCAAGCCAGACTTGAAATCTGGATTTTCAAGCACTCAGGTTTCCAAATGGGCCTTTTTCACCTTAATATGGTAACTTACTCCGTCAAATTTTACACATCCGGATATTATTTTTCAGTGTGTTACACTGGGGAAATGCCATCAGGGTGTTCATTGCACTCCCTGAGATACAGGTCTGAGGGCCACTGATACGTGTGGGCTTGCCACCTTGGCAGGGAATATCGCCATCACCAGTCATGGCAGGTGCATTTTCCCTCCCCCTCAAAAGCACCAGAAGCTTCTAGACCAATTGAGTGCTACGGTCATGTACACGCCCCTTGGTCTACAGACAGGGTCCTTGACCAATTAGATGCATTATTGACAGAAGTTTCTAGAACACTACCAAAAATGACCACAAGCTCAGTTTCAGCTATACTATAAATGGAGCCCAATGGAGAGCCCCTTTGAGTTGGTCTTCCTCAAAGCAGTCCTTCTGAAGTTGAAGGCTACCCTGGTTAGATCCAAAATGTTGTCTATGGAAACTTCCTTGAGGATTGAGACACCTTGCCTTATTGGTGAGTGATTATATCTTCTGGGTACCCTTGAGAGTCCTCACTTTTATGAGCTGGTAGATGCACATTTTGAATCATCATTCTAAAGTTTAGGGATCCATGGAGTCTGAATCAGCTATGTAGCAATTGAACTCCTAACTGGTAGCCAAATCAGTGGTTTTTTAATGTTGTGGAAGTGTGCTGAATGTTTTTGAATAAACCTCATTTCTCTGCTAAACAATTCTGGTGAGAATAAAGTCTGTTTGGAGCTTACCACCTGCCTAAATTGCTTTTTGGACTGCTTCCATGATACCAGTGTGAGGGGGTCTCTGGTGATGCTTCCCTACTGGAAGGGAGACAGCAGAGTACATCAAGGTAATGTTCCTACATCTGCTCTGGCTTGGTACTACTGCTGCCTTAGGTGGAAGAAAGGTTCACTAAGCCCATGGACAGTAGCCTATGGCAGTGCAGCTTGGGACTGATGCCAGGTGAGGTGTTCTGCAGCCTTCGCTGGTTCAAAGGAGAGTAAGGAATAACTGCATTCATTCAATGCCCACAGTTAAACAATATAGAAACAGCTTAAAGGAGATATTCTCTGAGGAGATGGTAGATACCTTTGTACATACTTTTCTTCCTCTCTTCTTCAGGTATCTTAATGCTTGCTTGATAACAACACGGTTCTGTGACAGCAAATGGATATGCTCCCAGCCACCTCATAACCTAAATTCTGTTGGATTATTTTGAATTGAATGCTATGTAACTGATGTGATTTGAACCCTGTCCTGCATCCAGTTTGCCAGAGCAAGAACAGCTTCTCATCATCCCATTGAGGTGGACATTGCAAGGCCTTGCCTGCATCACTAGAGAAGCCAGCACAGTGAGTACAGGGGCTGAACCACAATGCACATTGACCTGGCTATGAGACCATCTTGTGTGGTCAACCTTTGCAGCCATTCACATGTCAAACATGCAAGTACAAGCTCACCCCTGGTCAGGCAACGTTGTGAGGGCAGGCTGGGCCCCAAGAATCTGAATGTGCAAGGATGGTTGGTTTCTCACAGCACCAGGCAGGGCTGCCATTGTGACAGGTCATCCACGAGGGTGTATCTGTAGAGGAGGCAGATCATGCAGTGCCTCCTTCCCCTCCAGAGGCAGAACTTTGAGCTGCATAGTCGTGAACAGAGAGTTGCTGTCTCCATTATTAGCTTTTATGGGAAATCTTCTTCTATACACTTCTCCTGGAATATGATCAGCCTTTACTTTAAGAAGGTCTTTTGATTCTGCTTATTTGCAAAAATAATCAAACAAACAAACAAAACACAGTGAGTAATACTATTTACTAATGAACTTGTTTGTTTGTTTGTTAAAAAAAAAAAAGTAGGCAGTTTGCTGCTTTCAGTGAGCTCTCATTCCTGAGATGTTTCATTTACATTTGTCTGATTGGCCTGAACTCAGAGCATCAACCAGGCTGTGATCATTATTAAGCTATCATATGCAAAATAGAGCATGTTTTTGTCAGTTCCTGTCAGCTACTGAGATAGATCCTTTCCTGATACAACATGCAATGAGCTTTGACAATTACGTAGTCAAATGTTTACCCACTTGTCCACATATCAGTTTACTTAAATATCTTTATGCTCACTCTATCTCCAGGCATGTTTGTTAAGAAGGATACACTGCTGTGCAGCTGGATTATTCTATCATCTGCAAAATATATGAAAGATGGAAGGTTTAAACCATAGGTTAATGAATAGCTGTAAACTCTGAGACTCAATTCGAGAGCGTAGAAGAGAACCCTTGGCCCCATGGCTAAGTGTGTGTCTAAAGGGAAATGAAGTCAAGACCAAGAAGGCTGAAGATCACATTCAAAGCCCTAGGGAAAGGGCATTGCTTCTGTTTGCACTTAGAACTATCCTATGAAGGTTGTTATTTTCCCCAAATTTCATGAGTATAATTTAGCAACTTTCTAGCGAGGAAAGAAGCTCATTTTCAGTGCAGTTGCTGCTCTGATCACATTAGGTATCTTCTAATTTTAGGCAGCCACTAAATGCACAGAGGATCCATTTGGCCTAGTTCCAGGCACAGATATCAAGAAACACTTGAAAACAGAAAGCATCCTAAATTGTGTGGGAAGACGTTATTCTATCAAACTTACTTAGTTTGGTCATGACAAGTAATGAAGACCTAAGAGTTTCAATAAATGTGAACATTTTCGTTGACCACCTAAAGAGAGTGTTATTCCAGTAAATATTGTTCAATAGTACTTTTGATCATCTTTCTCTTCAGTTGCTCAGTTTCTGAGAAAATTTGTGTATGCAGGTTGGCTTTTTAAGAGCATTTTAACAGCATGAAATTGAAATGGGAAAAACGAGGGATTAATAGAGGAATTATTATGTGGATAAAGAAGATGCCAAAGAAAGAGAAAGAGACATTCTTGCTGAGACAGGAAGTACTGTACTCAAGAGAGGTTACCAGTGAAATTCCTGAAATATTTTGGGACAAATCTGACTTGATGTTTTCTTTGAAACTGTTGGCATAGAACTCCGACTGATACTGATATTTGCTAACATTGAGGTGATTTGTGTGACCTTCAGAACATACTCAAATCCATCACAGAACATGACAAAATGCAAAAATACGAAGTGCAAATGCTTGTGTGAAGGACAAATTAGAAGAAGTTCTGCAGCAAGCTGGGAACTCCTTATGTAGAAACTGCAAAAGTGGTGAGAAGACTTGGATGAATCAAGGATGTAATAAAAGGAAGAATTCATAGGAAGAAGTGATATTGGAGAGTTCTTAAAAATGGCAACTGTTGAGCCCCAAATACTTCTCCTGGTCTGAAACAGAAGCAGTAAGCATGAAGCAAGAAGTCTGTGTCAGCATTACTTAAAAAAAAAAAAAAAAAAAAAAAAAAAAAAAACAGAAGAACAAATGTAAGAATCTTTTAAACCAACTGTGCCATCAGATTAAAACATGGAACTGCACCAATCTATTATTTCTTTTAGACATATCAGTCCATACAGACCTTCAGTGTAGTGCAACTGTGAAGAAATAAATGCAATGCATTAACTGTGTCTTAGGCAAGGTACTTAAGGATTGGGGAGTGTTGTTATTTTACAAAGAAATGTTAAGATTTCATCTGGAATAAAATTTATGACTAGTACTCAAGAGAAATTCAATCTGAACTAGGTGGTAAGAGGAATTGCTAAGATGGTATGGTTTTCTCTCAATCATAGAGAAAAGCATGCTTAGTGCACTAAAACAAAGGCTGACAAGTAGGTAGAATTGCTAAACGTAAAAATAAAGTGCTAAGAAAGAAAGGGAGTGATTTAAAGCAAAGGGCAGTGTTGCACAAGAAGCGTAATAGTGAAATCAAAAGAAGCATCCTAAATGAAACACACTCCAAACTCAGGACTTCTCATCTATCCAAGAAAGAAAATTCCTCACAAGCCATGTAGTGAGATGTGGGGGGGCAAGGTCGAACCTCCAGTGTTCAGCCATTTCTGAATGAGACTCCATGACACAATGCCTGAAAGATCAGAGGATGGACTCAGTAATCCAAATATTTCACATAGTTATGTTCCAAATTTTTTGTCCACCACACAGCAAAACGTATTAAGGCTGCTCATGCTGCGGGGAGATGGGGCAGGGGTTATGGGTAGGAATATAATGAGGGAACAGAGACAATCAGCAATTACTTAAATCATCAGACCCACAGTGCCAATATTGAATGTTTGCACAATGCCTCAGAGGAAATGGATTTTGTATAAGCTATATATGCAAATATGCCCCTACAAAAGTTTCATCTGGCAGTGGCAAATAACTTAGGTTAGTATTTTAAAAAGTCACCTTAAAACTATACATTTAATGAGTAAATTATTCAGTATGGATTGTTCATGCAGCTCTTCTTGTGATGTGTGAGAAGAATGAATTTAACTGTTTTGAAACTGCATACATGCTCCTTTTTTAATCAGTGAAGTTCCAGAGATAATAGAATTTATTCATGAAATTTACACTTCAGTGGTGTAAGAAAATAGTACAAAATCATAAATGCAAGATCGCTGAAAATATTGAAGCAAGTACTGGCCTGTAACTCAGCTGAAGATTTTGTTTATATCATAAGTCACCATAAACTGAAGATACAGTTGCTGTGTCTCAGTGACATGGGGTAGCATTTGGAGGGGCCCACATTTCCATGTTGGTACTTTACAGAATGACTGGTGAAGCCACAGTCCTGGGGATCCTCCTTTAAAAGGCTGCCCCACAGACCAGTGAAGATGGAAAAGCTCTTTCTAATTCCCATGGACTTTGAACAGTGAGTTTAATATTATATGACAGTTGAAGGAATTTTATTGAATTTCAGAAATGGTGTTCACTTCTATAGCAAGACGGACATGCAGGAGTTGGTCCTATTTAATATTTGAAGAAAAACACCCCCAAGCAGACTTCATAGATTATGAATCAAAAGGTATCTTGCAGTGTGGCCTTGAGCAAACTACTGGCCATGTGACTTCTTGTATGACCCACTCCTTTAGAAAGATGTGATTATATTGTTTTTCAGTGACAAGGAGTCAAGAACAAACCTTGCAAGTTGTTATAGTGAATAATGCACTATCTCATCATATACTTTGCTTCAAATGTGAATTTGTCTAGTGTCCCCCTGGTTTACTAGAGTCTATTCAGTATTTCAGTAATCTCCAGTTATTCTATGTAATCATACAGGGAGTACTCTGTCCCTTTTGCCACAGCCCCTCCTGTTGTCAGATGGTCATTTGTCATAATCATGGAGCCATTTTTAAAGACTGCATCCCAGTGTTAAAGCAGAACCTTTGTTCTTCACTAATAAATATCTTGTTTGCTTGTTTTTGGTATCAAAACACGTAACTTTTTTGTGGTAATGGTCTTATCATGCTATCCAGATCACTCCCTATCACTAATTTGTCATCTTTGTTATTCATCGTGTTCCCATTCTACGTGTCATCTGCAAATTCTATCAGCAATGATTTGAAGTTTTCAGATCATCAACAATGTTCCAGAATTTACAAAGATGAACAGCTCTCAGCAGCCTCTCACCAGAAACTTATGTACTCCCTAATGATTTCTAATCCATAATCATACTGTGAGACAGCCATTTATATCCATTTTAGGTGTGTTTTCACTTACCAAATAATGCAAATCCCAAGCCAAATGCCTTATGAAGCCTGAGTACCTGATACATGACCAAGTCCTGATGAAGCCACGTTGGGGAAGGGGTGACTGGACTCATGTTTTAACTACCATGTAGCATGTTTGGCTGTGTTACTGGGGGATCTACAGCCAAACTACAGTCTTTTGAACATCTAGACATGATGTGTTATATCAACATTGTGACCTTCATCAACCAGGTTTATAGAGCCATAATCTTGTAGTCAGTTTGACAAGACTCCTTTCCCACTAACTCAGCCTTGTTATTTTAGCCTCCTTTCTTTCTAAGTTAATTGAAACCAATACTAGCCAGCCGTTATTTTGCTTGGGAAGAATGTCAGGATCATATCACCTACTCCAAATATTAGACTAGCATTAGTTTTCCTTTAGCCTTCTGGATCTTCTCAATCAGTAATATAACAAGCTCCTCAGACAGCTCTTTTAAGATTTTGGCTTGCAAGTAATCCAGATGCAGTATTCAAATTTAATTTAATTTAATGCCTTTTTTACTAAATGACAGAAAATACTTTCCTCCTCATTGGATAAAATTATCCTTTGTCTCATTTCTATCTAGTAAAGTAGCAGCACCATCATTAGTATTTCTTTTGTTCTGATTAGCCTTAATTCTGCAGGCTATGTATTTATTATCTTCCTCTTCTTACTAGTATTCTGCAATCCCCAGTTTCTAACTTCTATTCTTTTCCAGTAAATCCTCAACATTTCCATCTGTTGTAAAAATAGGTTTATTAAAATATATATTTGCTTCCCAACTAACAGACTGTTTATATGTATTTTTAGAAGAGATCCTACACTCTGCTGTGAGTTGCACAAATATTTGGAAAACAGTTGCCACTTTAAAGCAGTGAGGTTCTCAGACCTTTTTTTCAGGTGCCCTGACCATGATTTGTTCAGTTCAGGTCATTTTCCCACTCTTTTTCCTCCCTCCTGCAGTACTGGGTGAGCAGTTCTCCCACTGGATCACTGGCAACCAAGCTGAGAAAGAGGCTGAAGGAAATGTGGAGGCAGGACTTGGACTGGGGCACAGGGCAGCAGAATTGGGAGACCAGGGCTGTGATGAGTTGTCCCACTGATATTTCCAAGCCATAAACCTGTAGTAATTCTTACATAGTCCTGTCCCTGTCAGCTCCTTCTGGCCAAATCCATGCTCTGCTCCCCATAGCAAATGTCCCCCAAATGTCCTCAGACAGAGTCACTTTTAATTTTACATGCTGGTTACGATACTATATGAAAGGGAGAAGGTTCTCCCAAGGTACTCTCTCAATATTGGGAATCATTTAAAGTTAGTCATAGAGCTAAACACAGTTTAAATCCATGTGACTTGAAGCTCAAGGAAATGTTCATACAAATCTCTGCAAAAGCAAACCACCATGATTTGTGTGTGACTTTTCCCAGCTGCTTGTAAGGGAACAAGTTTTATGACCAGCTTGGTTTTCCTTTGTGCAGGAGGAGGTTCCTCTCCCTTGTTCTTCCTCCGGAGAGACCCAGTAGAGAGAAACAGTGTGTCCTTCTGGGGAAGGAGGGACCTGTGGGCAGAAGGGCAGCTGGAGTACAGATACGATGTCAGATGTGTTTTAACACAGCTGGCGGAACGCTATAAAACAGGGCTTTTAGTGTTTGAGGAGGGATTTGCATGAATTCCAGATGTTGACTATATGATCAATCTTGCTATGTACACAAGAAGTGTGTCCCCATGCACGTGTAAAACAAAGCCTGTCTAACCTAGGGAGTGAATAAGGGCACGCTTGCTTTCCTGGAAGCCTTTTGTTTGCATTTACATTCAGATCTCCTGTGTCAGGTCATACACAGTTTCTGTCAGACTCATGAGATTAATACTGGACTTTATGGCCACTGTGATGATGTAATACCTTGATTTCCCTGAAATCAATTTCAGAAGCTGTACATAAGAAAATGAAGTTAAAATGACAATGACTAAAAGTAACCGATCTGAGCCTTTAGAGATGGACACAGACGCTTGTATTTCAAGGAACAAACCAGCCTTTGAACTGGAGGTTAGGAAGGAGTCTTTGCTATAGGCAGGTCATGCTGTAATTGTTTCTAAACCTTTTCTTGTCACATCCTCTAGTGTAACTGCTGCTGGTAAGGGTCATAGGCAGCACTGCAAGAGCTGGATTCCTGGCTTGAAATGGTGCAGAAATTCCTGAGTTCTTGTCAGTCACTATTAATTTACTTCATTATGAATAAGATTGAGATCAGGCTCTTCATATTTCACAGAGAGCAATGGTTCTACTCTTTCCAAAGGCATCAACATTTTAGTGTTAAAAAGCCTAATGCCCCCTGTAGTCCCAACAAAAGCTATACATAAGGACTATTCTCTGTGGACTAAGCCTTTTATTTTCATTCTCTGCAAGCAATAGTACAGCTTAAAGCTACTTACAAAACAGAAAGGTGACTAATCAATGAAACAGAAGCTGGGAGCTGGAAAGTACCAGGATTAAAGCCATCAGGCTTAGTTGGAAGGCTTCAGTAAATGAAAGCCAGCAGTTTTTATTTGTTTGGGCTCACTGACTCTGAAGCTGCAGCACAGAAAAGGGCACTGGATTTGTTGCTCACCCCCCAGGAGTTATTGCACTTGAAACTGAAAGACACTAGTCTTTCAAGCCAAATATTCCAGCTGTTGAAGACTTCGCATTCAAAGGTATATCCTTCAGCTCCAGCTGCAGCTGTAGTCAGATTTTAGAAACACCCTTGCCTAATCATATTATAGCAAAAATTATCATCAAAGGCTGGAAATGGTGGGTCCTGTTTGAAGGCTGACTCTGCTGTGGTCTGGCGAGGACCACAGAAAGTGGCAAGTCTTCACATACAGTTTAACCTTGATGTGGAGACAGAAAGGGTCTGGGTAGTAATTCTGGAACTCGAAGACTCTTCTGAAGTGAAGTTCACGGTGCAAACCAGATGTCTCCAAAGTAGCCAGGGCGCTGGCAGAGACAGCATTGGCATTGAGCTGGGAACGAGCTCCACAGGCTGGTACCAAGCCCATGAGACTTGCTGAGAGGCGGGGTTCACTCACCGGTGCCCAGCACCCCACGGGCACAACTCGGCTGCTCTGGATGCAGCAGCCACAGCAACACATGGACGAACTGTGGGTTGAGTCTGTTTGTCAGGCTACTACTGATTGCCAGGTGCTATAGGTATGGCCTCAATTTCATTTGGATTTCCAGAAATCCAAAAGACAACTTACCGCAGTGGAGAAACAGGCATTAGGATTCTTGCACTTATTTGTGATTTCACGATGGCTTGGGTTAACTCGCTGAACTAGCGCGATTCAAATTACTCACCAGTAAAATGCAAATTACTGTTCCTCACAGGAATGCAGTGAGATTCCTCTCACCCTTTTCTATTCCTTTGCAATCCCCACATTAAGGCATTTATTTCAGTGCAGGTACTTTCTAGGTGGTTGTTGTCTGAATGAGATGCAAGCAAGATTTGTTTTGTTCAACACTCACTGTCATACTACTTTAAAATCTCAGTCTGGTTTTACCAACTGCCTATTATTTTTCTTCATGCAGGAAGAACATCCTGAATACCAAATAGTCCATGAAGTGTGTTTAAGCACAGAATTACTTGAACAAAATTGCTGCATCATTTGTGAATTTTCCCATGGGGAAACAAAACGGCAAAGCTGCAATAAATTTAGAGGTAAATCTTACTTTAGTGGAGATCAGTCAGAGACATCATTCAGAGGCAACTAGTTTATTCCTAAACCAGATAGAAAATATTGCTATCAGTTCCTGGACTTTGCAGAGGCTGAAGAAATTGCTATAGTTGAACAAAAGTAAGTTTTAGCACTCTAATGACAAAACATAATGGCACTATTGTTCATGTTGGCTGCGAGGGAAACACTAAGCAAGTAAGAGACCTCTTGGTGTCTCTATAAGGGCAAAATATTCCTTATTGTAGGAGAATGTATGTGATTCTACACAGTGACAAGGAGGAGAGTCCAACAGAGAAGAACTCTTAGGGTGTTTGTCTGGATGGTCTCCTTTCTGTGGGTAGTTGAATAAAGGGTTTAGCAATGAGAAAGGGGAAAATTGTTTATACTGAATTATGCCCAGCAGGAGGAAGGTTTGTATTTAATGAGATTTTTCATTGTTGATCCTTACCATAAGATAATGTAACTGGTTCTGAGCAAGACACTTTTTTCTGACCAGTTTTGAAGTTGAAAGCTCCTTAGCCAAAAAGCTGTGATTTCCAAAAGAAAACAAGATAGAGGGCACTGCTGTGCTTTGGACCCTCAATGAAAAGCTCATTCTATTATACTATGCTTTCTACTGACTGCATTTGCATAGAGGACAAGATTCACCTCATCTGTTTGTGGGTGCCTATAGTACAGCTGTCTACATCGCAGCTTGTTTTTCTGAGGTCCTATCTAGTCAATTCAGTCAAAGATAACAAACAGTGATTCAGCTCACCTCAAAGAAGGCACCTGTGTTTCATCATGTGAGTCACATGTTAACTCTCTTGAATATATTGACCAAGACTTATTTGGCTGCAGTAAGAGCTCAATATGATATGCTTGGGCTGGACACCTTCAGATACCTGCAGTGACCTAGATTTCAGCAAGATGGAGCACATCCAAAATGCCTGATACTGGTGATGGTGACAGACTGGCTGAGAGCTGCCCCTCTCCTGCAGAAGTTACACAGCTGAGTCTGCCATGGATGGGAACTGGAGCTAATCAAAGCTCCTCAACATGTTGCACCCAAAGATGAAGGCCAGTTTGTTCTGTCTACATATACACCATGCAGAAGGGGCAGAGCTGAAGCATAAGAAGAGTTGCCACCACATATCCAAGGCACAGAGTGTGGAAGGTGGCTATCACTGCTGGAAGAATCCTTCCTCTCCTCACTGGATGTCGATGCTTTATGCACCCCAATCCCTCCATATACAAAACCAAAAAATACAGTGGGTCTGAGGTCACACTTGCAATCCCCACACATGCCCCAGGTCAGTTCTCCATGCACCTTTCTACCCTGCTAATGCTGGTGCTGGCACATTTAACGCTCTGTGGTCAAACAAATTTCAACAGCTGTTTCGACATATGCAGCTTCATGCCATGGGAAAAAGTATGCAGAAAGTACTATCTAATGGGAAAAAAATGAAACCAGCACATTCTGAATATTTCCATTGGGGAGGGGGAAGTTGAAGTAAAAAAAAATAATAAAAAAAAAATTATATATATATATACATATATATATAGTTTTGAAGTTTTTTTGTAATCTTTCATATTTTCTGTGGTGTTTTGCGAAGAAATCTTCTGGCTTGGGTCCTTTTTTGGGGAGGGGAGGTAGGGAACTAAAGCAGCAGAATTGCACCTGAATCACAAAATATAGTTCCTTTCCTTCATTAGCTCTCTTGTCTTATCATGCTTCAGGAAACAGTCTTGATAAAGCCTCAAATTGTCAGAATCGTGTCTTTTCACATTGTCATACAATTTAATTAATATTGAAGAACCAATTTGGATTATCAGTTACGATGGTGTATATCCAGTGTAGCTTCTCCAATGTCAATGGCATTGCAGCAGTATATGACTACAGTGAACTCAGAATGAGCCTTGAAGCCTTTGTTATTCTGTGAAAAATGCAATTTCTATTCATTTACCTCATTCTGAATTTCAATGAAGCCTTTACCATTATCTCTCAATTCCAGTTTTAAGTATTGATAGCAACCTGCTGTGTGACATATATAATAGCCAGCATTGTCTCTTACACCATATGAATCAGTTTCCACTAAATAGAAATGAACTTGAGGTAATCTTTGAAAGTGTACATTCAGTTGGGCTAGAGGGCATTTTGTGCTTAATGTCTGTAACTGTTGTAGACTTGGAGTCAAATCCAAATAAATTCTGCTTCATACCAATTCCTTTGGTAATTCGGCTATATCATAAGACATCAGTGCAACATAGATACATGACAACACAATGAGGAGAGCCCAGCATTTAGGTGATTTATAGAAATGGTGGATTTAGTATCGGTGCATACAACATTCTTGTTTAGGGGTTGCTATTGCCTTCCAGTGCTATAAGACCAAGTACCTGGGCTGTTTCTCCGCTCCTGTGATTATGCTTTCATGAAAGAGTCAGGTGAGTGGGAGGTTTAAATGCACAAAGCCTAAAGAACCAATCCTTGACTTGCTACATTGCTGTTAAAAATGCTTACAGCCATATTCAGACCTCCTTTTGAGAGCTGCAACTCCATTAGTGTCATCTAAGGATGTATTTGAAAGTACAAATAACCTCCTCTTTGGATTGCCTTTTTAACACAGCATCTTGATTTTAAAGAGCATTTTGAGAAACTGTGAGTCCACATCCAGAATTACATTGCCAGTAGCAACTCTCTGAAATGTCAGGACAGATAACTTTCAATCTGACATACTGTTAAGTTTGGATCACTCCCGTGTCAGTGAGACTGAACTTCTTTGCAAAGCGTCATTAGCTCATGTCTCACACTGTAGGCAGGAGCAATGAGAGTTTGATATTTTTCAGGATAAGAAAACAGTAGTAATGACCAGGAACATTTGCAGAAAGAAGCAGCCTACTGTGTTTATAACAAGGAACACTAACTTCTTTAGTAGCATACTTGATCCTTTAGAGACTTTTGCCTTCCACAAACAAGGCCAATAATGAAGACTGCAAGTAGATGTTTGTGGAGTCTTTGTATCTTGGCTTACCTGTTCTGATTTTCTTATATTGTGTTGATCAAATCTCTGCAGATCAAAGAGAAGGTGGAAGAAAGTGCTATGTAACCTTTACAAAAATGCAAACAGCATCATTACGCCAGACAGCAGCAGAAGCACAGCGCTGTGACTTCTCCAAATCAGTGAAAATGAGAAGAGAGGAAGGGACACAAACAAGCAAACAAAAAAGATAAATAAATGAAAAGGAAAATATCCTCCTATGTCTCTGCTTTTAGCATTTTTAAAGAGGGAAAATTCTTCAACTCCAAAGCTGTTAATTTGTATCCATTAATTAGTGTCAGCCATATCTGTTCAGGCAGATATTACTCTAATGCATAGGCATAAAGACTATGATGCCCCTGGTAATAAATGTGACTGAAAGAGGAATATCATTATCTGTTGATTTATATTTACTATTCCTTGATCAGGTACTTCCCTCCTCTGTTAAGTATACAGGAGATTATATGCAAAACTGCACAACTTAATGGGCTGAAGAAGTTTGATGACATCACTTAAATTGCCACTATTTTTCCAGGTTTCCTCCTGCAGATGATTTGTTGTTATTCACAGGGGTGTTTTCTAATAAAGCAGTTGCAGAAGTTCTAACTTTGCAAGGTCCTTCACAGAAAGGGTAACTTTTCAGTTTTAGGAAAGATAATAAAGGAAAAAAGCTACTGTTAATATGTTTACAGAGAAATGAAAGCCTAAAAATGAAAGAAAGAAAGGATCCTTGCAAGTTTGTATGTATTTCTACATATTTGATATAACCAAATAACTGGAGGACTAATGTTCTTATTTGAGGGACATTCAAACTCATCATCAACAGTTCAGGACACATCCAGATCCCAACGAAGTAAATATGAAAACTCAGCTGAATCAGAATGTCACTGTACTGGGCCTGCAAGTAACCAGCCCAATATGATCTAATTACAAAATTTAAGAGATTATTACTGCAAATCTTCTGGAAGTCCCAATGTACATCATTCTAACCTGCCCCAATCACAAGGGAAAATATAGCATGAGTCACTTTCAATGATATGTAAGGGAAATACATGATAAGCTGCTTAGATGATGGGCAGTAACCCATTACACATCTGCAATTCAGTTGCTTTTATTGGTGCTTCAAATCCTGGATCTTCTTTAGCTGATATTTTCAACCTGGTTTTTTTTTGTTGCCCAGTGGCAGAATGGAGTCTCTTTTCTGTCTCATGCCTAAACATGCAAGACTTGTCACTGTTTTTTGTCTAGTAAGAGTTAAAACACAAAAGTATGGCTCAATAGGAAGTCTAACATGGCAAAAGATAAGTTCAGAACCACTTTGTAGAGGAAGTGAGACAGGTGGACGCAGTCACTGAGTGGTTCAGCCTCCTGGAATCAATGACAAAGTACTAACAGTAAATAAATAAAAACTTCAGAACTCCTTTAAAAAAGGGTTCCAAATATAACCACATTATCTCAGGTGTCTCTGTCTTTCTGGTGGTGTGTCAGTGAGCAGTGATGTGTTGCATCAGATTGCCACATCCCAGGTACTGGATGTCACATCACATAAGTGCAATGCAGCCTAGCAAGCATCAGACTTAAAATGATTCATCACCCTGAACAGTCAGTATGTTGAAACTCTCTGCAATCTGTGCTTAAAAATATGCAAGTGGTGGTTTTTTTCCCTCTGATCCATAGCTGTAGAATGGAAACCAACATCTCAAATGTGAAATATGTTGGAGATAAGCCAGATGATGGAGGGAAAAGACATTTTAAAAGTAATAAGCTCACAGAGATTTTTCACTCTTTAGGAATAAAATTTAATTATCTTTCCAGGTGGAAGCATAAGCTGGTATGTCAGCTGTGTCAGTGGAGTAGAAGGAACTGATCTGTCCTTCTCTTCCACAAACATCGCATGTGTGCCTCAGGTTTCCCCACATAGATATTATATTTTAGTGTATCACAAGCAGACAAGGAAAATAAATACATTAGTCAATGTGAAGTGCTTGGATCCTGTGCCAAAAATGTGCAGACAAATGGGCAGAAATTCAGGTTGAAAACGGTACATGTGTGTTTTAGATTGTTTCTTACTCTGAGACAGATAATAAATAAATAAGCAAAAAAACCCTGAGCTGACACTGCATTGATGTGTTTCCTGTCAAGCTACTGTGAGCTTGAGAAGTAAGAAGTGTCTTTGTCCCCTTGTGCCAGGACCAAACTTGTTGGTTTGGGGTGATTTAACAGTAGCATCAGTTCAGGCCAAAGAAACCAAGATGTTTCCCCTTCCCAAAGCTGCAGAGGATGTGAAATTCTGACTTAACCAGAAACAATTCTTATGTCAAAGAGAAAATCAGATGGGCATTGAAGAGCTTACACTGCTCACTGTTTGCCAAGCAATCTGCTCAGTGGTGTAAGAATTACAAATGGAAGTTACTAAGGATTATTTACATCATAATGTCAGTTTAGTCTACTACTAGGACATGTTTTGGGGACTACAGAAGATGTAGGGATGTTTTTATTTCTTGAATATTTTATTTCAATGACCTGATAGGACATGGTTTTACAATAGTCCCACAGCATGTACTGATATCTATTAATACAATAATTGCTACATTTTCACTATTAGCTTGGATTAATAATTAATTACTTGAATTAATTTCTTAGTAATTTGTTACACTTAAAAATCCTGTAGATTTTAAAATTAGGAAAAAGAATAAGCTTAATTAAGGATTTGGAATCAGTTGGTGTAAAGCTAAATTAAAGTATATGCTAAAGAACACTGCAACCATGACTTAAAGTCAAAATAAAAGGGAAGGAAACCAGAAATCATTTCCTGACTCTGTGATCAACTCATAAACTATGAAGATTTGCAAGTATATTTTAATTAGGAGTAATTTCAAGGAACTATGAGTGCTGAGAGTGTCATAGCTGTCTCCCAGTGTTTATAATGCATTAGGAAATACTATGTTCAGTTGCCCTTGTCTGTTTTATACAGCCTATATTTAAGAGATGCTCAATATAACAACTGACAGTCTTTCCCCTTGAATAGGACACTCTCGGTCACCTCACAACTGACTGCAGAAAAGTACATGTCCAGAAGGGGGAATTACCATTCCACACTGACCACAAAAAGTGCCTTTTAGTGAAAGGCAGATAGACTTCTTTTTTACAGGTACAGGGGCAGGCTGCACTTTTGGTACAAATGAGGGAAAGAGACAGAAGCAAACAACTTTATGCTCAGTGCCACAGATGTCTCTGCTGTGATTGAGCCCTTTTGCCTCAGATGGGGTGGGTGTGACCCCATGTGAGGTTTGTGAATGAACCTCACAGTCCTTGAGGATACAGGTGCTGGATGAACATGGAACGGCATTCACTGCAGTGACACTAGTGCACAGAGTCACAGAACAAACCAGATGTTTTTGTCTGCTCTCACTGAGTCTACTTGTGAGCTGCAAAATAACAACTGGAGTCCACTTAGCAAACTAGGGATAAATGCCAAACAATGTCATTAAACAAACAACAGCGGAATCAGCAAATCTGTTCTCTGCAAACTCTTGTGTTGGGTTAGTGCATGAGGGAGACAAAATAACCATATTAATGATTTGAAGCAAAGGGTTGTATTTCCAGTAATTGCTTTTGCTGAGATCTTGAAGGCTTTGAAATTACTGCAGCAGCTGTATTTCATGGTGCACACTGGTACAGTAGTGCTTCCATCTATTATTCATATCCATTTGCCTTCCTTTCACATTATTTTGTGTTAATATATGTTTTATTTTGGCTTCAGAGGGTATGGCCCTGGTTTTGAAAGCCACCAGATTCCTAAATCCACCTAAGGCCAGGAAGTTCCTCACACCCAGTTTCTCCCTTGGTTTAGCATTGTAAATAAAAGTAGAATTAAAAAAATCATAAAGTAATTTCATTTGGATGGGACCTCCGTTGGTCTTCTGATCCAATCTTCTGCTTAAACTTGGTCCAAGTTTGAAGGTAGATTCAACTGTCATGCCAGATCAAGATTTTCTCTGTCAATTTTTGAGCATCCTTTCTTATGGAGTTTTCACATCCTCTCTGGGCTCCTATTCCAGGGGTGAAGCACCTTAATCTGAAAGAAAAAAAAAAATCCTAACATCTAATCATAGTTTCCCTTGTAACAAATTGTGACTGTTGGAAGTTGTCCCTTAGCTGCACTATTCAGCCTCCTATGAGGGAGTTAAAACACAGAAATAAGAAAATCTCTTAAACCTTCTCTTCCTGAGGCTGAACAAACCCAGTTTGGACCACCTCTCCTCTGCTGTATCACATGCCTTGTCATTTCAGTGGCCGCCTTCTGGACTCAACCCTGCATTTCTATGTCTTTCTTGTACTGGAGAGTCCCATACTGGGCACAGTACACCAATTCTTTAATCAGGAGGGATGTGCCTGACCAGCATTACATTGATAAGCTTTAACTCCCAATGTTTTCCATCAAGGTCAAAGTAAGTTTTGGCCAGAATCTACAGTGAAGTTGGAATTCATTCCTGTAGGTACAAAATGAGAGGCTTTCACTCCTGCACATTATGATTGAGGAGGTGAAAAACATTCATGTTAGAAACAGACCTGACTTTTTTTTTTTTCTTTCACAAAACCAAAAGTCTTAGCACTGTATGGGCTTATAAATGCAAATCAGATTCTAGAAATTGGAGCCACTCCACATTTCAGCACAAAAGAAAAGAATGGCATGAGTACCAGAGTAGAGTGATTATTGCTTTCCTTTTCCATTGCTGACTATTTAGAGTGCTTTTAAGTTTTGTAAATCTACAGCCAGGTTGACACATTCTAATGTTTTTCTTGTCCCCGTAATCAGTGCAGACAGATACAAGCAGAGCTGACTCCAAAAAGCTTAGGTCACCTTCATGCAAAAGTCACATTTAAAATGCAGTATGCAAAATGCATTTACATTGAGATAGCTGTGCTAAGATCCTGAGACTCAGCTGGGAGATAGCCTCCAGAAAAGCTGCCACAGTGAGCATTTGACCTCATTCCCCTCTAGAGCACAGAGCTTCCAATCATGTCCTCAGCAGCCCACAGCGCTCCTTGGGAATATGCATTCTCAAGGAAAATTAAAAGACTGATCTTCAACAGGTAGATAGAGTGGCTGGATAATGAAAGACTGAATAGCGAGACAAGAAGACCCATTAGCATTTGGGATACATTAGGTAGAATCTTGGAGCTCTTCTTCCGTTTTAGTTTTTTCTGAAGAGAGTTTGGTTTGCATGGTCCAACACTGCTCTATAGTGTAAACTAAAGTGCTCATAAGTGGGGATGATGGTACTATTAACTTCAAAAGCACTCACCTGATTGGAGCTGAAGTGCTAAGGTAGAAGCAGCAAAGTGCATTGCCATTCCACCTCCAGTCCACAGATGTGAAGCAAGAGGAGCGGAAGGATATTCCCATTCTGTTAAACTGGACACAGTTATCTGACAGAAAACATCATGGTTCATATTTTCATCATGAAAAGGAAAAAAGTGTGCTTTGGAGCCTCATTGAATATGTTCTAATCTGCTTCTAGTGTGCAATACAAACTATCTTCTGCATTAAGGAAGATGATGTAAAAGATGTCCAGGTCTATTCCTTATGTAATACAAATCTCTTGGCTTTTGGAATCCTGTGTAAAATGTGCCTTACTGTATTTTACTTGTTGATTTGGGTCAGTAGCTGGGTAGGTGTTTGTTATTACAGGCTCAGAAATTGGTGAGGACTTGGGATGTTTTGTTTATATGTTTTTAAGGTTAATACATGGGGCTGTATATTGTCCTGATAGACACGACACAACACATCTTAAACACCACTGCTCATCACAATGTGCTGTTTGGAAGCATAAAATGTCATTCCTCTAAATTTCCTGCTATTCATTAAAATTATGGTCTCTAAATAGTGCTAGGAGCTTGAATCTTACTCCTGTTGTTGCAATATATTATCGCCCTAGTTTTCACTGTGTGAAACACTGTGACAAAAACATACAGCAATGCATCAGAGTGATTATATGAAGGACATACTTTTAATTACCAGATATTGTACCTCCTATACAGAATATCTGTTCAGAATAGATGTTACAGACCCTAGAGACAAGATCGGTGAATCACTGAGCTCTGTACTTCTTCCAGCCTCTCTCCAGGATGCTAAGGTACACCTGTATACACTTGTAAATAACTCTGACATTGGTTCTGTTCTTCTCAGTGATGAGGAGAAATAGAGTGAGGACAGATGTCAGGGAACTGCAGTTATTGCTAAGGAACAACTGAGCCAGGCAAAAAATTGCTCTAATTTTCCTTTGTAGAAGTGGATGAACACATTCACCACCAACACTTTATGATTCTCTCAAATGTTTTCATTCCACTAAACACAAAATAATGTCAGTGAATAATCCTTGTTCAGTCAGGAGGGGTCCACTGTGTTGACTGCTTCAGCTGCTTTGTGTAGCACATGGGTCAGATACTGCCATTGTATACCCCAGACTCTCCAAAAGCTTTCCTCTGTAAACATCACCACTGGTCAGTGCACACATACCTTGTTTTCCAGGACACTTCCAGTTGATTTACAGGGTATACTGAATCCATTGCAAATCATATCCACAGAGGTCAGCCTTCTACCTGCTAATAAGTAGAAGTACCTCAGTTTTAGCTGTGAAGTTTCCTGGGTTTTGTGGCGATCCCTGATAGCTAGCAGCTGTGGGATGCCCTCCAGCTGGCCTGCGTGCTTTCCCACCAGTCCCACTTCATCTGACAGATATAACCCGCAGTGGTGGCCATGAGGCCAATATGCCACTGATGACTCTGGGCTGGGCTTTCTGCTAATGACATGCAACATGTGGGTTTGAGTCCTCACTTCTCTGAGTGAATGCTGCATTTGAAAGCCAGACAGCATTAAGCCTAGAATTCATATAACAAAGAGAATTACTGTGTTTCATAAAGTTAAAAAAATGATAATGCAAAGATGTCAAACTAGGAATGAGTCCACATAAAAACCTGCATTTGAACAGAGATTCTTTGGGCTTATCTGTTGGCCAGTTTCCCTTACTTTAATAGTTTTATTTTGCTATTTTGTAAGCTACTAAATATATTGCAGTAGTTTCTGTAGCTGTCACAGGAACAGCAGGTTTTTTTGCTCCTCAGGGATGACACTCATCCTTCTGTCTGTCTCTTAATATACTAATATAGCTCCATTCATGCTGTACCTTGTAATCTTTAGTGTAGTTCCCCATACAACATCCCTGGAAGGTAAGCAAGTACTGGAAGGTAAGTGCTTTTCCCATTTTACAGGAGGAGTGTGACAGGAAATAAATACAGGACAGCTGGGTTTTTACAGCACATATGCATCTATTGCTCATTTAGGAGAAAAATAAAACCTCTGCAGAATATTTTCTGATTCATGCATGCAGGCTGTGGTAGATCAAGGAGGTGAACCCTGACAAGCCACCTTCAACCTTCAGAGTGAACTTCTCCTGGGGACACCACAACACTCCCTCTCCAGGCAGAGGGGAGTTCAGCCCTGACTGACAGTGGTTTTCCATTTCAGCTTGGCACATCATCTACAATAGACCTCTAATATACAAAGATTTCCTCCTACAGGGCTTAGTTACATATCACTTTCTCATCCAAATAAATCAGCACAGATTCTTCAGACAGGACTGCCTTCTCTAGCATAAACTTGATCATGAAGAAAATAACTAAAAGGAAGAAAGAAGAACTACAGGAAAAACATGCAAAAGCCATTCAGAAGTAATCAACATTATTCAATCATCCATCGAAGGGCAACGTAACTAGCTTCAGTCTGTTTTCCTAAAAGCTGTTTTTTCAAATGTTCAAACAAGCCATGGTTGTCTAATTTAGATTTTTTTTTTTCCTTCAGGTTAATTATCCATTTATATCTTTAGATAAATTGTAGATCTAGTAAAAAATACTCTGAGGGTCTGTTTTAGCAGCTGAATATGTGTGGCTCTTCCTGTGGAAGAGTCAAACTTTTCTATCAAGTAATAAAGGCATTTTGATAGACAGAAACATTCAATTTATGAGCACAAAGCTCTTCTTTGTTTTAGTTCAAATTGTGTTGTGTAGCAGATGATGACACCATGCAAAGAGAAAATGGGATGATAATAAAATAGATTAAAATAAGTGCAGGAATCCTGCATTTCAGCTTTGCAGATCTTGTGTTTTGGTTTAGGTTTTGTTTTGACCAAGGTATAAACAGATATCGGAGTGAAAGTATTTCCCAATGGATAGCAGAACCTTTATTTATAACATCCCCCAGTAGGAAAAAAGGGTTTTCTCCTTCTGTGGTGATTCTCTTATAATTTAGGTTTGCCTCTGAGGATGTTATGTTTCATTGAACTGAGGAGAACTTAGAGCAGGATTATATATTAAATAAAATTCCGCCCAGGAGATAGTTTCAAGTTTTTACCTTTCTCAAAGAGCAGTTTTAAACTTCCCCCTTCTCTAAAATTGCTTCTAGACGTATGAACTCTAGTCATACAGCAACCAGGTTTTCTTCTCTACCCACTTCTCTAACTAACCATGAGCTTACAACTGTTATCTGTTCTACACATTTGAGTCTAGTCCGAAAGGTACCTTGGAAATAAATAACAGATGTTATAGAAAGCCCTCTGTTCCATTGCCCCTGCTGTTTCACTGGCATGAATTGACAATTGTGGAGATTTCACCATTGCTTTCAATTGCATCCTTCCTCATCCAGGTAACAGAGAACAGCTTTGCAGTAAACGTTAGCTTATTAAAAGGTTGCATAGTTGCATATACTGCACAGTTACCGGAGGATATTTCTGATTTTGTTGGTACATGGTGCCATTGTTGAATACATTTATCTCATTTACACTAATAACAGTGTTACTATAGTCAGTAAATACATGACTATTTTCCAGTCAAAAAGAAATAGTAATACAATATACCTCATTTTTGTATTCTGTTGTAACAGAGTGGTAATGACATTTGAAGGTAACAGTCAAAATCTATGTACTATTCAAGGTTAGGAGCCAAGTTGGATTAATGTTACTGCTCACAAAGTTAGTGAATTCTTGATTTTTGAACACACTTAAGGTGGTTTTGTTTATCTACATTCCTTCAACAGTGGATGACTTCACTGTTCTTTGAACTATAAGGAAAAAAGCAATGATAGACACTTCATACTCTGAACAGATAACAACAAGGAGGAAAGGAATGATGATTTTCCACAGATCCATGAGGGAACACTAATCTCTGAATTAAGGGACTTTGCCAAATGAATAAAGGTGGGGTGGGAAGCTACTTTTGTAAGCAGAATTGAACCCAGATCTAACTCTGTACCCTAATTCCTCTGTCAGTTACGCTTGAACACTTAAGCAATGACTTTGCTGAGGCCACCAAAGCAGTGCATATGAAGTGTGTATTAGATGATTACTGAAGAAATGAACTTCAGGTGTTTGCTGTGTGCTTGGGTTATCACTGTCTATAGTTAAGGCTGCCTGGCAAATTCCATCAAAAGATCCTTCTTTAGCATTCAAGGCAAACAAGTTCAGGATGCAATTTCTGTTGCCAGAAGTGCCCCAAGGCTGATTTTTTCGGAGAAAGCTTTAGCTCAAAATAGTTCTTACATTTCTGAGAACAAAGGGAAAGAGAAAAATATACTTTAATTTTGTCTGTGAGTAAAAGAAAAATAATTTACATCTGTTCCTCTGGCAAACTGCTGTACCACTACACGTGGGAAAAGGGACTTGAAAATTGGGTTGAATCCTCTGTTGACAAGGACGCATTTCTTGTTTACCTGGTGATTATTGATTTTTTTTAATTCAGTCAATATGTGCTCATAAAAGACTAGTTAGAGGTTGGAAGCTAAAGTATTTGAAGAACCCATCTGCGCTGAGCATAGCCTTGTGTTTTACCTCCTAGATAAATGGTACAGGCAGCTCCATGGAGTAACTGAGTGTTGTTATAATGGCTGTAATGGCTGAGTAGAATTTCCCTATAGTCTGTTTCAGCTCACAGCTGGAAACTACGGTGGTAGAAAGGTTAGAAATTCAAAGAAAAGAGATCTGTGTTCTTTACTACTGGTGATGCCCACGCAGTGCAGAAAAAGAAAGGAAATTAAAGAGAAGATAGGGACATTTTGCAGATAACTGTGTGGGAAAGAATAGAAAGGGATAAAAGAAACAAAAAATAAAAGCTGTAATGTGATTAGGACAGGACTTCATTCCTATGTAAAACTGATACGACTTTTCCTCATGTGTTCATGTGTGATGCACAACAGGACAGGATAGGATTCAATGGGTTCCATGCTCCATCCAAATACTTGGTTGTAATGTTAACACTTGTTTGGTTGATTTTAGGGATATTGGTCTGTGTCTCTGGCTACAGACCTGCTCCAGTGCTTTATCCTTCCTCAACACACACAAAAATAAATAACACTCAAACAAAAAATTAGATGCTAACAATGTCTGAGAAAAACTTCTTATATGTTTAGTTTTGAGTACTGAATAGAAAAAAACAACTGCTAATGAGAAAATATTCACAGAAATATCTGGGGTGTTTTTTCAAACAGAAATGATAGCATCCTGTAATTTAACCTTCCTCCTAGCAAATGCATTTTTTGTATCTTGCTGGACCAGTTGAATGAATGGCTATTCTGAGATGCTCAGTATTTTCGTTGTAATGGTGAATCAGTTACACAATGAGCACCAACTAATTTAAACCAACTGTCTTAATTAAATAACAATAATTTGTAAAATCTTGATGGTGCAGGATCACCTGGATCCTAAAGCCTTAAGAATCAGGGGATGCGAAGGCAAATTCTGATTTACTGGAGATCAATAAACAACAAAGGTAATCCAGACTTACCTGAATCTCTTTGTGGGCGACTACAGTGGGTCTGTGGATTCCCTGATGGAGGGTATGGGAACACAGACTGGCCTTGAAGGTATTAAGGTCTACCCGTGAGAAAGATGGGAGTAAAGGACTATATGGAGATCTTAAGGTGTACCCGTGAGACAGAAGGGAGTAAAAGAGTAACATTGACAATAGCAAAATTAGCCAATGAGATGTTACTATTGCAGTCTGTAACAAATATTAAAAAGACACATGAACTGGTAAAGACTATATAAAAAGGCGTTTGTAGCAATAAATGGAGCCTGCTGTTTGTACTTAAGAACTTGGTCTATGTTGTTTGTCCACATCAACCGCGACATCTCTTCAACAAATTGTTTAGTTATTTTTTTGGCTTTAGGTTTGTTTTTGTTCATTTGTTTGTTTGCTTGTTCATTCATTTTTGGTTTTGGTTTTGATTTTGGTTTTCATTTTCTTTTTTCTTTTCATTTTCTTTTTAGTTTTCTTTTTCTTTTCCTTTTTACTTTTCTTTCTCTTTTTCTTTTTGATTTTCTTTTTGGTCTTGTTTTGTTTTTTTTAATAGGCCATGGTGATGTTACCAAGGCCTATGGATATTTCTGTCTCCAGAACTCTTCTCCTAAAGAGATAATGTACTCCTGCATTTTCTCCTGCTCAAGCCACCATAATATCCTTCCCTGAAAAGAATGCTCAGTGAAAGCACTCATTTTCGTCTTGCAGAAGGATGACTCCATTTTTTTTTCTTCTTCTTCTTTGATCTGTTCTGCAGATGGTATAACAAAATTCATTGTGGAAGTTGAGATTTTCCCTGACAGTTCTATATTCACAAATAAACATTTAATTAGACAATCAGTACAAAGTATGTTGTAAAAGGTGATTTTACATGATCAGAAGCAGCTAATTCATGTTTGAGATTAAAGCAGGCTGATGATGGAAAAGTACAAGTCTATTGTTTTGAGGTAATGCTGTATTGGAGCCAACGCACACTAACTGCCATCTGATTAACAGGCACTCCCACCCAGAACTGTTAACATAAAGTAGTTGGCAGATTTTTGTTATTTTCAGCATGCACTTCTCCACATGACATGGGTATGTCAGCCAGCGAGACATGCACTCATACACACTGTTTATGTTACCTGATCCACACTACCTTTATACGTTTCCAAAATCTATTTTTTTTCCTTTACTGATGGCAACAATGTGGATGACCCCAGAGGAAGCATTCTATGAACCAGCTTTCAGCTGATTCTTGTTATTTTCTATGTGTTTAAAACAGGAGTTTATGCTATGTATTTTCAGTGGTCAAACTAGGAGGGCATGTCCCAGTTTGTCCCATCCTCATATCCAAAAGCTACATGAGCACATTCCATAAAGCACAAGATCTTGTGGAATAGCAAGGTTTTTTCTGTTTTTGCTTTTACCAGTATTTTAAGATTCATGTCTTTATTTCCAAAGGCCGATTTTAACCACTCATTGTAGACATACATATGCAACTCTCTGAAATCTCCACTAAATTTCCTGTCAAAATCCAACTAGGCAGTTTCCCAGATTACATGGCTGTGTTTTAGCCAGCTGCTCCAAGCTAGATGCACATCCAAAGGGCACTGCTTCAAATTTCAAAGCCCTCATCCAGCTTTCCTATAGCTTGCCTTACATAGCCAAACAGCCACAGAATGCTGTCACTTTGTATTCACTGTAAATCCCTACCTGAGCCTCCTCGCCTTTTTCCTGCTTCTAGATGACACTACACTCATCCATTCTAACTTAAGAAAGTCACCTGAAAAACTAGCTTGTGTGTACCATCACCTGTCATGCTTCTGCCAGTTCCTATGCATCATGAAGGCCAGAAAACTCTAGTGATGTTGAGCAGACAAAACAAAGAATCAGTCCCTTGATTCACTAATTACTTTCTCCTATAAAGCTAGGCCAGGGTCCTGATGGTGAACTTTCCACGGTGGCCTTTGCAGATTGAGCCTCAGAAATGTGTCACTTAGTTTTATTCTCTGGCTACCAAGTGTCTGATGCTATGTCTGCAATTTGTGTGAAGGATCCCAGTGTTGTCGTAGCCAGTCTCTTGAGTGTTCAATGCCTGTAGTATTTCTTTTTATTGTCTTGACTCCAACTCAACAACACACTGAAGAGTTTATATGTGGCATATTGTCAACATCACAAGAAGTTGTATCTAAAGTATTCTTTGATGTTCCTTGATCTGGACACTACTGACTGTGCAGTCTGTGGCATGTTGTCCCTGGAATCCCTGATTCTGTAGTTTTTGCTCATTGGTGAAATTTGGTTTTCCTCCAAGTGCTCAGATTACCCACTTTTGAGGAAAACAAATTTCTGGTTTTTGAGTGCATCTTTGTCATCTTCTTGTGGCTAGAGCACTGTGGGAGCTGTGGGCTAGCAGTAATGGCAGCACCCCTCCTTTTCCTTGCCTCTGCTTCCAGTCACAGTTTCTCATGCTTTGCTCTGGAAAATAGAACCAGGCATCTGATGGATCATCCTGTCCCAGAGGTGACCAAGCCTCTGTGGTGCTTCACCTCTAGAGAGGAAAAAAGTTGCTAAGGACTATCAGTCCCAGGCCTGTGATCTTTCTTCTTGAGTACAAAAGTCTGTTGTGTGCACTGGATGATAGATATGTTCCTTGGCTGCCTTTCATTTGCTGTCATCCAAGGAGATGAGGGTGGTCTCGTACAAATGTGACCTCTGGCACAGTGAATGCATTCGGTATTTGCAGGTTTAATTGTTCACCCAACCCCCTCCAGCCCAGAGCTTAGCTCAGAAATAAGGTCTGGTTTCAAAGTTCCATCTGCTCATTCATCCACATACCAAACTAAATCTCTGGCTCATCTGAGGCATGTTTAGCCTTTTGTGCCTAGTTTTCAGCCTTCATAGTTGTTAAATCTGTTAAAAAGTTATTGATGTGAAATCCACAGCACTTTGGGGCTTGCATATCCAGACCACAGAGTCTGCAAGCAGACTCTGCTGAACTGAAGTGGTAGATCATTGCAACTCAGTAGTTACACAGTAGGGTTAAGGAGAGCCTTCAAATGCCAGTGGTGTCATTTTGTTCCTGCCATACAAACCATCCCATTCAGGCCCCAGCTTGAGATTAGCTGAGCAGCTGAGTAAAAGCAGAAGACACTGGATCACCATCTTTACCCTGATATGATAACAAATGTTAGCCCATTTGACAGTGAAGTACCATAAGGATGGTCACAAAACCCTCTTTCAGTCTCGATTGCCATCTGCAACATGTCTCACTTGTTCAGGACCTGTGGGCTGGGAATTAACATAGGCCAGCTTTCTTTAGTGTTCTGTGGAATACTTCTTTTGACCAACCATGGCATAATCAGCTTTGATCACCCCTGAGGATTCATTAAGAAGATACCAGAACTCCTTGCTTTTCATCTCTTGCACATCCTTAATAACCTTCTTTGCCAATATTTGAGTCTCAAATTGAGCATCTCCACTGGCCTTTCTTTTAAGCCTAACTTGGCCAGCAAAAGGATAATAGTGGTTTTCCACCTGCCTTTTTTAGGTTTTACAGACCTCTAGGGTATATGGAATTTTTCCTAGGTATACATCTCTTCTGTATTTTCCAGAATTACTGACTTTCACCTATTTGTTTCAAAAAGCTGTGGTATTCATAAGAATACTCTCCTTACTGCCCATTTCTTCACCCAGGACCGTCCAGGTCTCACTTTGTGCTGGCTGGCCCACTCCTTGTTCTCACTGGTGGTGAGGGATGACTGAGTCGTCTCATGACAACTGAGAAGATCATCAAAAGGGGTATGGCAAATGTTTTTCTCAGCCTTATCTCTGGCTACGCTGGTGCCCAAGCACAGAAGACATTCATTTTCCTGACCCTTCTTGTTTGGGTTCTTCTGGCCCCCTATCTTTTACTCCATTTTCATGTCACCCTCTTTCTAATGGGTCACTTTTATTTTGGCATCTTTTACTGTGCAAAGTCATGCAAAAAAGGTTTCACAGGACAGATGGGTTATGACTGACACCCAGAACAGAACAGAACAGCTCCAGTCAACACTGTAAATCCTGCACTGTCATGAGGTTTGAGCATTTTGAATTGCGCAAAGAAAGATCTAGTCAGATAAGCATGAAGATAGAAAAACAAAACAAAACAACAACAAAAACGGGCAGAGACCTAGGTGGCAATGTTTTCTTCTATAGAGGGAATTTTAAACAAGAGTATTTGACTAGTGTTTCCAGAGATGAGACTGATAGAATGCCAAAAAACAGTTTTCATTACCTTTAAACCTGAATGGTGTAATTGTTGCCTGAATCAAAAGAAAAAGTAGTGACAGGTAGGAACAAAGAAAATTTATCAGTTATGTGGAAAAGGGAAAGATTTATGTTGCAAGTAACAGAGTAAAAAGGAGTTGGGGGAGTTAGGCTGAAGCCAAAAAATAATACTAATAATGTTGAAATTAAATTATTTCCCTGGGTTAAAAAGAAATTTCAGTTATAATTAAAAAGCCTATACGCATGTGACCTGCTGTCATCTAGAAACAATTATAATCCTTCAGTGGCTGAGAAAACAGATGCAGCCACTCTGTATAGCTAAATTAAACCTGGTTCTTTCTCCCCCTTTGATAAGACATCCCAAAGTGAGCCAGCATACAGAGCTATTACACACTAATTAGTGAGACAAGGCACAGTCTCAGATTACCAAGCAACCAAGCAGCCACATGGCCATAGCCCATTTCTGCCTATGTGCCCCCTTGCAGCTTTTACCGTTATAATAAAGTAGTAGTGCAGCAGCAGCCACAGTGGTCTAAAGAGGCAAATTTCATAGAGGAAAGTAATATCTCTATGTATCTCTATATAGCTGGAAAAACTGAGCAAACTTTCAGGCCCTTTAATCTTTCCCAAAGGCTCATGTGTTCAACATCTTGTCCTTTTTCCCAACTGTGTCTGTTACTTTAATAAAAGATTTGGTCTCTCCCCACAAATTTACCTCTTTTTTATCAGAGCCAGGACAGTCTGAGGCCCTCAACTCCCTGGTTAATCCGTGGGGTAAGAGTAACTATTCCTACAGTTTTATGAAGCAGTATGATAGGAGGAAGAGAGCTGAACTGACACTCTACATTTGTTGCATTTCAAATGTAAATGCCTTACTGAGCTCTGGCAATGTTAAAATAACCTTTTGGCTGTCAAGAGGCTGTCCATAGGACTATCATTTTGTAGCAAGACTGAAAGTGAAACGAGATGACCCTGAGATGGGAGCAAGGGCCTGAAGTCATTTCTCTTACGCCATAAAGCTGCTGAAAAGATTAGTAATTGGAAACTGCACTTAGGAGGTTGTTAATAGGATTCACCTCTCTAACCAGTGTGGTAGCTGTTAGGGTTACCTCTGAGGTCATTAATTAGTCGCTACTTTGAATGAACCTTTCTCCATGTAACTTAATCTGAGTAAACTCTGTAACTTCAGCATTGTCTCCATTTCAGGCATATGGCTTTCCCTCAGTGAGGCTGTACCACGGTAATTCCCCCCTTGCAACTGCAATCAAGAAGTGATAAAACAATTTGGAATCTTTATTCATACATTAGATTTTCCTGTCAAATAGATATATTTGCATCTTAAATGTAGATTATTAAAAAGCCGCTGATTTCAGAATGATGTCAAATTTAGTGAATAACACAGTGCACTTACTTCTAAGGCTCATCTCTGCTTAGCTTCTTTTCCAGAGGCTTAGAAAGACAGAGTCACTTAATGAACCTTTGTTAATATGCACATTTATATAATCTGATTGGCCCCTGCAGCAGCCTAGGAAAATCTGTGAAAAGACAGCTGCTGAAGTTACCAAAAAAACCCGCTAATTGGAATTAATAATTGTTTACACTTACATTTACTACAAAGAGAAAAATAAAAGGCAGTGATAGAAAACCCCTCTATTCTTAGAGCAAGGTGGGCTGCTAAAAAAATGAGAGTAAGAAGAGTTACCTGACATATGATCAAATTGTAATGATGTGCATTTTTTTATATCAGTCCTACAGGCAGGATCAAAGTATATACTTCCTAGGAGATTTAATGTTTTCTGCCTCAGGAGCCCTTTCTGCTTGGTGCTGGACAGACAGGTGGGTGGGTAGCTACACAGGATATAGTCCAGACAAGTGACATAAACCTCAGCCCAGCTGAGCAACACTGCAAACGTGATTAATCCTACAAAATTCAGCATTTCCGAAGCCTACCTTTAAGCCTTTGCTGAGTTGGAGCCAAGGGTTATTGGAAAGGACCTGATGCAGGGTAGAAGAATATTCAGAGCTATCAGTGCAGCTGGGAACCATGTGCAGGGCTGCATCTCAAGCCAGCCCCTTATTTACAAGGTTACCATTCCCTCCACTGTTAGCTCTTGCTACTCAAAATACATGGGGATGAATTTATTGAATGAAAAATAAAATCTGATGATGAAATATACAGAAGTCTTGGAAAAAGCTGGGGGTCTCACTCATGGGGGAAGGGACTGTGGCTCCAGCTGGGCTTGGCCCAGAGGATAGGCGGGAGATGCTCTGAACTGCCATGCAGGGATGAGAGTCAGGACTGAGGAAAAACCTCTGCTCCCTGGAAGGGATGCCTGAGGGGGAAAATGAGTGTTTTGCGTGTCTTTTGAAGTGGGAGACCAAAATTTCAGAGTGCTGAGGGCTGCTTTGGCAATTTGCCAAAAGTCCAAGGACTGTCCCTAATCTGCATAGGCATTTGCATAAGTGGTTTTTGTTGTGATTTCTGGGGTTTCAGGGTTTTGTTTGTTTGGTTTGGGTTCAGTTTTGTCTTTTTTTTTTTCTTTTTTTTTGGGGGGGCAGGACTGTTTTGTTTGGGTTTTTGTTTGTTTTTCTTTGTTTGTTAGTTGGTTGATTTGGTTTTGTTTTTGTTTAATCAACAGTAGAGATAGTACCAGGATACAACATTGCTTTGGATTTTTTTTAAGTTTGAAATTCTTGGAAATGCTCTTGTTATGTTGACATGGTTTTACGCTGAAGACAGTCTCAGTGCAACTCTTGCACCTAGGTTTGAGGGGAAGAAAGCGGTGCACAGTACCAGCACTTCTCTCCCCACTGCCATGTGCCAGCCTGCTCTGGTACAGCTCTTCCCAGGGAGCAAAAGCCCTTGTGCACCCCAAGGGGAGATCTTCTCTGGGGTTCAATGTGTAGGAAATTACATTTCAGGGCAGTAGAACAACTCTTAAATACATGAAGTGAATATTGTAAAATGCAACACAGCCTGGAAATGTATATCCCGGTCTCAGAAATTATAGGAAAGAGTGTGGGGCTAGGGAGAGGTTTAAACATGTCAGATATTTTGACTTCCTATGCCCGGATGTTTCTTAGTGCTTCTGTAACTTCAAGGAAGGAGAATACTTCTCAGTATATCCATGCTCCTAAGAAATCTTCCAGCATATAAATCAGCTATTCTAGCTGTTTGCTGGAGATAGGAGTTGTCTATTTGCCTGCATTTGTTTTATCTTCTAGAAGAGATTATTAGAAACTGCTTGTTGACTGAATGTTTAGCTGATCAGCTTTTTCCTCACTATGTAATATAGGGTGCAGTTCAAGAAAATTTCCACATAAACTTTAAATACTGGGCAAAATATGATGTTATGTCTGCTGGATTCATTTGAGCACGATAAGCACACTGTAAGAAGTCCCATATCACTGAGGTCTGCTCAGGTTCTGCTCAAGACAAAGTAAGTCTTCATTTCTAGATACTTACAGTAAATTGGCATTTGCAGACCCTGCAACATGATGGCAGCATGACTGGGTGGGTAGGAAATAGGGCCAAGGAGAGCCATCACTCTTTGTTCTAATTTCTGCCATGGATTTCTTCTATGTCTTTGAATAGTCTTCTGTGATCCTTGAAAATTGGCAGCTCCATGATGTGCATGGCAATGAACCACTGATCCTCCCTTAGGTTCCTATGGTTTTGTAGGGGATATCTCAGAGTTTCTGCAATGCAAGGGCCTTTTCCTGCAACAAGGAAGGTCAAAGAAAGGATGTTTCTGGGCAAGGTGGTAGGAGCTGGAGAATTTGGTGGTGATAGGAATAAGTGGGAGCATGACCTGGTAAAGTTCAGTGACAAACCACATCCTTGCCTCTCAGGCAGTAATGGAAATTATCCCTTCTTTTAAGTTGCAGCCCACAGCCACTGTGGTTTTACTTGTGTGTGGTCAGTGAGGGAGGTTTGGACAAGGCAACGCTTCAATGCACAAGTCATAAAAGCTCATTAACCACCCAAATACAACATTGAAATGAGCAAATGAAAGAAAAACCACCAATGTGTATATTTCAATGTCATGTTAAACCCATTTCATAGTTTGAAGGAAGGCAGGAAGATCAGTAATGGCAAATAGATGCTTGAGACTGGCAACACAAAGACTTTTTGTTTGTTTAAAAAGTTAATTCCAAGGACATACTCCCTGCATTGCTTTTCCAAAGTGATATGTCCAGGTTGCAAGCCCTGCTAGCTCTGAGCATGCAGGAGCTCTGTGGACTGCCTGACCATGCCTGAGCAGAAGAGGGACCTCCACAACACAAGAAGTGTGGATGCCCAAAGAAGCTCGTGCCCTCCCTGAGCAGCTCCATGTATGCTGCTGGGCAGCTGTACCTGTGGGACCTCCACTAGCAGATGACCTTTCTGCTGAACAGACTTGCATGCTGTGGGTCGAGTGTTTGTGCTTTTCTGATGTTTGTGCCCATGAAGACTGTGCATGTTATACACTCCAATGCTGACTGAATTTCAGGCTCGCAGCTCTCCTGAAGAGACATCCCTGAACAATACCAGCCAGCATTGTGGGGTGTGTAATACAGATGATCAGCCAGCTGGGAGGAGGTCTGAAAGTCCTGATTTCATTTAGAGTTGGACAATCTTAGAGAGTTTCAGTGCAGGCTTATGTTCAGTTATTCTTTGAAAGCACTTTTGTTTTAACCCTTTCACCTTTCCCAAGGCTTTAATGCTGTGGTGACCGTGACTCAAGGCAAGTAGAACAAAAATATTACATTGCACAAAGCTGTAGCAGAGTCCCAGGGGAAGGCACTGAGATCCCCACTTCTCTTTCTGAGGGCTTCCCCAGAAACTCTTCAGTCTGAGAATGCTGCTTATGTACATTCAAGGCCAGAAAGGTCTGTGCTATTGGAAAATAAATGCCTCTCCTTACACCAGCATTCCCATAGAAATGCACAGCTAGAACTGCTGCAGCTGCAGTTTCAGGGAGTCTGGGGTGCAGAGTGGATCTCAGAACTAATTCAACAACCAGTATGAGAGCATGGAGCTGAGGAAATACATCTTTAACACATACAGCTCCAATGTGTGTGCGTATCTTTTAAAAGCCTGTTTCATAACCAACTTGGAATAAAAGTGCTGGGGCAGCCCATAAATGGTCACCAGTGACTCTAGATGCCATAACTCTTATGTTCCTATACACTGGCACATGCAGGCAGCCTTTCTGTGGATGAGGTAAAGCACTGCAATGACACTGTTGCTGACAAGTCTGACAATCTAGAACACACGTAATTTTGGATTATTCCACCAGGAGACATACTAGTGAACATGTGTTTTTTAGTTGCCTGTGCCTTCCTAGAGACCAGACTCTGACAGACCTGAGACGTCTCTGGGGGGTTCCATGGTTCTGGGCTTCTGACCCTTGGAAATCTGCCTTCATTATGTTATTGCTGTCTTAAGCATTCCTCTTCAAGAAGGAACCAGCTGAAAGACATGGTGCCAGATGTTCTTTCAACCTGGATTCACACTTCTGTGGTACAGGTGGGGTGAGATTGTCTGATGGTTGTAGGGGAAGACACAGTCATTTCTGGCACGTTCCATAAAACTACTCTTGGTGATAAGCCTTCCTGTGCAAGCTAGGCATACACATAGCTTTACAACTACAAGCGTGGGTCACCTATCTACAACTTGTCCAGCCCTAAGGAGGTTCAAGATCCCCTCTTGATTAACTGAAAAGAGAGGCTAATAAAGCGAGGAACTCACTTTACTTATTATTTCCTTGGGGGTGCAATGACATCTGTGACTCCTGAAAACCTGTCCTTCCTTGTTGCTTAGCTCCTTAAAATAACTGTTACTTCATAAGTTTACCTGCCACATTCCTTCTTTATCTTATATAAGGTCTCTTTTCCTCTTCACCTCCCTCTCTCTGAAGTAGGAGCTGCCTGTCTGTCCTCACAGATAATAACCTATCTCTGTTGGTATACGTAATTTTCCTAGACCATCCGGGGCCTACAGCCCTATAGATATGTCCCTCTCTTGTTTACTGCTACCTACACGTTCCTTTCCTGCTAGTGGTCTGAACATCCTGACTGGCCCTCCTGTGTTTACCTGGCTTGTGGCAGTGTGGCATAGGATTTTAGCCTCAACAATACACTTACTATTGAGAATTAAATCCTATTAAGGATCATATTCCATCTGCAACCACAGCATGCCATTTTGCATACATTTGCAGCGTATTTTCTTTGCAAATTAGCAATGCAACACCACGATCTATGTGTAAATCAGTAACAGATTTATTAGCCACCCACCTTGCCTTAGATTGTAATGACTCTGATCTCATCATTGGAAGCCTGAAAGAATAAATCACAGATGTCTTGGAGGTTATGACTTCAGTTTTTCACTACATTTAGGGGGTGAAACAGATATATTAATACTTTGACAGTATAGATTAAAAGCTGGAATTCATTGACAGTAAGGGCCGGTTTGTTGCATAGGACTGTAATGATCACTGGTATTGATTAAGGATCTGGACAGTATTTGTATTGTTTCCCATGTGTTCTAGCAAAAATGTACATAGTATATCTATAGATATATTAAGATGTCTTTCCTGTTGCATTAATAATACATTAGCCTCTGAAAATGAACTTTTACTGCACTTTAGTAGGTAAGCGGCTGCAGATTTTAAGTTTCGCAAATTGAGAGCTAGAATGATCGACTCCTGGAAGAAACAACATATGGTTTATTACAGTTAAGCATACGACTGTTTGTTGTTGTTGGGAGGAACCTTCCAACCCCTTTAACTTATACATTAGAGGAGTTGCTTTGAATTGCTCAAACTATTTAAAGAGAAACTGATGTTTGACTTATTATTATGTGGCATCTGCGCACACAATGTCAATCAAAAAGTCCACCACTAAGACGAGCTTGTTCCTACTCTTGAACTGCTTTAGTATACCAATTTTTTCCTCTAATACGGTCAAAATATTCTACAGTCCTCATATTCTCAAACTCAAGTAAATACCCCTTCAGAAATTACAGTTTCCACATCAGAAGTTTGAATTGCAGTACATCAAAGAAGCCAGTGAAGTAAATGAAAAGGTGACTTTGATGACCTTCATTAACAGACCTTCATGTGAGGGCCAGACTGCCTGGTGGTTTGGGAGCATTGGTGTCTCCAAGTGCAGCATTGGATATTGCAGTGTGTCCTTCAAGAAGGGGACAGCAGGGCAATCCCTGCTCTCCTCCGCCCCTGTCTAAGTGAGACAAGCTCAGCTCTGCTTCAGCAAACCTGCAGCTCCAAATACAAGCAGCAGAGCCTGTGCCCCTGTGGCAAGCTGACATCTCCAGGAATATAGAGACATTCCCTTATCTTATAAGGAGGACATATACACCTCTGCATTCCTGTCACACAGTCTCACCAGGGCTTTTCTGGTATCTCTGTATTTCCCTAACCCTTGTACTTCCAACTCTGCCTGAGCCTTGCCTGGCTTCTCAGTCACAATCTTGGGTGTAGACATTTATAGTGGCTGATAAGCTGATAAAGAAACTTTTCTTAGACCTGTTTTCAAAGACTTTTGACTAGAAAAGACTCCTCAGGAAAAAGTGAAGTTTGTTTTGAAGAGTGTAATTCAGAACCATTATTCTTTTTCTGCACTGTTGCTGGACAGGAAAAGGATAGGCATTACAATGCATTTTGCTGATTAGGTCTGAAAAGCTGATCTCACACTCAAAGAGAAAAAAGTTCATTGTCATGATCTTAAGTGACTAAATGGTATTTCATCCCAAATGGATATGTGAGATTTTAACAATCCAAGTGATACAAAACCTAATCTAGTAAAAGGGAAAGGAAGTAAAGTGAGAAGATTCTTGGCTTTTGATAGGACTTGTATGGTAAATCATTTAGCTTTCACTGCTAGAACTCATGTGGCTTTGCAAAGACATTTTTTTGCAGGCTACCACATCAGTGCAATCTTTTCATGCTATTATCACTGGCAATGTATTTGTGACTTTTGCACAGCGGCTGTACCACATACACATTTGCTGTTTAATACTCCTCTGTTGCCACAGTGTCATACCAGGGTGTGAGTGCTTAGTGATGGGATGAGCAGTCACCTGCTAGCCATGGTTTTGGAGTGGTGAAAACAGTCTGGCAGTATTTGTTTAGCATTGAAATCCTGACTGATGCTCCCACTGACTGATGAAAATAACAGCTCTGGGCTTGGACTCCAGTTCTGAGAATTCTTATCATAGATACAGAGAAGAATAAGGCTGGAAGAACTCACCCAGTGCATCCCCCTGCCTCAAGGCAGGGAGAATTGCACCTCAGTCGTTCCTGATAGCTGTTTGTCTCATCTATCCTTAAAGATATTGGAGTCTCCAATATTGGAGACTACACAATCTTGCCAGACAATCTGTTATTGTGCTTCACTGTCCTTGCCACTGAAAGTATGATATTATCTGCCAGGCGTTTCACAGGGGACACTTTCTTCCAGTCTTTAATTTAGGACATGGGCCAGGGTTGAGAAGGTCATCCCAAAGTGTTCATTCCCAAATATTCTAGGTGCTCTAAATGCTGTTCTGCTGACCCTTAGTGAAGGCAAACATATGTTGTTCGTTCTGTGAACTCTTGTGTACTTCATGGGAAGAACTACAGCACACTTTGTTAGCAGACCCTCTGGTCCCTTCCAAACATTGCACAAAGCAGCCCTGAATAAAAAGAAAAAACAGAAGGCTGGGATTGCTCCCACACTACTCTTTGCTAAGTGTGATACATCAGGTTCCTCTACACATTCCTGTGTCTGGCACCAGATCCCTTTTTCTTAGGATGGCAGTTTTACCTTGCCATGAGGCTGCAGTTGCTCAGCTGGTTACTTCTTGCTCCGCACAAACCTTTCCTGCCAAGAGTATGTGTTTGAACTCTCATGGTCCTGCAGTTCTCACATGTGAGGCATTGGGCTACATGATGGAAGCCTGCTGATTGTGTTTTAAGATTTTGGATGGAGAAAGACTATGGTGCTGCATGGTGCCTCTACTTCTTCCCTTGAGCCAAGGTTTGGGCCCAGTCACAAATCTAGGGAGCAGCCATACAGGGACATGTGAAGACAACAGGAGTGAATTGAGAGTCTAGAATAAGAGTGGGTCCCATTCTCATTTTGCAAGCCATGTACAAATATTAAACTGTATTTAGAGCTGTGGACAGTTTAGCCTTTATCTGGCCTTTTTGTTCCCAGTATGGTGAGAAACACAATTTCTTCTTGCCATAAGATGTTTTTCCACATTTACAAGTCAGACTGTTTGACCCTTTAGTTGTCAGAAGACGGGGAAATAGCTTGGAAGTTTGACAAGATATAAATATCTTTCTCTTTGCCCAGAATTACTAGGATTATATACAGGGTTGTGCAAGAAGGATTATCACATGAATGGGGACTTAATTTTGCTGGCTGTATGTGGAATTCTGTCACTTGTCTCCCTGGAACAGTACTTTCATTTTTATAAAAGTGTCAGCAGTTTAGAGGTCATAATGAGCAACTGAAAATTAAGAATTGATTAAAGTCTGTTTCAAAATGCCATGGATGTCATATGATTCCAAAAATCCTCTTCTATTTTCATTTCCAAACTGAGGGGAGTAGGTATTAAATTATGTAAATCAAGCAGAAGTTGCTGAACTTTTCCATGACCGCACCATAACTGAGGAGGACAAAATAAATTCACTATCACCAACAGAACAGCAAACTCTTTTGGGGAGCTCCAGGTGATCCTGCTTACCCTGTCCAGTGCGGTTGTGGAAACTGCTGTTTGTGAACTGCTACTCTTCCAGCGAGGCTCGTCTCATCCTAGGGCTTAGCGCTGCACAAAATATCCAACACGCTTCAAAGGCATCAATGTGGAAAGCACCATATTCCCTGCATTCTGTCACTGCATCCGCATGGCTGTGCATTAGTAATTAGTGATGACAGCTAATAAAATCAAATAAGCACGTGTGGAAATGCTGACGGAGGAAAATAAAACTAAATAATAATAAAAGAATGCCTTGCCAGGAACTGATTACCTTGATCTTGGCTTGCTGTCAAACTAACCTGTCCTCATTGGGGGAAAGATGTGAAGTTCTACAATGTCTTTAGCAGGAAAGGTGTACGTGAAGGGTTTTTCATAGGTAATTATTTGCAAATTCCCTGCAACCATGCTGCTTCTGTTGTTTTTATTAACCTAATAAAATATATTATCTGGAGAAAAGCTTGGTGTATATAGCAGTTAAATTTATATGTGCTATTCTAGTATGACAAATATTTTGTTATAGTTTGCTAGCAATTATTCAGAATAACACAAACAGCTTGGGATGATTGTAGCCTTGCGAATTGACATTTGAAATATTTATAAGTACAGCCATCCTGCCATATGGACCCTCTTTGGAGTTATCAGTCACCACTTCCTACTGCTTCTGTAACTTGGGTTCACATTCTAATGCTGTCTGATTGTGTAACTCAAAGGAGCGCAGCTATGGGCAGTGCAATGTGCACCACTCCTTTAGCCATAGCTGTCAGCTTCAACAAAGGAGATGAAGGCTCGTGGTGCACATTACTTGCTGAGGCGTTCTGTAAACACCTGCTTAATGCTTGCTTGTGCTGTTTAATGTCGTGTGGTTCATACAGCATAATGGTTCTCTCTGAAAGTGAGTTTTAAATGCAAAAACACCCATCACTGATCTTTCACTTTGAATGGTGTTATTATACAGTGAGGAAACCGAGGGCATCTTTCCTTGACCTGCTGGTTTACAGGGTCTCTCCTTATCATGTAAAATGCATGCGATGGCCTGGATAGCAAAAGCAGGATGTGTCATGTAATTGTTTTCCCCTAGAATGAGCCTTTCCTCTCTCACGTCCGGCAGCTTATGAACGAATAGCTGGTATTTACCCATCCAACAGGGACTCACATCCATGCAAAACTATTGCCTGCAGTGAAATTACATTCAAGGAAATGATGATAGGGTATGTCCTGAGCAGAGCCAGGTGCAAAAACATACATTCTGTAGTCTTTCTTTAACTAATTAGTAGTATGTATTAAATCTTTTATGTCAAAGAAGAAGGTGGGAACTCCTCCTAGTGAATTCATTAAGGTCAGGGTTTCGGTCTTGGGAATTCAATCAAGTGCAAGGATCATCGGGAACTCGAAGTGGGTGAGGAGGTAGGAAAAACAGAAAAAGGAAAAGAGAAAAGAGGGATTAAAAGAGGAAAGAAAAAAGAAAAACCTAAAAAGGATATATTGTAGAGACATGAAGAGTATTCCCATTTTAAATCCTGGTTTGCCTAGTACAGAGTGATGATATTTGGTGACTGACACATTTTGTGTGTGCAAAGGAGAACAAACCCCAGAGGTTTCTCAGGCTCACTTTATCTACAAAAAGGTGGAAGTAGGGTAGGAAAGGGAAAATAATTTTTTGCTGGCTCTGGGGAATTACTTCAGGCAAACTGGGTGAACAGCTCAGAGAATTAAGCTCCCAAAGGCATATTTTCTCCTCTGAGCTCAAAGGACTTTACTGAACAACTGACAACTCCATCTGCCCCTTGTCTGCACAGTGCTCACAACAGCCCAGAAGAGTTAATGTAAGCAAGATGGGTTGGTGTTAGATAGACAGCTTCCCAAATGAGACAGTGAAAGTGGATGCCAAGATGGAGTTTGCGTGACAGGGAGTCTGAGTATCTCCACCAAAGTGGGGACTAATTGTTTTTTCTGTGCTGTGCGGTCAGGAAGATGTGAACTCTGCATTTTCAGGTTTCTTATCTTTATTTGATGACAAAGCTAATTCTCCTCAAAATGATAGAATTAATGACATTCTGGTCAAAACATCTTCAGCCATGGAGCATCCGGAGGGAGCAGACCTAGCAAGAGCCAGAACTTCTTTCCTTTTCTTTACTTCTCCTTTGCTGGTCACCTTACACTCAGTGTTCAAAACAATCTTGGTGAAAGACCTCCAAAAATTGCCCAAGAAGGTCCTACTGGAGCTCAAAGGCCAGGAATACTTGCTTTTCAGAATATATCTTGAGAAGAACATGTCAGAAAAGCTTATGTTGCTAGCTGTGGTTTTGGCCTTTGCTCATATTGTGATAGATGCTTTTACAATTTATCCATTTCTAAATAAATACACATCATACAGAGTGCAGTGAAAGAAAGCAGAGAGGATTTTCTCTTCAGGGCAGCTCTCCAGCCTCTCTGGCCAAGCTACCAATAGGAAAGGCCCTGGGCATGTCTCCTGAAATAGAAGAGACAAATGAGAAATAAGGGCTTTGTTCAGAATAAAAAGCAGATGAGGCTCAAAGGCACTAAGGCACAAAAGGATTAGGACACAGCACAGTCTTTCATTTGTCATAGACTGCTCAGCTGTGATCCAAACAACCCCTTAGATGCCTCCTACTTTTCGTCTTAAAGGAAATCCCAGAGCCTCCCTCCAATTCATACGTTAAAAGACATTGACGGAGCGTCATGTTTGGAGACAGGTGGCTTTTTGTCCCAGATAAAGAATCCCTTTGTCTGGGCTGACTGTCACAACAAAAAGGACAAATTGAGCAATGTGCATCTTCTATCTAGGCAAAAGGATCCACTACCTAAATAGGATGCTGAAGGGCTAAATAGGAGGATGGAGCAGGGAGAACGGGCAAAACGGTGCTGGATCTGGTTAACTTTTATCTGTGAGTGGCTCTGGGATGCCGCTGTCAGCCAGAGAGGCATGTCTGAGCTGAAAGCCCCTTTAAAATTCCCCCTGGCTTTCTCAAATGAGGGCATGGCTGCCTGCCGGAGAGGCTGCAAGCCGCTGTGCTCCAGGGGAGCTCCAAGCCGGCTCAGGCCTTCGAACTGTTCATCCTGCCTGGGGCCTGGGCAATAAAGACTTCTGGTGCTCATTACGCTGGTCAGCCAGCTTGCTCTGTTCTGGTTGCACAATAGACTGAACAAAGCATCTTAGAAAAGGAGTGTCCCAAGAGGTAATTTTTATACAGCTGTCTTAATCAACAACCTCTAGGAAGATTGTCAGCTGGTGTAAACCAGCTTTTGCCCTGCTGACACCAAGGAAATTACTTCCATTTTCACTTTTTTGTGGATGGAACCCTTAGCTGGTTATATTTTCCTATCATACTACATGCACAGAAGTTTACAAAGCCTGTGTCTATTAGTTGCTCCCCAGACCATTTAGATAGAAATATCTTGATCTTCATCTGCTTCTCAGCTGTGAGGCAGGAGCAATCCCAAAGAAGCAGGTGGAATTCCAGTGCTATAAAAGTGGTGGAAGCCATTGCAGAATTAGGAATCAGGAAGTCTCATTGATCATTGCTCACAGTGATGTTTTAGCTACCCTTATCAAATATTAACAATAATGATTTATTTATAGAGCACTAACTATGAGCTAGGTGCAAGAGGATAGGCATCAGTCCCAGAGAACTAACAAACTAAATAATAAATACTTATCAATCTAGAATAATAAATAATAAATCTCATATTCCAAAGTAGCTTAATTTTTTTTTTTCCTCAGAGTTGTTTGCCCTCACTTTTTCTGATCAGCAGGAGGCCTTGGTTAAAAAGATCAGATTAGAAATTAATCTCTTTGATGTTTACAAAGGCAATAGGGCTTTCACACCTTTCCAAGTGCAATTCAACTGCAGGTAAAGAACTCTGCAGCTTGTGGAAGTGCTAATTAAAGCCAATAAAAACATGATTCACCTCCAACCCTGCTCTGAAGTGACTGGTTTTTTTTGCCAGAAGATGTTGCATCTCCAGGGCACTATGTTTGATGAGCTCTCTTGTTTCAAGGGATCTGCAATGTAGAAACCATTTGGGCTAGAAGGGGAGGGAGCAAAGTTTAAATCAATCCTTGTCATAAGATCCCACTGTTTATTGATATCCTGAAGGTGAAAGGTTAATGCTTTACTCAGGAAACCACTCATCCTCCAAAATACTATTATTGTTTATCTTGCCGAAATCTATTTTTATATTTCCCAAGACATTTTTATTTAATTTCTGCTCTGAGTTGTCTTTACTGTGTTTTCATAGTATCACTGTACAGACTTAATCCTTTTCCAATCTGATATTGCAAGTTGTGATGGAAAATGCCAAGTGTCTGGTATTCTTTTAAATAGAAAGATTAGCAGAAAGAAAAATTATTAACTTCAGGCTACTTATTTTAGCAGAACATGAGTTATCAGGGACTCCAATCAAGCACTGAAGTTGAAAGTAACAGATCAACTAGAGTAAACACTTGTCCCCAGGAATAATATGTCTTGTCACTTCGGCGGTTTGGAACATGTTCTCATTTATCCAGCCATTTTCTTGCCACAACAATTATAAAATGGCCAGTTTGAAAACAGCTGTTTCCATTGATTTTTTTCTCAGCTTCTATTTTTTATTATTATTTTAAGTCTCCGTACCTTCTGGTTAATAAAAGAGCAAGGAAGTGAAAGGTACATAAATCTGCAACATATACAAATAGCATTTCATGTGGACAGTTTTTCCCGTGGAATTCAATGCTGAAGGAGCTTCAGGTGAAATACTGAATATCCGGACTGTAAATAACTACTAAAATGCATGATAATGTCAGTAAGTGAACGTGTTGCTTCAGAACAGAACTGGTGCCTGTGATGCAGATGCAGCAATAATTGTCTTGTTCTCCAACTGTTTTCAGAATTTAGGTTCTTCCTCTCCTCATGGATGTTATTAGCTGCTGGAAATGGTTAATAAATTTCTGGCCTGATGTAGGTTGGCAAATACTCTCTAACTATATTAATGTACCTGGAATTACAAGAATATAGTAGTCAAAAACATGAATCAAGTTTCTCTCACAAAAGGAATCTGGGAGAACTCAAAGCAAATACTTCATTTGTTAGAACTGACATAAATCCTATGTTATTAAGAGCATAAAAAATACCAAGGTCCAACCATAGCTACTGTGAAGTTTTAGAGAGGCTTTTGTTGTATGACCATTTTTAAAACATGGTCAAAAGTGAAAAAAATCTTAATGTTCTTGTAGTTTTTAATGCTTACTGATTTCTCCTGTATTAAAGTGGAGTCTGCAAATGCTATTCAAATGAACTAAGAAAGCTCTTCTGAATTAGAATTCTTCATTTAACAAATTTCTCTGTGTCCTGAAGGGTGTTTCTTCCCCACTGTTTAGCTTGGACCCATCTGATCTTGTATGTCAGCATTTTGATCACTTCAGGACAGTCAAGATCGGTTTTAACGCAAACAGGTGCATTTCCACACCCAGTTTTGCCAGGACAGAGTTGTCTGAGAAAAGCCTTCTCAGAGGTGGTTCTGCTGGCTCGTTCGCTGTGAGAACCATGAGCTCAGAGGCACTCAGAAACTTTTCATGACCGGAGGTTGATTAAGAGGTCTGCTCAGTATTGTTCAGGGCAGCAATGTCTGGCTCAGAATTAGAAGCTGCTATTTAGACCCTTCCCTTAGAAAACACAGCTCTTGGATTTTCATGGGAGACTTAGAATTGCATGAATTCATGTCAAATTAAACAAAACAAACAATTTGTGATTTTTGATTAGTCTCCTGACATGAGGTACAGCCAGACACTCACAGTTCAGGCTTCATTTGTCGCTCTCATCTTCCCTGGTTTAGCCAGTCATGCTCTTTCCTCCTCCCCTTGCTGGGAGACTATCATCCTCTGCAGACAGGGATGCAAGTACTCACCTTCCTGCACATAGTAAATCCTCACAAAGCAGCCTGCAATATATCAGTGTTCTAATAGTCACAGCAGGCAAAGGGTTCTTCAGTTTGGGTGCAGAATTGTGGAAAGGAATGAAAATAAATCAAATTTTATTTGCCAAGGGGCAAATTTTTGTCTGCAAGTCACTGGTCCTGAACAGATGATTTACTGAGGGCAAGCACGAAGTGATGTAGTCCTTGAACCAAATCCTGTTTGCCCCTAGAGTCTCAAAGGTGGAAGCCAGTAAATGTCCCTCTTCTAAGTTCTTCATTTGATGACTTTGCTGACAGCCGTAAGCATCCCATGGAAGCCGTGCAGGCAATGGTTCCCTGGACAACTGCTGGCAAGTGCAGTTTTTTATGAGTTGTTCATTAAATTCATTTCCACTGCTGAGAGGGAGCCATTACTTTTCCTTCCCTGCAATGCTAGCAATTAAACTTTGTCATTCCTATTTCCATCTTCCCGGTGGTTCTCAGCCACTTCCTACTGAGGCTGACTCTTCTCTCTGGTCTTTGAAGCAGATTGCTGCTGCGAATGCAAACCTCAGACATGAACCCCATCCAAGGCAGATCTGGGAAAAACAGCTGTTAAGATGAGAGATACTTTCCATACTGGCAAACTGTGCTTTACCCTGCTGCTCCTTCTCACTCGCAAGGGTTGTTCCATGTATTTCTTAGTTCAGGCAAAGCTATTCTACCTCTTCCTCCTGCTCATCTTCACACCTGGATGTGTGCACACGTGGCCCCAAGTACCATCCCAGAGAGCTGAATGTCAATGAGCCCAGCTTTAACATGTGCTGAAGGACGCTTGGAGTACTGCTGGACACCTTCCTGGCAGAAAGGGACCCTCCAAAACCCAAATCCATCAAGATCACATAAAGGGCAGTAGAAGTTTTACCTTAGAGGCTCGATTCTACAGCGCTTGTGCCTTTTCATTCTCATTCAGTAACATCTTATAGGCAGGAAGGATCTGTCTGCATAATTGATTCTTATTAGGCATAAGCTTTTCTCTCTGTCCTGAGTGAAGCTTTAATCTGTAACAACATAACACACCAACAAAACGCAGCATAGCCAGGGAGGCAGAGGCCCTGAGCAACCGGTTTTCCCCATGTTTCAGGAAGTGGGAGTCACTCAAACTACCAAAAACAAGCAATCTTGCTGTCTACTGGGGTTTTTGCTGTGACTGTTGGTCCCAGAGGACTGGCGGTATGTGGGTCAGCAGTAATTTACAGCAGCACTTTGGAAATGAAAAAATAAATGACGGTGATTGTACGTTTGAGGTAGGATGTAATCATGGTCCTGTGCCCAAAGAGAATGAGTAAGAACAGTGCCCGTCCTTTATTTAACCTCTTCTCTATAACAAATCCCAATCGCTTTCCAGTTCCCCTCTCCATCCACCCCACCAACCTTTCCCACCTTCCCCTAAACCTCCCAGTTGCATCACAACCTAACTCTCAACATTTCTTTTGCAAGAAAGCAGATTATTTACATTTACCAATGATAGCTCCAAATGTTGGTTTCCAAATATTGGATTATTTCAAGAAACAAAATGTGTATACACATTGTGTATACAAAATGTGTATACACATTTTCTCATTAGAGAAAGAAAAAAGGAATGATCAACTCCTAAATGTTGCTCACAGTTGCTATTCTAATTCAAGCACAGCATGTAATACAAGCAACTGCGGTAGGCTATAACATTATAAATGACACCCCATTGGTGATGGAGACAAATCAGATTACGTGTGAGTAAATTATTGATTGTGCTTAGATTTCATAATATCTTAAATCAATGAAAGAATAGTAGATAAAAGAGAGAATGTGTGCTTGGAGGGCAAAGCATCTTTTAATACTTAGTTTTTAATGAGCATTTTTTAATACTCAGTAATATCTTAACTGGAAAGACACTCAGCCAGCTTGAAATATAGGTTAGTACTTATTACCAAGATGCCTCAATCTAGATTTCTCTCTCCGTGTTTATACTACACATCAATTCTGATTTACCTCTTGTTGAGCTAATGAAAACGTGTTATGAAGTTTTATTAAATAAAATAAAGTCTTCAATTGACTGTTTCTGAAACAGTACAACAAATTCCGAGGAGATTAACATAAGGATTAAACATACAGATTTTGTTGCAGGAGTTGTTTTCATGAATACAGTCTTAATTGATTGTAGCAAAACAAATATGCACTTTGGTAATGTGTGCTGAGTCTCCAATTCAGCATTATTTTAATTAAGTCTTTTGAATGATGAATTTCAATACAGCAGATGTTCTTGAGTATTCAGGTATATAAATATAACCAGTGTCAGTATCTGATAAGCCCACAATTTGAGAGTTTAAGCACATGTGAAACTGGGCCAATTGTTGAGAGCTGAAAAAAGAAGGAATTTGATAAACCACTGCTTGCACCTGTTTTACATTATGATGTTGTTCCCTCCATGCTAACCTCGGGGGAAAGAAGGAAAGTCCTGTGTACAATGCCAGAACATGGGGAAGGAGATGTATTCACTCCTCTTTTGCAGTTTCTCATTAACCAATCACAGCAACTGATCCTGGGGAAGAACGAATTTCAGTACATTTTACTTACTGAGTATTTTATTCAACAGCTCTCTCTGCATGAACACAAACATTTCATTATGGAATTGCAGGTGAATAAAAAAGTGCCAAACCCTATGACTGAGTGATTTTGAGGTTGAAATTATGTCTCCTCACAACTAAAGGATTACGCTAGGCAGTTGTTTGCCTTTCAAATAACATCTGATTTGACGGGAAGTGTCTAATTAATCTAAAAATGTTTGATGTCACCTTGAATTTTAAATGAGATCATAAACACTATTGGTCTTCAAAGTATTTGGGTGTGTTCTCTTTAAATTTTCATATAGGCTTCTAGTCAGAGGATATTTCCCTGTGTATGGAGTTCTGGCACCTCAGCTCCTGGTCATTCAGAGCCATCACCCTTTGCCATGAGAAATATATTGATAAATGGACCTGTCTTTCTTCAGTAACCTGACATTTTTATTTTTCTCTGCCTTAAAAGACATATAAGCAGAAAAGCATGTCCAGACTTCCATGGAAAAGCAGCAGAGCCTCTCAGCTGTGTGTGAAAGACTGAGGAAACACAAGGGGGAAAAGGAAACTTGAAAGGCACAAAGGGCTCCTGCTGAATAACACCTGCTTTCTGAGAGCACTTCTCTATCAAGAGAACTTTTAGGCACTGAGACTTATGAGTAAAGATGATTTCAAGTCACCAGCCAATGCATTCACATTTAACATATTTACCAGAGTCAAATAAAACTGTGAAAGAATATGAGAGGGGAAACCAGGCAAGATCTGAGTCATTTTAGGAAAGCAGGATGTCAAACTGGAGTTGTTATCAGACTGTAGGCTGAATTGTATGTATTTGTTCACAGGTCTTCGACCTGGTATCTGAAGTGTGACACCAGGGACAGCCAACCTGAAGGTACATATAAGTAAGAAAGTCACCTCAGCTGTCACCAGCACTGCCACACTCAGCACCATGCATTCCCCAGCCAAATTTGCGTGAGACCAGGAATACCCATGAGAGGTCTTGGAGACCTCATATGAATTCTGGATACTGACCCTGTTACCTGCCTATCATCCCCTTTCTCTGTCTTCTTCAGTTTCAGAGCCCCAGTTTTATTTCTGGAGAAACCTGAGAGTGTGTTTAGTTTTCAGGAGCAGCTTTTCACACAGACACTTTTCTGTGTTACAGAAGCCACACTGGCAAGGGCTGAGATGAATGAATTAGTGCAGCTTGATGAGACACAGCTTCCCAACCTGGGCTCTGCCTGAGCCTCACACCTGGTTCACCCCAAGGTGTAGAGACTGTGGTTGTCTTTTCCAGTACATCAAAATTAGGAAACTAGACTCTATATATGGATCTGAATTCCCCTTCAGCCCCCTCAGATTCACAGGTTAATACACACCTTCAATATTTCACTAGAAACACATCCATGTCTTGTCTTATATTATGTCCTGCTTCAGGGTTGATTTCAGGGCCAATTCTATGTGTGTCTGAAAATCTTCCTTTCCAATATTTGTTTTCACATCTTCCTCCATCGTTTTGTCCCTTTCATTCTCATCCCTGAGCTTTGCTGGCTCTGGAAGCCAAAGAGAGCCATCCATCACAGATTATTTGACATGAAGGCATTTCACAGTCTCTCAGGTTCTGGCATGTGGACAAGACTGTTGGAATATGACCTAACATTTAAATAATGATTCACGATTGAATATTATGAGAAATTGGCCGACAATTTTAAGGTAATGCCCTTCCAAAGATGTACAGTATTAATTCTTTACTATCATATAACTGTATGTTCACTTGGAGAATCTTAAATTTAGTTTACACTTTGCAATTAATTTAGTGAAATTCTGAGTTAAATTGCTTGCTATAAAAATATTAAACATATTACAACTGTCTGGACATGGTCTTCTAAATGAAAGGGAGGTTTAATTATTTTAGAAGAGAAATATAAACAGTGTCAAGATTTAACCACTGTTCAATTTAATATAACTTCTGCCTAATTTTACAAATCATTATTTATACAGTTAACATGCATAAAAAATTAATAAATGACCTCCATAATATTGCTTTTGGTATAGTTAGTAGTGTAGGCCATTATTACAGTAATGTTGAAAACATCCACCAGGGAAATCTGTACTTGCTTCCCAAACACAAAAATAATGAAAAGAGGAAGAGAAAGTTTGCAAAAAAACATACAAAAAGGAGTTTCACCAAGCAAACCTTAGCCATGAAGTCAGCCTTGCACCTCTCCTTCAAAAAGAAGAGAGAGAACTTGAGATCACAGGTTTGGAAAGGTGCAGTATGTGCAAGCAGAGAGAGTGGTGCCCTCACGAAGAGCAGCTCCAGGACAAGATGAGAGCAGGAACCCGCTCCCGGCCAGCTTGCTGTGCTTATGGTGTTGAAGACTCTGAGCACCAGAGACCACCAAATACTCTTTCTATCTAGGAAGTTTCCACTAGGAGCCATCTGGCATCCCCAGAGAAGTGCAGGCAGGGTACAGGGAGGACTGGCCAACAGATACAGAAACTATTGCTCTCTTTTTCCATACTCTAGTGGTTTCCACCTGTGGTCTGTGGGGTATTTTGGAGGGTCCAAGGAAGACAATTAACAAAAGCAAGCTTTCTGCTAGCAGACTGTACGAGTTGGTCCAAAGAACAGTATCTGCCTGAACATCGCCATCAAGAACAGGTGGAAAATGAGCTGGAGAGAGGCCTGAGGAGAAGAATTGTGTTGCACAGGTCTCTCTGTCCTGGGGAAAGTAGCTGCTGTCCAGAAGATGGATTTTCACCTGCTGCTTCAGCCAAACTTGCCCCCCACCTCCTCTCTATTACTAAGGCAAATGAAGAAGAGCATGCACAGAGGCTTGCCGAAGGTCTTGAGGTCTCCCAGTGGACCAGAAAGAGATCCCTGAATGTGAGGCCACACAGGCACAGACGGGTTCTGGCAGGTGAAGCAGAGATTCTTTGAGACTGCGCAGTTAAGCCTGGATTGCAAAACAAAGGCAGAGATTGGCCTCAACTCATGGGAGTGAGAGGGGGGTGAAGAAGCATAAAAGATGACTCCCGACTGGACATCCTTGAGATCTCCCCACCAAAGGATTGCGGATCATGACAGAGGACCGACAGGATGCTGTTCGCAACCCAGGACCATAGGGATGCCTTTGGACCCATGGTGGTAACCAACCCTCTTTCCCCCTTTTCTTTTTCTTTCCCTTTTTCTCTAATTTCTCTATTGTGTGCCCCTTGGCATTTTGGTTGCCTTAATTTTGCGCTTCAAGATCAAGGTAAACAAACCATCATGAGTCCATCACTGAATGGACAGTGACACAGACTTACACATATTCTGAATACAGTGCCCCCTTAGTGCAGGCGTCCATAAAATGAGTATTCAAAGGCTAAAAATCTGTGGGAGAGAAATAAGAATTACAAGGAGGCTTCCATAGTGCAGCCTGTCTGTCTCCAGGGGCTGTAATGGACAGGGCTGCAGTGGCTTTAACAGACCACTGATAGGGCCAGATGCAACAAAACAGTACAGAGAAAATCCTGAAGTTAGTGGGAGTTTCAGCAAGCACATGTCCCTCAAGCTTTGTTCAGAAATGCATGCTGGATTTTCAAATGGTGTGGATTTTCAAATGGTGTGAATTTTTGAGTATTTATACCACTTAAAACCTTGTCTTCTACTAGCAGAATACTATCTTCCCTTCCTTTCTTCCTTCCTTCCTTCCTTCTGACTTTTATACTTATACACCTTGTTGATTCACATCTGGAAGTGTTAGCTGCTATATTTGGGGACACCCATGTACATGTACCCATTAATTACTTAATTCCTTTACAGAAAGAATGGAAGAAGGCAGACAGGACTGAATGCAGATAACATTTTGAATATTTCATTACAGCAGCACACCCAAGTGATCTGATCCCATCCTTATTCTCAACAAGAAATAAAGAAAGAGAAGGGGAGAAACTTGTTGTACCTTCTTCTAAAGCATGATGTGAAATAAGAAAAGAACAGAAGTGGGTACTGAGCTATCACAGGGGCTGCTTCAATACCACAGTGCTTCAAAGATGACTGTTTGTCAGAGCCCTAGGTGGTACTTCTCTGTGTTTGCAGGATGAAACTCAGCCAATAAAACAACTGTGCAGCACACTTTTTCTCCTTTATTAAAAGGTTCCTGGCAGATAGTAGAATATTATCTCTTCAGACACTGCAGAGGGGTTTTACTACACTAGACAATATAATAAAAGATATTTGCTCTTCTGTAAAATTATTATGGGTATTTTTATAATATTCTTTCAGAAGGACAGCTGGCTGAATCCCCAGACATCCCTAAGCAATGTTATATGCAGATTCACCTCCAAGTCATTTTAAGAAGCGGAAAGACTGTCCACACCCATTAATATAGAAAAGATTCAAACTGTTTCCTGGGGAACAAAATCAGGACTGGTCTTTGGCCTATAACCTGCATCTTTCTGCTATGTTGATTTTTTGTTGACTGAGTGAGCTGAACTGATCTGCTGAGTTGTCGCAGGAGCCAGAGCACCAGGAAGGGATGGGGACCATGGAAAGAAAGATGAAAGGGGCACGCAGGGAGATGTCCAACTGTATGGAATCTTATCTTGAATCAATAGATGCTTTACCATCGGTTTCTATGGAGGCCAAGAGTGTCAAGGAGAGATGTGGAGAGGGTCTGAAGTCCAGGAATTTCCCAGCTCCACATGGAGAAAAACAAATCATAAAAGTCCTTGATTCCCCTACTTTCTCTCCCTTTCCTGACATTAACTTCCCAGACCAGCTCAGCTTTATTCCTCTTCACTGTTTCTTCATTACTGAAAGCAGTTGAGAAAATCAAGCAACACTTGCAAGTGGGGATCAGTGAGATTCATCAAGGCTTGGATTTAGTTTATCAGGAACTCTGAGACATGCTGGGCTGTGCCAATTAAGATCCAGCTATTATTCTTAATGGCACCTGGCAATGAAATACCAGGATATGCTGCCTGCATTCCTATGTATACACAGGAGCAAGAGTGTTTTCATTTGCAAAATCTACTGTGCACATCCAGAGCATCAACAAAAGAAATTTATGGACTAAAAAGCCTGTCCTTAGCCTGGAAAACCACAGCTACATTTGGTTGCTCTCTCTACACAAGCTTATATTTCAGCTGAGAGAGATACACTGCGATTTAGTGAACTGCCTGGTCTCTGTCAAAACCGATATCTCTTTATATTTTAAGTTCAGGAGGATATTCCATCATCACAGTTTGTCGGTGCTTTATATTGTGCTGTGCTACAAGCCAATTTACATGAAACGCTCTCTTCTTGCATCTCCTGCCTCTCACGCTTCCCAGCAGGGATTAGTGAAGTCTGACACAAAGTCCTGGATCCAGCATGTTTGGGAGACTTAGAACCCAGCTCAGCTCCATATTTTGCAATGAATATGTCATGTCTCAAATAGCTCAAAGCAGAACCACAGATCCTCTTAACCCTTAAGCTCTGGCGTGTTTCAAATCCAGGTTTTAACCAGTGTGCAAAGACTGTGAATGAATCATGATGAATCATATGAGGCAGAGTCTGAAAACCTAAGTGGGTGGTGTTAAGATTGTTAGGAGTCACTCAAATCATTTAAGAGTCAAAGGCCTTCTGTGTTCATCATATCTGATAAACCCTGACAAAAAGCTACCAGTTGAACATACTCACTCTGGACTATTGAGGTAAGGATATTTTGTAACTGACCATCTTCTTTCATTAGCTCCAGTAGTGAACTTTTTGTGTCATTCCACATAAAGGAGATGAATATAACTACCAAATATTAACCTGGCCTCAGACACTATTCTGAAAGCTTCCAAGATCACTGCTATAGAACAATAGTATATTTTGAACATACAAAATACAGCAGTAACAAATCAACTGTCTCTGACAGTTCTAAATGCATTATCACAGGTTGACAGTAATAAAGTCTTTTTGTGTAGAGGGAATGGGTTACAGTCCCATCTCCTTTAAATGTTTATACCTTGGCTACTTCTAAGGGCAAAGAACTGAGTTAGTTGACCCAAGTAGTCCCTTCCAGTTCCATGTTCTTTATTAGGAAGTTCTCACTAGTTGGTGTGTCATTTCTTTTAGGTGTACACTTCCTAAGGACACAACTATTTCCTGCCTAAACTTTGCCCTAGGTTGATATTTCTTTTTTTTTTTTTTTTCATAATATCTCAACATGTGAGATTAAGGTGCTTGCACTTGCTCCTTCTGCAGCTGACTTGAAACTTTCAACTTCTGTAGGCTTCTGATCAATGACCGTTTAGCTTGGTATTTCTAAAAAGGCAAAACTGTCTGATGAATAAAAACCCACAAGAGAGTGCACAACATAGCTCATTGTACATATATGTACCTACTGGGATGTAAATTCAGCTCTGTCTCCACATGCAAGTGCATGGATTTGCAGACAGAAGGAATGCAGGAGCCTTTGGGGTCCTATTTTCATCTCCTGTTGCTACCAGTCTGGCCACAACTTGAACTTAGGAATGAGCAATGAAGTTTATGAGTAGCGAAGCTTCCCCTCTCCTATATTAAAATTGCTTCTGCCTTATCTTGTCAAAGTTGTATAATTTGTATCACCACGTCACCAGCCAACCCACAAACAGACCTTCCAAACTATGAGCTCAGCTCACAAATCACACTCATTAAAGCTTCATATTTTTGCAAAGTACAAATAAGGAACCTTCTAAGCTCATTTATGCCTGTGTATGAAACCTTTACAATTCAGTCATAGTTCCAAAAGCTATCTCAGACAGATTTACAGAAGCTGGCACTTCTGCAATGATAAATGAATCACTGAGGATAACATCTTTCTTAAGTTTATACATCTTGGCCCTAAAATAGCAGTGCTGTGTGTAAAATCAAGGTCTCAGCAATAGAAGTGTTTTCACTGGGTTCTGCATGATCCAAGAGGATAAGGGTGATTGTAACACCAATAATGTACTTCAGCAATGGCAAAATAAAGATGAGTGTTAATCTTTAGAAAAGCACATGGCTTGCACCTCCCCCCATCAAAAACATTAAAAATTCAATGTTTTATTAAATAGATTTCTGCAGGGGAAAATGCTGTCCTGCTAATTAGGAATGAAATATTAGTGCAAAACAAGCAAGCTTAGTATAAGTTAACGTTTGCAAATTCTCACTTGCCTAGTAGGAAAGGTTAGTTACATGTAAGTCTAAAGACTGATTAAGTGTCTAATCGTGGTGTTATTATGTTAATGGATTTGTTTGTTGCTGTATTGTCAACAAAAGATTAGGCAAATCCTTACATGAAAGGTAGAGGTGAAACGGTCTGCTGGAGAAGGTTTTTGGGTAGCAAATCTATGTATTATCATCACTTTTTTGTGGAGCAATTATTGCTGTGCTGGGCGCTTTTCTCTCAGTTCTCACAGGTGGTAAAACCACAGAAGTTGCTGAGCAGTTTTGTTAACAGCTGGTGTTGCTCCTTGGACTGACTTAGTTTAAGAAGGCTGCTTATTGCAGCAGAGCTTGATTCCCCAGTTAAACCACTGATGAGGGCAGCAAGGAACATCTTTTCACACAGACAGGCATCTACATCTAAAGAAACAGCCTTGGGCTATGTAAGTTTTTTTCTTAACACTTCAAGCCTGAAAGCTCTCACAAGTATGGGCCACTTGTGCTGGACCTGATTGAACTGTGTGGCTGGGCACATTTCGAAGGCACACTGCCTGGGAGCCAGACGTCTCTGCTGTGCTATGGGCTTGCTTCTGCAGGTTTCTGGGCTCAAACCTGAGCCTCCTAAAACAGGGCATGTAAATGAGGTGGGTGGCTAAAGGGTCCTTGCAATGAATTGCCTCTGCCATATCAGCATGTGGCCAAATAATTCAATCATGTCTGTGCAACAGTACGCACCAGGCCAGGAGGAGGAAAAAATACAGTTTGCATTCTGATGCAAACAACGTGCTCAGACTGCATCTGCGGGGTGATTAATATATCTTGCAAAAATTGATGTCTTGTGCCTGTTCCATACTGATATGATCCACTTGGATTCCTCAGAGGTTTGTGGGTTTTTTTAGTTTTGAGGGCTTTATTTTATTTTTTTTCCGATTCTTCCTGCACGCATTGGTTTTAAATCTTCAGCTTTTAAGATGTATGGCTTACAGAATGCTTCCTGCAGAATTCTCGTTAAACACAGCTGGGCAGAGTACTGGATATTTCAGTCTACAATCACATAAAATGTTACTACAGCAATAGGTTTGGGGTGGGGGTTGTTCAGTTATCACTATGGTTGCCCAAAAGAACTGAAGCAAGATTTAAGCTCTTTGGCTGTGTGAACTCTCATAGCTTTCTTGACATCAATGCAATGCCAAATTTTGCAAGGTCTGAATCTGATCCTCCGTGCTTACTGACTAGACATCAAAGCAATCTCCCATATGACAGTGTCTAGAGCTTCTCAGGTATATTTGATAGAAAGTGTCATGTCAGTGAAATGGAGTTTTCATATGGAAACACTTTACCACTTAATTCTGAGAAAATAATAATAATAAAAAATTGGACTAATTTTAATTTTTCCATTGAGACATATTTTAGAACATTTTGGGGTTTCATAATAAAATTCATTTGAATTTCAAAGTGTTTTTTATTTTGCAAAAAATATCTCAGTCTATATAATATTTTTTTAAAGATGAGGGACTTAAGCACTTTGAAATGAAGCAAATATCAAGATTACAGTGGAACCCTTCCAGAATTGTAGCTCAATGCATGCTGAAGACCTCATCTATGTATCATGACATGAAAGAAAAACAGACCTATATAGAGAACACAAACATTGAAACAATCATGAAGCTAATTATGTTACCTCAGTGGGATGTAAATGTGCTTAATTTTGAGTACGCTGTCTAGAGGTTTGCTGAGTAGACAAACTGAGTAACTTGATGGATATCTGCAAGCTCCAAATAAAGTAACAACAACAACATACTGAAGGAAGGAGTAAAGGCATCACTGGGACCCACTGAATCCTCTGTGATGTCACTGAAGCAGTAGTCCCACTTACAGTATATTTTCTTTTTCCATGCCAATGACAATAATAGCTTGAGTGATGCACAGTTTATTGCACACTGTATCAACCAAAAATGGTATTTAGCACAAAATTATCCATCCTGAACTTAATTTCCAGTCTGTTTCCAGTTCACTTCCATGTTCTTATGATAAGGTTCTTGTCAGTCCAAGTTGGAACACAATTTGGGCTTGGTTTTGGTAGGTTTTGCTGGTTTTAATTTAAAATCTCATATCAGTTTTGCCCCATGTAGGAATGCCTGATGTGCAGAGACTTAGAGGTGAATTCTGGCTGCCAAACTTGTTGAAGAAGAACAAGGAGATTGCAAAGGTTGACTCTGTCACCAGGGCAAGCCAATTCCAGACCTCTGGGGAAACTCTGAAGATGGTGCCAAGTGCAACGTGGCTTTTAGTCATCATAATTGTATTTATAAAGCCACCAGGCCACCTGCTCAAGTGCTTGAATTGCTGCTCAGCCAATTATACATATAGTAGCCAGGTCATAAAATATGTATTAGAAGAGCCAGACAAAGTGTTAACTCATGGCATGGCGAGGAAGCAAGCCTCGCCCTTGAGCAAATACAAGCAAACAGAAAACCTAAAGATTGCCCCAAATCTGGCAGCATCACTGTCGTAAGACAGGATGCCAAATCAAAGGGTGTGTTGGAGCTGCGGCTGAGCAGGACTCAGCTCTCAGGTGGCCTCTGCTGGGAGCTGACAGCCCCCAGTGCTCCAGGGCTTTCCTCAGACAACAGCCTTGACCGTCAGTGGTCTGCACTGCATCTGGTGACTTGCTATGAAAGGATTTCTGACACCCCCTCACCCCCATTACAAATAGACTTGAGGATGTATGTATGCTACTCTGCTGCAAAATTATAACATCTGATCTTTCTCCCCAGTCACCATAGTTACGTTTTCATCTGAATGAAGGATTTTGTGCTGCTCAGGGGTTTTTTGTGTTTGTGTTTGTTTGTTTTCCAAAGGAAACTCAGTCAAGTCTAAGCACCGATTCAGTTCTCAACTCAACCTCATCTTTCTTGTGGCTCATTAACAGCCTGTGAAATCTTCTCAGGCTTTTCTTTCTCTGTGTGTTTAGTAGCTGAAAGCTTTAACAGTTATTCATATATGAAGTCTTGATGCATTTTGGCTGTTTTCCACTAGGTGCCTTAAGTGCAGGAACAGTTCTTCAGCAAGCAACACCCTATTTTTTCCTAAGCAGCTACACAACTGGTTTACCAGAAAATGGAATCTTAATATTTTCAGATTTACTCTAAGTTGAGAATTGACAAAACCCCTTTGCAGACACAGCATTGGCTGTGAGCTTTATTTATTACAAGCACTGGCCAGTATAGGAAATCTGAAAAGGAAAAGGAAGAAGGAAAAGCAAAAAAGGAAAAGGAAGAAGGAAAAGGAAAAAAGGAAAAAGAAGAAGGAAAAGGAAGAAGGAAAAGGAAAAGGAAGAAGGAAAAGGAAAAAGAAGAAGGAAAAGGAAAAGGAAAAGGAAAAGGAAAAGGAAAAGGAAAAGGAAAAGGAAAAGGAAAAGGAAAAGGAAAAGGAAAAGGAAAAAGAAGAAGGAAAAGGAAAAGGAAAAGGAAAAGGAAAAGGAAAAGGAAAAGGAAAAGGAAAAGGAAAAGGAAAAGGAAAAGGAAAAGGAAAAGGAAAAGGAAAAGGAAGAAAGAAAAAGGAAGAAAGAAAAAGAAAAAGAAAAAGAAAAAGGAAAGAAAAAGAAAAAGAAAAAGAAAAAGAAAAAGAAAAAGAAAAAGAAAAAGAAAAAGAAAAAGAAAAAGAAAAAGAAAAAGAAAAAAGAAAAAGCCCCACATTTAATTGATTAGGTACTTTGGGTGTCTTACTTTCTGGGAGTGCTAATTCTGGGAAAAAAAAAAAAAAGAGTTATTGGAAGAGGAGAGCTCTGCTTTGCTTTTGTGACAGGTGGTGACATGAAGAAGGAATATAAAAAATTAAATATAATTGGGAATGTTCTTTATTCATGGCAATAAGTGAGAATCTTCCTGACCAAAAATAAACAGTTAACATTCATTTAAAGGAAAGGAACTTGAAGAAGTAGTTCATCATAGTCAAAAATGAAAAACAAGTTATAAAAGTTACTCTTACGTATGTGGAAGAGGATCGTGCTTGGAAAGAATGTGACTCAGTAGGTCAGTCTCTGACATTGTCCTATGCCCTTTGCTTTGGGAAATCAAGCAAGGGCTACCTGGAAATTTCTGTTGCATCAGGGACTCCTCAGGTGGCAGAAAGATTAAATCAGACCCATTATCCCAACATGTGCCACCTTCTGGGTAGAGGAAGTGAGGGAATGCCAAAGCACCTAATTTTGGCTGGCAAAATATACTCTGAAATCCATCTGAGTCTGGCATCACTTACAGTGCCCTTGAGGTTTCTCTAATTCATGTGGCCAACTCCCTCAACCGCTTGTCACCTTTGTTTCAGTCCTTTCGGTGTTACGCCAGTAAACCAGCCCTAGAAAGAGGCATGTTCTCTCAGGGGAGAAAAATTTACATTTTCTATAACAGAAAATAAAAGCAAAGCAGTTTGTTTTTCTACTCACATAGAAGCATTTTGTTACATGGTAGCACCACAACAAGCTCAACCCAGGGGACCATGAGATCCCAAGCCACCAGTGCAGCAGCCGCAAAGCTGCTCACCTGAGATGAGCCCTGCTTACACCCTCCAGACAGCTGCTTCTGCTTTTCCAAACCAGACCGCTCTCAGGGCATTCAGCTCCAAAAACAAATGTTTCTGCAGGCCACTTAGAAAACAAATGGTGAAATTTTGAGCTGGTTCAGAGTAGCTCTGGGTGAGGCATGAACACACTAAGTATCTTAGTTAGGAATTGTTTGTTCCTAAGTTTACCTGCAGAAGACAGAGGAAGGGAGGTGTTGGACATCCCTATCCCTGCTCATGACCAGCCATCTCATCTCCAGACAGGACTCAAACTCAAAGCTGAGTGTGAAGACAGCTGGGAGTCTCTTGGATAAATGTAATTTATTTGTTTTCTCAGCTTACTTCAAAACAAGCACGACTTTTCCTGCACTTTGTTTTGTTGGGTTTTTGTTTCTGGTTTTGTTTGGTTGTTTGGTTGGGGTTTTCTTCTGGGCTAAGGAGGTGGTTGTCAGCAGAAACTTCAGACTTCTAGTTTATCTTACTCACAAGAAATCTTAAAGAATACAGCGCCCTCTTATTTCATCTTCACTCTCATACACCCCTGTTCAGATAGTTATGCTTACAGGCTATGTTGGGTGGAGGACCTGAAACCACATTACATTGCTCTGTAACAAAACTGTTCCCAGTATTTTGCAACACTTAAACCACCTTGTTGTGTCCTAATTTCCCTAATATTCCTTTTTCAGTTAAGTGGCAACTCCAGATGTCATCAACAGAGCCCGAGAGTGAAATCTCTCCTCAGTTCCACCATCCATTGTTTAAAAGACCATCACTGTTGCTATTCAAAGTCATTCACTAGCCTGGAGAAGGTTCATTTTTAGGCTGCTGAAAGAGTTTCCTACGTACCAGTATAGCGAACTTTCTCCTGAACCTTGTTTGATAGTCCTGTTCCTGCTATACAGGGTGTTTCAGGAAGATGGGCCCAGTTTCAGATTGGATTAGATTTCAAATTGGGTCCATCTTTCTGAAAAAACCTGTATATCTATGATACCCTATTTGAGATCTATCAGAAGTTTCTTGTTAAAATGTACTCTTTAAAAATCTGCTTGCCTCCTTTTTCTAAAGACAATGTCCTGAAGCAGGATAAGATTTCCCAGTAGAAAATATCTGATGTTGAATATGGAGCTTCCATGCAAGCTTTTACTCAACACCTGAAAGCATTTGGTATAAATTTCTGCCAGCTCTGACCTGATCCATTTCTGTCAAGGAAACCAAGAGTGCACGCCTAGATCATGTGTGATCATTCTGCCAGACACCTGTGATTTATGGTTGCAGGAAAGGCCAACCCCTCTCCCTGTAACTAAGTAATATAATCACAGGTCAAAAGTTAGATACCTAACCCTTATGACTCAAAATCCTGGAGAATACGAAGAAAGAGATGGCACTTCTGTCATATACCATCTTGCTTTTAATAAACTCAATTTTAACACGATGGATAGCATCATTGTAGAAGGTGGAATTGAAATGTTCAGTTTGCCTATGTTTCTGTGAATAACTAGATCAAAGCAAAACAAAAGAGATAAATTAACCTTATTTCACTAGAACATGATATGAATAATGTGTGGGTTTACACTTTTACCATTTTATTTACATGGTTATCTCATACACTTCATTCTACAAAGCTGTTCCTATTTTTTACCATGATGTTGATAACTCCTTGTTTTCATATTAAAGGCTCTTCTCTGGCAAGTTACTTTCCTTAAGTTGCCTGCAGAACCATAAATGTACTGGGTTAATGGCATAAGACTGATCTAGATCTTGCCCTTGCAGAACAGAAAATCCCAAATCTGTAGGCATTCCTCTGAGTATCTTCCTCTACCATAAATAAAGAGCCACTAGAAGGATATTCATGTATTATATACGCACATCTGTTCACTCATCCACTTTATTATGCATAATACAAATAACTGAAAAAAAATCCAATTTCTGTTACTCAAGTAGATTTTCTTTTTCCTGAACCTCTATCAAACTGTAGATGGACTATATTGTGGCATTTTCATTTCCATTATGCTAAGTGGCGTATAGAATCATGTTGAATATAGATTTGAATTCAAACCAAAGGTTTCAATTTGATTTTATTATCAAAATTCCAACAGTGAAATAGTGGAGCTCTTTGCCCACAGAGGCTGTGCCACCTCAGCCCATGGAGGTTTTCAAGACCCATTTGGACAAAGGCCTGAGCAACCTGGGCTGATCTCAGAGCTGACTCTGAGGGACTAGAGATGGGACTAGAGTCCTTCAAACCTGGATTATTCTACAATCCTATAATACCACATAGCTGAAAAGTGTTTCAAAGAAGGTATGGAGACTGATACACAAAGGAGGTGCAGCTGGAAAACGAACTGTGTAAAAGACTCTTTAAACACCAGTTTAAACAGGAAGTGATTCAATACATCATGACAACCAGGTGGCTCTAATACCCAGGGGTGCCATTTATTGCTTACAGTTGGCTAGAAAGTTGTTTGCAGAAATGTTTTTGCAAATAAGAAGAAAAAATCTGAAAAAAAAAAATGAAAAATATGATTATATAAATACTTGGAATTGGAAACACAAATCTTAGCAACAAAGGAACATAAACTTCTAAACTAGAAATGATGATCACTCCAGGATTATTCAGATCATTTCCATGGTTATTAAACCTGCCTCTTTATTCTCTGAGATAATTCCATAAAACTATCAGGGTGGTTATACATACACGAAACTGCATCTGCCATTACCCTAAGCGACTCAATTGTTTGTTTTTCAACTACAAAAGTGGTGAAGAAACTGTACAAGTATTCCTTAATGTAATTTACTATCCTATCACCATCTGCTACATTTGGCACTGAATGTGTAGCTGAAATCCCTTTTATAAGTGTGCCTTGAACCAGGAAGCTGATTCAGACCAGAACCAATTAGTGTTCCCAGCCTTTCTCAAAGCACAGAGAAACAGCAGCTCACACAATAATTGTACTTGCATTTTACAAGTGTTTGTGTTTTGTGAACATTAATGTGTTGAGGAATCTGTTTTAGCGTACAGCAGCTCTGTCCAATGCTGCACATCACTGATACCAGAAATGAGAGGCAGGAATGGAGACACGTGGGGACCGCACAGCTTCTCACTCATGACCTGTGGCTGGGGATGGAGCAGTAGCTCCGCAGCAATATGAATCCCTGTGTCGTGCACATATGTTGCACATTGCTGCAACTGAATGTGAGCCAGACCTCAGGTGAACACTAAAGAGTTCATTTAGGATTCAAGGCTGGATCTCCAGCTGTTGCAAATCAGTGCAGCTCTCGTGTTTCCTACAGCTCTGTAGCGTCCACCTCAGCAATGCCCTCTTGGGGTCTTGCCCATTTCTGCTCAGCAGCCATGCCCAACTAATGACACCTAGGATTTTACAAAAATCTGTGAACCATGCTTTTGGCAAGTTCCAATAGAGAAAGAAATGCAAAGGGGCAGCCATGGACTCACTCCAGCTCCAGTAGTCTTCTGAGTGGTTTCTGAAGGGAGCCCCAAGCTTTGGTGTGAATATTTGACGGAGAATAGTATCTCCTGTCTTCTCGGAGAGGTATTGGGAAACCTCTTCTGTGGCTGTGGGGTGAAGGCAGATTTGCACAACATTAATGACGTGATTGTGAGAAATATTTTGCTGTAGAAAACTGTAAGTCATCTTCTAAACATACTCCTTTGGATGAGACCAGTGACTGACTGAACATGTATAGGAGGTCACTGGTAACACAGAGATTAAGAAAATCAGTGGCACTATACATTTTTTTTAAAATCTACTTTGACAGATGTATAGGTTTTGGTTGTTGGTGGTAGTTTGGTTTGGTTTTGTTGGTTCTTGTTTATGTTTTTTTTTTTTTTATTTCAGTTCTGCCATTCAATGGGTTATCACCAGTGAAAAAGCTTTGGTGTTCTGCCAATTTATTAATTAAACTTGTGAATGACATCATCTTATGAGAGGTGAATATTTGGCATTGAGAAGAGAAGGAAGGGATATTATTGTCGGAAAGAAAAGATAAAAGAACATGCAGATCTCCTATTTAACAAGCAGCGGCAAAGCAGAAATCCAGGATCTTCCCCATCTGCTGATGCTAAAGGAGAAGAAATATGAGGCACAACAGTGATCAGGTCTAAAAACACCAGATTCCAAAACAGTGTTAATAAAGAAAAGCCAGATTTACCTGCTTAGGAAGAGGCATTGACAACAGAAGGCAGTCTCAATAGACCCAATGATTAAAGAGACAATTGCCACAGTGAAGTAGATACGGCACAGTGGGCTTTTGGGGAGGAAGTGAGGAAAGGTGCCAGATATATGAGGGATTATGATCTAGACAAAATCACTACAAAGCCGATACACAAATGATTGAAAAGCCTTATCCTAAGAGTAGTTATCAATAGTCTGCTGTCAAACTAGAAGGTCACATCATATGAGCCCCATAGGAGACTGTATTCTGTCTGTTGTTATTCAATATTTTTATAAATTACTTGGATCACAAGATGGAGTGTACACATATAAAATTTGTGGATGACATCTTACTGGAAATCTCATGAGAATTTTTGGAGACAGGATTAAACTTCAAAATGATGACAATAAATTGGATAAATGACCTGAAATCAATAAGATTAAATTCAATACAGCTGCTGTATTTAGGAAGGAAAATTAGAAAATGGAGAACATCTGGCTAGAGCATGGTATAGCAGTAAAGAATATTAAGATTTTAGTGTATCACGAAATTGAAAATTAGCAGCAAAGTGGAGATCCTGGAAGAATAGTAGATGTCCAGTTTTACTCATCACTGGTGGCATCTCACCAGCCCAGTCTGGGTGCTGCATGTAAACCATGCCACAGACCAATGACAAAAATGACAAGCAGATAAAAAAAAATCATCCCTATAGGAAAATAATCAGACCTTGGTGGTTTTTAATCAAGAAAAGCAGAATATGAGGCCTATAGGGAGGCAATAGAAAGAGAAGGTGTGCAACAGCTTATCATCATAACATAAAGGGTTATTCTGAAAGGCATAGAAATCAGTTGTTTTCCACATTGACAGGAGACTGGATAAAGAGAAAGGGGCTAAGTTTACAAGAAAGGAGACTTAGGTGAGATATTAGGCAAGCAACTTCTAAGAGGGAGCTAAGGATGTCTGTAAGATAAGGATTAGATAGTCAAGAGAAGGAATCCTCAAAATTGGTAATTGTTAAAGGAAAGAAAATGTTATGGGGACTGTGAAAGAAAGGCATTGCCTGTAGCTATTTTGGCTTGTAACGATTCCATCCTAATATAAATGTTACTAGTAGGATTTCACTGTTGGTTTTGGTCCTGCTGATTTAAAAGCAGCATCTCAATACATTTAAAGTCTTTGTGTTGTTCCACATTGGTGGATTATAGAGTAGTATGTGGGCATAGAGCAGCCAGCACCTCACTGATTCCAGCCCATATTCGTGCAACAAATGGAGCCTCTATCTGCAGGGGTACTACCAAGTACTCTTGTGCTTTGCTCAGCAGCTTAAAAAGATGAGACGGAGACTTCTGTAGGTTCAGATTACCAGCAAAAACTAGTGTCAGTATGGATTCATTGTTCGTCATGCTTCACTATCTTTGCTGAACTGCCAGGGAAGGCTTTCTTAGTTCTTTGGGATTAATGAGACTCAGACATTTTATCTGACCTCATTATCCTTCTATTCTCCACCTAGCAAGCTCCTTTGGTCATTCTTTTATTTGCCTGCATCCCATCTACTGTAACAAATGAGATGTCTTGAATAGGCAACCATCAATTTAGCGACTACTGCTTTTTCCAATATGCAAGAGTTTTGTATGTTTACGGGGTGTGGATAAACATTGATAGCTATCCCATTGTTCTGTTGTTGGAGGGAGAATTTATCATTAAGATTCATTATCTCATGAATTAAAGAAGTGAATACAATTTGTCAAATTTATTTATCTGTTTAAGGCATCAGATTTTTACCTGTAGTCATTTGCATTGAAAAAATTCCAGCTTCTATTTGTTCTGCTGCAGTCAGGAATCAAATCCCAACATTTATACCAATAGTCTCCTGAATGATAGAGAGTTTTGGAAGAAAATGTAGCCCAACCTTTATAATGCATTCTGTACCTTAACATCATTTTGTTAAGGTTTGCATCTTGCCTGTGATGTTTTGCATGCAACTCTTTAAACTTAGGCTTGGTCTTTAAGAGCAGTGGGAACTGAGACAGCAAGGCTTATTTTAATTTAGAGAGTACCACCAAAAGTAGTGGATACATTAACATCAGAGGTCAAGGGTGATGATAAGAGTCAGAAGGACAGAAAAGTACCATGATTACCTTTAGCATATATGCTCAAACCTGCTAACTCCTGGAGTTTCTCCTTCAATATACTATATGAATGTGGCTCCCACCTTAGCTCAGCAGGAGCACAGGGCACCACCCCTTCACTTGGACTCTGCCCTAAATTATCTTATCATCCACATCAGCATCTGCCTAATTACAACAACTCTCTCTCTGAATTTCAAAAAGCTTCTCATCCAAAGGGCAGAGTTACTTTATGTTAGTTGTCATATTTGTAATCCGTCAGCTTCTTTTCCCCTCAGTGCAAGCATCATAGAGGAAAAATACAAATGCGCACATACAAAGAACAGCCTAGTTGTATTATTTTTTTAAAATTTTTATTTATTTTTAAGGAGAAAGAAAAATGGCACTGCTTTAGAGGCTACCAAAAAGAAACAGTATTGCAAAGACTTATTGCCTCAATTAACTTATGACAGCGAACATTATTGTAAATACAATGTTATTCCTTCAAAGGAGAGAGAGAAAAATATTTCCTCTCCTAAAAAAAAGTAAGAATCCTTACTTTGAAAGATATTGTGCAAAAAGGATAAGTTTCAGGGACTGTCATTTTTAAAAGTGTAAGATTTTGGCGAACTTTTGTTTGTATGACACTGATGCCAAACCTTCTTTGATTTGGACTGTAGTCAAATTAGGCCAAAGGCAAGGGTTTTGCAAAATATGACCTGAAGCATTGTTTTGTTTGCTGACTTTCACATGTATGGAAAAGTTGATGAAGGCAGGTCCCTTCAGGGCAAATGAAACTCTCATTTGCCATGATGCTGAGCAATACTTACAAACCTAGGTAGTTTGCAGTGGCTGATCGGGTCACTGTGGGCTTGATAGATGAACTATTGAAGGCTACAGAGATGCATAAGTGAATATGAACAAAAGCATGATACAAATTGTAATGGGAAGGCAGACTGAGCAATGGTGCTACTGTTGTGAGAAATCTTGCTGCTTCTAGTTAGACAGATGGTCTCCAGAGACCAACAAGATTTTATTTACATGTGTGAAATATTTTTAGCTGGAAGATGAAGCATTCTGTCTGTTCTCCATCCTAAAAGCATTCTCTACAAAAATATTTTTTCTGAAAAGCTTTAAATTGCATTCAAATTCATTTCTACAACCAAAATTGATTATAAAATTAAGTTTGGCAAGAGAAACAAATGAGTCCACATGTGACATGCTTTGTAGACTGTTTATATTTTTGCCACTGATGACTCAAGTGAAGAGAAAGACCTTCTTTTCCTCTAAGATGAACTTCCTTTTGGAGGGAGGAGGAGGGACCAGGAAAAGAAGAATCCAATGAGATTAGAATATTAGGGAGCATTGTTGACGAGGCCAAAAAATGTTAAAGTAGTTGCTTTACATATATAGCAACCAGAAAAGAGAGTTTGCTGGTTTCAGAATTCTCTTTCTGAGACTGCCATTGAAGAGTAATGTGGTCCAAGTCCATTTTAATTCCCTTTCAAAGAGGGAAAAAAGTTTTTCTTCTTGTCTGAATAAAGACTGTCTCAGAGGTGAGATGCATTCAGTTCACTTTCAGGGTCCAAGCTCTATAAAAGAGTCTAATCCATAAGCAGAAACCATGCTTGAAGAGTGGGTGGGATGTCAGCCAAATACCTGGAATAAGTCTCTTAAACGAGGTCTGTTTGAAACATCCTGGAGAAGGAAAGCTTTAACATTCAGCTTCCCAAGAGGCGGTATAGCATCCTGAGGCTCCACCAGAGCTGTCAAGCCACTTTTGCCAAGTGTCAGCAGCATTTTGGTAGGGCCAAATTCCTGGTTCCTGTGGATGCTTTGCTGTTCCCTCCAGCCACTTCAGCTGAGCGTTGTGAAGGACCTCGTTACTTAGCTAGATTTCTGCTTATCATAATTCATACCACAGGCATAATTCTTTTTCCATTCCGTAAGGCATACAACATTACTGACACTTTATTATGAAATCTGATTATACAAAGTGCATTTTTTTTTGTTAGATGATTGCTTACTATATTCCAATTACCATCAAAAACACAGTCCCCTTACTACATTTCCACAGTTGCAAGTTACTGAATAATTTAAGTTACTGTGCTTCATTTCCTTCAGAATTATTTTATGATCCAATTGAATGTTTTAATGATATTATGAAGCCTTTGTGACAGACCAAATGGCTGGTCACAGAATGGATTAAACAAGATCATGCTCAGTGTGCAAAGAAAATAATTGTTTAAGAAATGAGACGAAGCACACAGTGAGACACACCAAAATTTGACTGGATGGATGGAGCTACAATGTTACTTTCGGTAGGACTATGCTATTTACACCTGTTGAGGAATCTCATTGAAACAACATAATACATGTAATCAATGGCAATGCATGTAAATGAAGGGAGGGTCACTTTGTCATAGGAGATCACGTTGATCAAGCAGGACCTACTTTTCATAAACCCTAGCTGACCGGGCCTGATCACTTGGTTTTCTTGTATATGCTGTGTGATGTCACTCAGGATGATCTGCTCCGTGACCTTCCCCATCACCAAGGTCAGACTGACAGGCCTCAGATCCTCCTTTCAGCCTTTCTTTTAGATGGGTGTCACATTTGCCAACTTCCAGTCATCTGGGACCTCCCCCATTAGCCAGGATTGCTGATAGATAATGGAAAGTAGCTTAGTGATCACCTCCTCCAGCTTCCTCACTACAGGAGAGACACTGAGGTACTGGAGAATGTTTAGAGGAGTGCAGCGAACCTGGTGAGGGGTTTGGAGAACAAGTCTGATGGGGAACAGTTGAGGGAACTGGGGCTGTTTAGCCTGAAGAAGAATAGGCTGAGGGGAGACCTTTTCACCCTCTACAACTACCTGAAAGGAAGTTGTAGCATGGAGGATGTTGGTCTCTTCTCCCAAGTAGAAAGTGCTAGGACAAGAGGAAATGGTCTCAATTTGTGCCAAGGGAGGCTTAAATTGGATATTAGGAAAAAATCATTCATGGAGAGGGTTGTGAAGCATTGGAACAGGCTGCCCAGGGCAGTGGTGGAGTTACAATCCCTGGAAGTGTTTAAAAGACATATAGATGAGATTCTTAGGGTCATGGCTTAGTGCTAGAGTTAGGTTCTGGTTGGACTCGATGATCTTGAGGGTCTCTTCCAGCCAAAATCATTCTATGATTCTATGACAATATACTCTTTTCACTGTTGCTTAGTCCATTCACAGCCCATTGTGATGGACATTGTTTAAGAAGTTTCCAGGCTCTGGGGAGGAGGGCAACGCTGAATTCTCATCTAGCTGCACCAGTTCACACCAGCTGATAACCTGGCCAGTTAAGTTTCGTAGTTTTCAATATTCTCTTTCTTGAAGTGAGGTTCATGGCCACTTTGTGATATAAAGTATAAATCGAAGTTTTCTCAGCTGTACACTATAAATCTCATGCATTGACAGTGCTGTTGAGCTGCACTATTGTCTTTTATTGCATACATCAGGCAAGGGATTACTGTAAGTAATTTGTTTTGGAAGGCTGGCAACCCTAATGGGGCATGCCTGATAGTGTTCAAAGGTTCTGATTAGGCACAGTCCGCAGAGATGTTCTTTCAACTTGAATCTCCAAAGAAAAAGACTTAATTTTTAACGAATCGCTTTCTTCACAGCTTCATCAATTTGGTTTCTTTGAAACTCAGTAGTAAGATGTATCAAAGGAACGCATTGTTTGCCCAAAGCCTATCAAAAAATGCTTTTTGCCTGAACTGAGTATACCTAATCTATTTTCACAACTCATTTAGAAATGGTCCTGTAAGGACTATTATTCCTATAATGGTTTGTGAAGCTGGAGGCTGTAAGAAGCCAGCAAGGTGCCTCTGTGCAGCTGAAGTGATATGAATGCGTCCTGGCCAGCTCTTCCAGAAGGACTAAGTGGGAGGAGGCTCCAGCTCTCACCACTGTGCTGGTGAGTTGAGCCCAGGCTGCTATCTGCTGGTTAGGATAAACTGGTGGAGTGCTTGTTGGAGACGATACGCTTTTTTGTGATGCCATTGACTTTCTGTCAGCTGCATAATCGCTCCCCCTCATAATAATCCAGAAAGTCACAGTTACCCAGTGCTTCACCTGAACAAATAAACGCATTGAGATGGCCTCTTGTCTGGTTTCACAGCATGGGGAAAGCATTACAAGACATTAACTGTATCAGATCGAAATAAGGTGGACCTTTCTGTTGTTAAATCTATCATTAATCTCCCCAATACTTCCAACTCCCAGAGAGCCAAATCAGGAGAGACGACAGTTGGAAATAGCTTTAAAAGGATATTATCTCATTGATTTTTGAAAGAGAGAGCTCCTTTAACAAGAATATTGTTCTTTTAGTGCACTCCGTATCCATCTTTAATGTTTATTCATTTGGCTGCTTCACAGGGGAATGCAAATCACAGAAATGTAGAAGCTGTACAGTAGTGTGCCAAATGAGTACCACAAGGGATTCAAGGCTTCATCTCTTCCTATCCAAGCTTCTGAGGCAGAGAGCTTTGTGTGCTGAGGACCTTGGGAAGAAAAAGCAACACAAAGAGGGATTATAATATCCCCTTTCCATGGAGAAGTTGAAATTCATGTGATTACCTAGGATTTATGTTTGAACCCCTGCTATGCATATGTTGGTCTGTGAGAGAATCTGGCAAAATAATGTATTTATAGTCACTTTGTCGGGCTTCCGTAAGGCAATACCTCTTACCTTTCTGTTGCTTGTTTTTGAGGCACAGGCACTCGTAAGGCAAGTCTCAAAACCCTGGACTTTAATTTAAACATCCAGTCTTTTGTTAAAGGTATCTTAAACATTCCTTGGTAAACACAGTGAAGAAGCAGCCTTAGGAAAGAGCCAAGGTTAGGCATTTTCAAGCTGGAAAAAGAGTAGTCTAGGAGTTACTTGTAGAATTGTTAATCTAGGGACAACTAAAAACTGTGCCACAACTGGGGGTTTATCCTCCCCAGCATCAGCTGGCTCAAAATGAGACTTTACATCAATAGAAGAAGTTTGGCAACTTAGGAGGCATTTTCTGCTGTCAGAGTGTGGGTTACTGTGGCAGATTGACTATATCATCCTCTTGAGGTAGATCAGCCTAGATGATGTAAGACCCTTCCAAAATGCAGACTCCAATGACAGTCCTTCAACAGAGGCATTTTGCAGGTATGTATACTTAACAGACTGTAAAGAAGACTCAGTGCTCTCTCAGTCTCTAGCAATGTTAACTTCCAGTTGTCAATTCAGCTTATAGAATGACTGAGCAAGTTCCAGAAAACAGGTTTTGCCTGCAAAATGACGAAGCCCTTGGCTGTTAAGCCAGGAACATTAAGCTCACCATACTTGTATGCTCAAGTGGATGACTGAGTAAATAGGTAATTATTATGTATTAAAATATTTTGTTATTTACTGTGTTCTTAGCATAGTAGTGCAAAGGGCTTAAACAAATTGATCAGAGGCAATAGGAAAAAGAAGACATTTTCAAGAGAAGTTTGAAGGACCGAGGAAATGACTCACTGTTTTGGCCAGATAGAGCTAACTGCAACATGTGGTTGACGCATTGATCCTTACTCTGTGCCAGCTGAGGAAATACAGGAGAAAGATCCACTAAGCATTGTATGTTCCTCTCCACTCTCCCTTCTTGGAGTCACATACAATAGATAGTGTCTGCTTCTGACAGTTTTCCATCAGTTGAGCTTTTCCTTGTACCCAAGGGATCCTCTGCCCAGTGCTTGTGCATGGAGTTCAATCCAGTCCACATATTTGAGTGGCAGATCTGGGCTAAAACCCAAAGTTAAACTCTGCAGTGATTTTGCCTGGGGAAAAAACAAACAAACAAACAAACAAAAACACACAAAAAAACCCAACCAAACAAAAACACACAAAAACAAGCAAACAAACAAACTAACAAACAAAAACAAAAAACACCGAACATAGATGCATATTTTGTTACAAGGTCAAAAGAGTGTCTAAGGGACTTAAATGAAACACCATGTGTACAATAGGCCATTAAGTCAAACCTGGTCAGTGGAAGGACCTGGAGTACCAAAAGACTGATATCGGATCTGGGTTTATTCACTATTTTCATTGCTCACATTAAATAAGAAGGTGGAGGATGTGTTAATTAAACTTGCAATTGACACTTCACTAGGAGGTGTCAGAAACACCAAAGAGGAACAAAAGGAAAAAAAAAAGGACTTGAATAAGCTGGAGAACATGAAACAGGACTTAGCTTAGAAAAAGCATGTGCTAATGGCTAAAGGAAAAAGTTATCAAATCTAAAAGGAAAGATGCCAAAATAGGCCTGTTACTGTGGTGCTAGAGAGCTCTGTGGCTATAACCTCAGAGTGTAGCTTTGATAAGTGGAAAATAGACATTTGAGGGAGCTAATTGAGTTGGGCTCTACATACAAAGGGCTTTACATTAATTTAATAAATTAGAGAATAATCTATTTCAAAATGACAAAAGCATGTCTCAAATGCAGCCTTCATTTTTGAAGGCAAGATGGTCTTAAAATGAGATTTATATTAGAATTACTCTAAAACATGGGCATGTGAGGGCTCTTTTCAAATTACCTGATGGACAAATGTGTCCTACATGGCTGGAGAGTTTATCTTTATTACCCTCTCTGTCACTGAACTTGGATACATATTTCTAAGAAGGGGACAGGAGCAGACAGTAAGGCTCCAGCACAATGGGGTTTCTCAGCCCTTCTAGGTGGGATCTCACCCATATATACTAACAAATATACTAACAGCCATAGAGAGGAGGCACATGGGTCTTGCTACTCTGTTTTGTGAAGTGGTGGTGGATGAAAGATGTGTTCTAGGAAGCTTTCTGTGATACCCTCCTATTGAACGTGTTTGTGGAGAACTGGACTTCATAAACCCAGCAGCTCATGTGTTGGTACTTGCCACACACCTGCAGCAGCAGGGTGGTCTCTCTGTGTCTTCATTGCTGTAGCATCCTGAACATGAATAAGAAAACAACAAGAGAACACACAGAGCTGGTTAACCTGCTTTCATAACTCAACATCCAGTAACAGATGAATATCACTTAATTAGTATTTACTTACAAGAATGAAGTTGTCAAAGGCTTTACTTAACAGGGTTAATCTCTTCTACTTTGTATTCTCCTGTTTGGCTGCACAGGCTTGGTGGTATTTACCGCAGAGCAGGAAGGGACCACCACCAGGAGCCGAGTGAGGAGAACTGCAGAGACCTATGAGCCAAGAAGGTGGGCAGCTAATAGCCACTGTTTATATGCATATTTCTCCTGGTCCAAGTGAGATGGATGGTTATCACATGCCACAGGGAACTTTGGCCTGGAGAAGAGAATCTGAATATGAGGAGAATCTTCTTTACTTTGAGGGTGACAGAACACTGGAACAGGCAGCCCAGAGGGGTTGTGGAGTCTCCTTCTCTGGATATAGTCAGAACCTGCCTGGACATAATCCTGTGTGATCTGCTTTAGGTGAACCTGCTTTAGAAGATGGGTTGGACAAGAAGATCTCCAGAGTTCCCTTCCAACTCCAACCATTCTGTGATTCCATGATTCTGTAATTCTATGATTAGTACTGTGGATGGGACCCAGACAAGCTGGTGAGTACAGGAGGATCAACAGCACGTGGTCTATCCTACAGAAACTGCAGAGTTCAGTGATGTCTCAACTTTTTCCAGTTTTTAGCTACCCCCAGCAGCTGTACTTGGAGGTTTTTGCTTTCTCCCAGAGATCTATATCTTAGACCTCCTCTTCAAGTGTGTGTGTGAGTGCCTCCATTCCAAGACAAACCAAGGTGACTCTCTTTCAAATGCCTTCATTTCAAACATTTCCCTTGGGGATTCAGTCCTGCCATCTCCTAAATTCTCTGTTCACCAGATAATACAAGATGCTGCCTGAGAGAATGAGAGAACCAGACATGAAACAAAAAGAAGTGGGGTACAGTAGCCGAATGATTATTGGGTCATTGCCTTCCTTCCAAGACCCCACTCCAACATTGAAAACCCATAGCCTGAAAAAAGCAGAAATGTGCTGGACAAAAATGCATCTTCTGGCTTGTTCCCAGGTGGGAATAGCTACCGTCTGATATTTGCTCAGTGCAAAGTGTAAAGCAACTCTCTAGTCTTTGGCAACATAATGCCTTGTGCATATTCCTACCTGGTTTTAAGATTCTCCATGGGCCAACTTTTAAGTTTTTTTTTCATGCTTTGTTCACTAAATAACATATTTGGCAGAATAAACATGTTGGGATGGAAGAGATTTTGGCTTTTCTTCTGAACTGTATGGAAAGTATAATGTTAATTAGAAAATTTCATCAGTAAGGAATTCTTGCATTCCGACACTACAAAATTATTGAAACTCCTCGTAGTAAATGAAAAAATTCTACCATGTTCCCATGCAGAGGGAAGACTGTGTTTATGAAGTTCACATGTATATGGATAACTCTAGAAGGAAACCCACAAATTTTGATGTAGTGTTACTTATTTTAAAAATAAACAAACAAAAATAACATACTAATATTTGTGTATGAAAGACGTTCCCTTTAAGAACTGTTTTCCCACTGCTTTGAAGGGGCAAGGAAAAATTTCACAGAGACTATTTTTCTTGAAGAAATATTTTGCCTAAAAATAGTGGAGTCCACAGTCACACAGTTATTTCCTGATGATGTCACATTCAAATACTGGGCATTATGACAATGCTCAGCCAGCCTGAATATGATCAGTACTGAACAGTTCTTTCATTATTCAGAAAACGTCTTTAGGTCCAGCTGCCACTCAGCAAGTTTTGTTTGAGTTTCATCAGGGCCTCTTTACATTATGCTGCTGGTGTAACACAATATCAAAGTTAATATACATTACAGTTGTGGCTTTTTACACTACAAAAGAGGCATAAAGGGGAGTGTGCTATGATACAAAGAATTCAGTCATATCTTGAACCATGTCTGAGTTTCAATCCTGCCACCTGCTATTAGCTGGAGTAATGTATACCAAAGTGAGTAAGCAGTTCCTTTGCCTTCAAAGGCCTGTTAACTTGCCCAGAAATTATGTAGAATAGTTGTCACCCAAGGACACAGAAGTCAGGCATCTCCTTTTGCAGGGGCTATGGATTTCACTCAGCCCTAAGTTCTGGATACTGTGAGAGTGGTATAAAAGTTACATGAATTTTTTTAAAGATGCTACATGCAAGTACTCCATGAGAATACAAGTATTTGCAGCACATGGGTCCTCTAAGTAATCAATAGTTTAAAAAGGTGACAGAAGATACAGACACTTCATTGTCAAGACCTTCAGCAAACAGCATTTCATTTCCTCTTCTTGTCTAATCTGTCCCCACTGGCTCCTGCAATCTGTGGGGTTATCCCATTTCCAGCCATAGGCAGGCCACAATGGAAATGTGTCATATTCCAACATTCCCTCGGAGTTTCGGATTTAGCGTTCACAAATATCTGAATATATTTACATACATTTGTATGTTTTGGTTTGGTTTTTTTTAATTTCATCTTTGTAATGAATGGCTTTTGCATTAAGGACCTTTCAGCAATGGGATCTTTCCTCCTATGAAATTTCTCCAAGTAGCAAATGTCCTGCCTTTATCTGTGCAATTTTAGGAATCATGCATAGGCGTGTGAATACATAGTATAGAATCTACTTCTTTCTGGCATGATTTTTTTTTTTAAAAGGACCACAAATGTGTGTTTCCAAGACAGTTTCAGTAATTTCTGGTTGCTCTCTTTTTAATAATTCTGCACCGATTTGCAGTGCAGACATGGAAACCTTTCATGTAAGGTGAATCTTTCTAATCTTGCATTTTCCACAAAACTATGAACCCATGCCCTTCCGGAGATGAAGCCAAATCAATATGACTTCATATCTGGAAGTAAATATCCAGAGAAACCATTTAGCAGCTTCATTGTTGCATTTACACAGTAAGTTGCTCTGGGGTAATGTTTTGTCATTTGTTTTTACACTTGACAAATTTTAATGATTATATTGCCAGGATCGGTGTACTGTAAGATGTCATTAAACTCCTATCAGGTTTCCTGTTTGAAAACTGCCTTGTTAGGTCTGTTTCAGTTACAGAATTTAACTATTAACAGGACACAATCAGCATTTTTATTTACATTGGTGGGAGGAGAGAAAGAGAAAAATTATCCTGTATCTTGGGATTTAACAGTGTTTTCCTCCTTTTGTCTTGATGGTCACTGAGATTTTGTGCATGGTTAATGTAAAATAGACATCAGTTGTACATACATGCATTCACACACATGCACACAAATAGCTTAGACATACCCACAAGGGGCACTGAATAAAGCAAGTAATTCACATTCTGAGGCTGCTCTTGTTGGCTTTTATCACTGTTCTCATATCGGCACTGCTAGTTTCAGCCCACTTGTAAGACTCTCATTAATCTTAATTCATCCTCCATCTACCTTAAAACGTGCCTTGAAGTAATTTTATTCTCAGCCCTTTTAATCCATGCTCAATCTCCCAGGCTAAAGACAAATTTATCAACCCCATACAGCAACATACATTGTCTAGGAATATTCTAGTCTTTCAAGAAAATCTCTTCAGGTCTTCACATCGCTCCTTCTTCAGTCTTGTGTTTCTAACCTTCCCCCAAAATCCAGGGCTGTTTCATTAATTACCAGCATTGTCACCATTGCAGTATAAATCTCCAGCCATGAGGGCTAAGTACAATTGTTTTAGAAAAGATGACTTGTCTCTGCACAGACTATGTCACTTCCCCATTCATCACCATCAAGTGATCACAACTGAATTACTCCCCACCACTACTACTCATTTTTCAGGCTTCTTGCTAATTCATGGAGGCTTGTTAAAATGCTGCAAGCAAAGGTGCCCTTCTGATCTTTCCAAACATTCACTAAATGGTTTGAATATATTCATTGGACTGAGCTGGTCCTGGGTCATGTCTCTTTTTTGTGTGTGTCTCATTGACTTTTAAATTTTCATTAAAGCTGCAGCATCTTCTTTTGTTTGAAGCCAGTTCTGTTGAAGAAAGTTACTGCTTTGAAAGGAAAGGGATGGAAAAACTACATAAGACAACCACAGCCACAGCAGAAACAAAGCATGACAAACAAGCAATTAGCTTTGCACAAAGTCATCAGAAGCTTGGACAAGTAGGAGGTTGAATTTGGTCTAGAAGCACCTGGGGAGCAGCTGACTGCCCTTGGAAGAGAAGGGGATGTTGCTAGATGAAGGATTCCAATAGCAAGTCCTGCCTCTTTAACTTGACCTGCATTTTTAATTCAAACCAAACAATGTTTCCAGAAGAATGATAAAAATAAAACCACTGCTCATGATGTGTCACGAAGCTCCCACCTGACAACACCTGATTAGCTTAGGCTTCCAAGCTTCCTTGCATTCCTGTTTCTCTTAGATTGAATTTCAGAGCTGGGAGACTGAGAGTCAAAGGAGGAAATGAAGATTTCTCACAAGTCAGTACAGGTTAGGACAAATGCCAGCCTGATTGAAAGACTGACACAGTGCCTGCCTCCACCATCTTATAGATGGGACTTGCAAAAGCAGTGATACAAAGCAAACACTGGAAGGAACAAGCTCCTCCTTTCCCTGACCTTGTCACCCACTCTGCCTGTCAGGGTGATTTTGGGAACTATAATATTTAATAAACTGTCTCAGAAATGGATAAAGTTCAGAAAGCTTTCTCAGCCACATTGTTGCCCTGGAAGGCTTTCCTCATTATGAAGTAGCTGCTTGGAAATGATGGGCATCTGCATGGCCATCAGGGGTCAGAAGCAGTAAGGGCAGCAGGCAGAAAATAGCATCCAAAGAGCTGTTCTCCCAAGTGTTATCAACCTTAGCACCTCAGGACTGAGCGAGTTTTATGGCTTCCCATTGTGCACAGCTGCTCGTCTTCTGTGATGGCTTCCACACAGGCACTGCCCATCCCCAGGCAGAGTCCAGGGGGGTAGAAGGCTGTACTCCCCCCACACCTCACCTTTCTCCAGCCAGCAGCACTCCAGGGAGCATAAGCTGTGTATTAGTTGTTTCTCCCTTGACCTTAGGAACCAAAATCTGACTTAATACTGAGAAGCCTTCAGCCAGCTCTGGTATGGTGTGTCCAACATCTGTCCCTCTGTCCATTCTCTGTTCCCAAGGAGAGCACTAGGAGACAAGTTACTCGCCCTCGTAATGTTGTTTCTTCCTGGACAAAATTCAGGTCTGTTAATAGAATGCCATTAAGGGAACTTTCACACAACATGGTAATGCTGGAGTATTTTCCCAGCACATCCTTCCATACAGCTGAGCCCCAGAAAGAATCCAGCCATTGAGTAAACTACAGCCATTGTACGTCTCAGTTTTTCCCTTCAGATACTAGTTCTTCCTTTACAATAAAAGCAAAATAATGACACTTTCAATGGTTGCAGTAGCTACATCTTAGGTAATTACTCTGGATAGCTAAGCATATCTTCCAGAAATTATATTGTGGGCTCTTTTCTTTTCACATAAACATCTTTTGCTCAACTTATTTTTCCCCCACAGGCCAATATCCTTGTTTTTCAAAGTAGTTGATGCTTTGGACATTTTGCTGATCTTGCAAAGTAAAACATAACAAAACTCCATTCTCAACAACTTCTGTTGATGATTGAGCTTTTCCTTGTTAAAGGAAAAATGTTTGTAGCAAGTATTTGTGTGCTATAGTGCCAGCCAAAAGACTTATATGTTTGATTACTTCATTTCTAATTGAGCTGTTCAGACACAATTATTTTCTAAGCATCTGATTAGTGATCCGAAGCCAAAATTGCCAAGGTGTCAACACTGCAACTTCCCTTGAAACCCCACCTCACCACATCAGTGGGATAGGAAGATGTGTCAGGGTGTGCTGTATGGTACCCAGCCCCTTCTGGCCAATCTCAGCAATGGACTGCAGGTACATCCTGGGACTTCCACAGTATCTGCTCTTCAGAAAGCAGATCCACGTGGCTTTGAAGGTAGTCTTATCTTTCTCAGGCACTGTTAGCACTGTTAGAGGTGAAATAATTATGGCAATGTCCCTAGGAAACAAGGAGTAACTTATTTTCTCCCCATTCTAGATCTGAGCCCCAACGGGAATATGAGGGAATACAGGAGAAAAGTTGGGGTTTTGGAAAACTGTCATTGTTAATCACCTAGAAATCTGGTCCTAAATAAAGTGGGAAGCTGGAACCTTAAGTCTGGAGTGAAATTTCTCTTCAAATGAAGTTTCAAATCCTATTTCCTGCTATAAATAACAATAAGGTCTGCTACACCAACTCAATTACTCTGCACCATGGCTAACCAGCAAACCCTTCCCAGGCATGGCACTGACTTGGAAGAAATCTAATAATTAAACCACTGACATTTCAAATGTGCAAAGTCAGAGTGATTTTCTGATTTCCAGTGTGTTCCTCTCTAATTCAATATTTATTTAGGCTATACTCAGTTGAGTTAAGCAGGATGACTCCTTTAAGATCCCTTCTCTTCCCTAGAGTTAAAAAAGACAAGACCTGCTCTAACCTCTTAGAACATTCAAGGCATGTTTATAGTATGTAAACACACCTTTATTCTATTATTTGGCACTAACAGTGTTTCCACAGCTCATTATTTCCTGCATGAAATAATGCTTAATTAGTGCTGAATTACAAGGGAATTGTTGTGGAACTACATAAGCCATCCTTGCAAATCCCCTAGTGAATTCAATGTGATTGTTGCTACTGCATTGAATTCTAAATGGATTCATAATGATTAGAAACCTAAGACATACCTGCCTTGTATTGATCACTATGTGACAACAGGGTTTCTTTATAAACATGAGTCATGCAGACAATGTCTTGATACCAGGATCTGAAGATTTCTAGTGCCTCTTGGGAGTAAGCTGGTGACTGTGGCATTTAAATGCAAGACTACAGTGATAAATGAATCAAATCTTATTAGTTTTTTCCAAGCCTATTGGGGTTGCAAAGTTACCAGTCCTGCTGAGTGCACAAATAAATTGAATTCAAGTTTTTGTACTGAAAAGAGGGATGATCCTGAATTTAATCAGAGGTATACAATCCCCAGGTTTTTAGCTCAGGTATGGTGCATGTGTTCACAAGAATGTCTCTCCACAAGCCTCATTCATCTGTCGTTGTAGTCACAGAGAAAGTTGCTCTCTGTTTTTACTGGATGATGGATTAGATTCCAAGTTCACAAAGTTGTTCTGTAGAGATGACATAATCCATGAGGTGGGAACAGCTCTGCTCTTCCCTATGCAACCTCAAACCAGAACATGAGGAACAGGGATGTCTGTACACGTGCACCACCCAGACCCAGCTTTCATCTCTGTTACGGGAAATTCTACAAGCCTGGTGATGCATGGAGAAGCATCACCAGTCCCACAGCTACACCTGTCTTTGGTGTAAACTCAGAAGAAACTTTGCCTTCTGTTTCAATACTCTCATTCGTTATTTGTCCATTTGTGCTTATGATCTTGAGGGAAGTATATAATCATAGAAACATAGATTCATAGAATAGTTTGGGTTGGAAGGGACGTTCAAAGGTTGGGACTCAGCTCAGTACCTCCTTTCACTGATGCATTATTAACTTTCCCTTTCTAAAATTCCCGTTACCATAGTCTGCCATGCACTGAATCCTGCAACCCTTGAAGCCAATGCCCAAACCACTACTGATTTCAGTAGGACTACTTTCCAGCACATTTTTTTTTTCCTTTCTTGCAAGAGATCTTCCCAGTTTGTAGTACCCTTCAGACTTCGACATTTGGAACAGGTTAGACTGACACAAACTCTTCACTTTAATACCCTCTGTGTAAGATTTATTCCCACAGACTTATATTGGTCTGTATTCAAATTAATGGTGGTTCCAGGCAGTCTGCTTCCTTGGGCTATACTGGCATAAATCTACTGACTTAGGGAGAGTTACTCCTAATTTTCACTAATAAATGCAAGAAAGGACTCAACGCTCTCCACCTAAAAGGCTTAGATTAGATTCCTCCTGGTCCTATTAATATTGCCACTGGTATTCTTTCTGTATTTCTTTTGCTGTGTATGTCAGTAAGTGCTTTCTCCTTGCCTTTTAAAAATCCTTTAACTATTAAGGTGACAGAAACTCCTTTCCTTAAATAATTCCTAACTGATCTCTCAGTCTGAAACACACTTGAATGCCCTTTGGAAAAAAACGTCTGTCCCTTAACTACGTAAAGGGCTATAGAGTCAGAGAGGACAATCTGGGTCATTGAGTCTCATCCCTCATAATCTCAGCAAAATATGTAATGGATGCCTAGTCCAGATTGGTCTACAGAACATCTTCTCCCCACAGACCAAAAACCACAAGTTGGTTCTCCTTTACTCAAAAATGAACTCAGGATCATTCATGAACTATTTATCTCCACAAAGTAAAATCTACCTGAATTAATAATAAACATCACAGGAGACAGTGAGACACAGATTGTATTTAAAGATACTGTACTTTGGTGGGACAGCACTGAAGTGATTTGGCCCAGAAAAAGATGTTTAACACATCTGAGTCCAATCACCAGTGCACGCTAATGTGGTGTCAACATCAGAGGCAGTTTAGTCATAGTGTTATCATTAGTCACAGGGACAAGTAAAAGAGAGGGTGGAAGGATTGTTAAAAATTCTTATAGCTCGGCCATCACCCTTACGTGAGACATTTCCACTGGGATCTCAAGCAAATAAAACTTTCACACACCTCCTGACCATAAAGTTGGACCTGGGCTTTGAATTTCAGTGCTCTAGGATTATCTCTGTTTATAATTATGCTCCCAATTACCAGGTTGTGTTTGTACAAGTTGGCCTCGGCAAGATGCAGATAGTAATCTTCTTAGGTTCAAATGCAAACTTGCATCTGACTTGCAATTGTGACAGCTGGGTAAAGAATCCTATCCCTGTACTTAAGCCAGGTCAAGACACAGACATGTTGTGTGTCGCTGAAGGCAAATGTTTAGGCGATTTTACCCCCATATAACTTCTGGCAGAGCTGATCTATTCCTAAGTCTCATTAAAATGGTCTGCTTCTGACATGTTCTGGTTTGCACTAAGTGTTCAGTACTTCAAAAGTAATAACATGGTGGAATATCCTTCCCACAAGCTATTCTGCTCTCCTTCCAGGAGATGAAATCTGAGGCTGAGATCAGGAAGTATTACTGCCTTCTGAGCATCCTTCTGTTCTGTCGACATGCCCAGCAGCTATGTAGGCAAGACTTGGTAATCAGACACATCTTAGATATACGGGTGTAAAGACATCAATAAGTGCACACATCGCTAGTCTGACACAAGCATTTCCTGCAGAGCACTGTCACTCTCTTGTTGCTTGGTGTGGATACTGCTTGACCCTCTCTGACAGCATTGAATGTTTGACCCTTCCCAAATGGCTGTGCACATTTGACCCTCCTGTGAGAGCTGAAAAAGGTTGAATGCAAGTCTAATCCCTAATTGTGCAATATGGAGGATAATGAGTCTCAGCAATGGCAGGCAGTGACTTTAAGTGGTATGTATGCAAAATATGCAGCTGCATTACCCAGTCAGACAAGGAAGCAGAGACATTTCCTGAGGTGGGAAACATATTGAAATGCTAATAGACCCCGGCAGGTACTGTTGGTCCTTGGGGGAAAGATACCTAGGAGGAATTTCTTAATTGTATGTTCACCAGATCCTTTCAGCAGATCAAAAGAGAGTACTGGTACAAGCAAATAAACTTTGATATGTGCCTTTCACTACTAGTACTAATTGGAAGGAAATTCCCTGGCCTGTGGACCAACACACTTAATTTAAAAACATTGGAAATGTTAATTGAATAAGGGGGGAGGGTTGATTAGAAGCATGACCTCATGTCTAAAATGATAATGAGGGCTCTTGACACCTGAACAACAAAAGGTCACGAGAGTATAAACAATGAGATGAGAAAGAACCATCAGCTAGAGCCCAGACAGTGACATATGAGTCTCATGTGAGAAAGGATGTTGGGCAGAGAGGAAACTGCCAGCTTCAGAGTTTAGACAGAGTCAAACACACTCTAAAATGGAAGACCAATATTCTGTACTCACGTATTCCAATCCACTTTCATTAGACCTTCAGGGCTACAGCTGAGGCAGAGTTTTGCCCTAAATGTTAACTTTCCTGCTTATCAAGAACCATTGGGTCATTTCTTGTGCAACCTTTTATCTGAATTACTCTGCAATGTACAGGTCAGAGAAGATTACCCCCACCATGAGGAGTTAGGGAGGCTGACAGATAACCTTCTGATGGAAGGGGTATGCAGAGATATGCAATCTTCTCCTACTTAGAAAAGGTCATTCCCTCGCCTTCAGCAGGGACAGTCCCATCATTAGGTCGATACCTGGATTTCTGCTGTTGGGAGAATAGGACTTGGGGGTATATCTCATCTCCTTGACAGAATTAAGTTTATTTCTTGTATACAGACACACAGCTGGAGGAAAGTAGAAGAGAAGGCAATATATATATATATATATATATATATGTATATATATATATATCAGTTTTGAACTTCATTTTGGGCAACAATTTCCTGCATAAAAACTGTGTTTGAAAACTGCTGAACTTCTATCAAGTGTATATTCTTTCTAGATTTCCTTTGATCTCTCCTCAAATATCTCTATTACAATATTTGCAGATAAAGTTTGCAACATATAAAGAGAGATCATGAAGAAAGATGCATTTTTTTGGTCCAGAAAACAGTTCCAAGGCCAGGGAAGGACTGTCTTTCCACAGTGGTTTCATCATTGCTCATGATGGGCTGCAACTTAAATTCTGAGATTTGAGCTCAATTTACTCTATTGGTCATATGAAAGTACAGTGACAGTGTCTGTTAGAACATTGGCTCACGCAAAGTTATTTAAGGATGAGTTTTGGGTTTGTGGCTTGTTTTGGCTGTTTGGGTTTGTTTTGGTTGTTTGGTTGATTTTTTGGTTGGTTTGTTTGTTTGTTTTTTTCCTGTTGGGACATATAAATAGCAGTAGAATCCCAAACAGGGTCAAAGTAGAGAAAGGGATATACCTAAGAGCTCAACAATTTTCCACTTGCAGAGTCTGTCTGTGAGATGATGAATTTGTATGAACTCTTCCCAGCCTCATTTTCAGTAATGAAGCAGCAGCACAGTGTGGTGAGAGAAAAGTTCACTGAGTAGAGACATGATGTGTGGACATGCTTTGAAAATTTGTGGTTGGTTAGTAATTTCCCACAAAGAGATTACATTTTCAAACTCCTGAAGCTCTCGCTATTGAGTCGATATTCCCTCTAGAGTTTCACTCTACCTCTCTTCTGAAGACTCTGTTATTATAATCTCAATCTTGTTTGCAGTCTTCAGATTCCATTTACAAATTCTTCCAGCCTTCTTCCTCCTTTATTCCCAAACCCTATTAATATGTGACCTAAAGTGCATTCAAGTCTCACTTTTTCCTTCATACATACTTCACCATCACTGCCTTTCACTTTAATGGCAATGCAAGAAAGATTTCTTATCTTCCTTCCTCTTTTTTATGCTGCTTCTCCTCCTGATAATTCCTATTTACTGTTATATTAACTTAAAATGATTGGCAGAACTTTGTTGTTGTTGTTTGTTTGTTTTTGTCTGGGGTTTTTTGTTTGTTTTTTGTTTTGCTTTGGTTTTGTTTTAGTCTCTAGTTTGATAATCCATAGTCCTGCATTGCTAAAACCTCTCCTATTTCTTGCCAGGTTATTATGCATATTGAATTAATTTCATTCAATACACTGTATTCTCCTGACTTTTTTCAAAAATCAAGAACAAAGAGAAAGGAAGGAGTGAGGAAAAATAGTAGGAAATTGGTTAAATGCAACAGCAGATACAGTGATCAGCCTGTAAAGCTTAGGACAACTGTCTTATTTCCTTCTTAGCTTCCTGAGAAGCCAGGCACACTTTAACAGTTCCCCAGGATTCAAGCTGAACGTGGGTAGATTCTATACTTTAGGATATGCCATGGGGGTATATTATTTTAACCTAAAAAAAATAGGTAAAATGTATTTCACTTCTGTGTCTCCTACAGAATCCCAGAGACTGTGGCATTTTCACAATTCAGAATGCACTGAAGGAAAACATTACTTGGGGTGGCTCCATGACTCATTTTTAAGATGAACTCATACTGGTTTACACTTGGCACCCAAAGCTACTGCAGTCAGCCAAAGCAGAGTCATATCTGAGCCTTTAAAAATGAGTATTGTCAGTAGGAAGCCTGTCACTTACATATCAGAGCTGAGGGAACGAGGAAACATGCTCCAGACGTTGGAATCCAACTCACGCAGCTGCCCAGCAGTCCCCCATGTGAATCTGGATTCTCTGGGAAAATGAAGGGAATGAGCAAAACAGAGCAGAATATGCAGTGACAGTAACAGAAGACAATTAATATTGTGCATATATCACCATGCCAATGTGTTTCCTAATTAATTGCCCATGTCTTAAAAATGTAATTACTGAGTGTACTTGTACTATGGATGCATGTTTAAACTATTGTACTTGACAAAGATGTTAGCAATAAGCTGCTCATGTCGCCACTGGAAACAACCCTAATATAATGAGCTAGGAGTGGGAACAATAATGCTGTGAAAATGCACATCACGTCACTGAACCTTTCTCTTTCCAGGTCTGGATAGTTTTCATATATTTCAAAGTATCCCAAATGTAAGAATGACAGGTTTGTTTTAAAAATCTTGAGTGTTGGGGGGCTCCAGATCTTATTCTTTACAATAATAAAATAAAAGAAACATTCCCAAATGAGGAAAAAGGTGTCTTAGAAGAAGGATTGTTTGTTTAAACTAAAGGCTAGAATTAGGTTGGGTTTCCTTGAGCAATGCAATGGCATTTTGTTCTTCACTCACCCTGCAATCTCATGCCATACTGACCTGCTGCAAAAACTAGATACCAAATCTGATACTGGACAGGAAATGACTCCATGTTTTACTGGTTGCACTTGTGGATGCCCATTTCAGAGCTCAGATGAAATGATAGAGAAACAAGAGACTGCAACACCCTTGAAAAGAGGAAGACAGAATGAGGAAAACACATTAAGGGCTAATTTTTCAAGATCTCAGCTCGTACTGTTGTTTAAAATGTGTCTTGAGAGGTACTCGGGAAAAAAAAAAAAATAAAAAGACGACTATGTTAATGTATAGGCAAGAAAGACCATCCTGGACAGTCCCAGTCAGTGTTTTCCTTCCAAAGTCATGATACCAGCTGTGACTGTGATTTGTCTATAAGAACTTGCTAATGATAATAATTGAAAACTGCCAGTCTAAATTGTCAGACTTATCTTCTCATGACCCCTCAATGCACCTACAGTAGTCAGCCGCAGTAGGAGTTGACGTTGTCCTCCTTAACATGTCCTAAAATCAATAGCAGAGGCTACCTGACACCCTACCAATCTACCTCCACTCTCCTCGTCCCTTGCCACTGTAAATCTGAACTATCATTGGAGAAATAACAGTGCTGGGTCCCCTTTTCAGCTGCTGAAATAGCTCAGACTCAATAGCCACTCAACCCTTCAAATTGTGGACAGGGCCCTCCTGATACACCAGCCCTACAAACCCCAGAGCTCTTTGCAAGGATGCTGAGAGAAGGGTCCTGAGAGGAGTCCAATTTGCACAGGCTGCTCCCTCTCCACTGATGCTGCTGATGTTAACAGCCGCTTCCACCCCTCAGTGCTTACCACAAATCTCGTCTTTGTACTCCTTAGCCTGGCCCTGAGAGTGGGCTGACATTTTTACAAGGAAAATTTTCAGTTCATCGTTGAGTAAAGGTCCTGTTTTGTCTGAGGCACTGTGTCTGAAGAGGGTGGTAAGAACCCCTTTGGTGGGATATTTGAATTAGACAATAGGCTATTCAATGTACAAATAAGGAGTAATCTTGCGCCAGTATGGAAATGGACTAAATAATGGAAACTCATCTGCCTGTAACTGCTCTAAATCTGCTTATTGCTCCATTCCCCAAGGCTGTGCATCCCAGACAGTGATCAAAGACAAAGCTGACAACAGCCACAAAATGGAGTAACTGAGGTCCTGAATTATTTTTATCTGTCAGATTACTCACTGCTTTGTAAAAGGCTTGGTGGGGAACAGCACTGAATTCTTGAGTAATCCAGCCTCTTCCAGAATGTTTTATAGGGTAGGAGCATTTGCAAATAACTGCGAAGATCAGAAAAAAAGTTATGGTTTTGGGGAAGTCCCAAGTAGATTCCTTCTGCCTCATGATCCACATCCTATTCACACCACTTTGTTCTGGTTTTCCTTTCAGTGCTTTCCAGGATTCCTGTGCTGACGTGCCCTGTGGCAGAGAGGAGAGGCACAGTGCAGTAAAAGGCAGCATTACTCAAGAGCTTACGTAACCCTAATGGGCTTGCTCTCCACCAGGACTAAGTCTTCAAAGGGTAATGACGTTATTGGAGCTACATTGCTTATATCCAAAAGTAGAAAAGATCCTGAATGTCAAACAGCAGCCTTTTGCTTTGTTTCAATAAATTGCATTGGCTCAATGACCTCTAGAAACATTACCAAACTGTTTCAAGTATTTCCCTTCAAAGAAGAAGTAAGTTCAGTTAGGAAATTAGCCTGGGTGCCAATCACACTATCTTTCTTGTTTACATGGTTGTCTTTAGTTTGATCTTTACTTAATCAGTCTTTGGTGACTTATCATTGGTTGAATCCTGAGATCACCTCAGGAATTCATTGCAATTCAGCACAGGAATCTAGCCCTGTAGATCGCAGGGCTGTTTCTGGCTATGACCATTTTAATGGCTCTTCCAGTCCACTATGCCTTAGACTCCGCAGCCCTTCCCACCACACACTGGCACATTTTTACCTCAATTTAAGGGGAAACAGAGTCCTGCAAATAACTTTTCCGTGACTAAAACACCAGATAAGGTTTTACAATTGGAAAAGTGAGCTGCAGAGCACCATTTGTGTTACATCCTCTGTTTAAAAAAAATAAACAGCCAGATATTATAGGCTGGCCCACCCCTTCTGACACTGCCACACATTGCTTTGCAGGATTCACCTTCTTCCAGAGTAAAGATCCTTTAAGATTAAAAGGTTAAAAAATGTGCCTTGTATGTTACAGAGGATATTCCCAGCAGAACCATCAGGCAGGTTTTCTGAATACTTGAGCACCTGTTCCTTCATACATGATCACTGGATTGCAGCCATTCAAAACTCATGGATTGCCTCTTACTAGACACACAAAAAAAAACATGACAAGCATTATTCCTCCTGCAGTTTTTGTCACAGACTTAGTGTACATACTGACCACAGAAGTAGCAGCATTTTGCTGTTGGCACAGTTTTGAAGGCTATATTTATAACTGAGGAGACTTTATGACCTGTAGGGACATTCGTATTCACACTAAATCCCAAGATATTCCCAGAAGAAACAATGGTTACCTCCAGTGTCCTAGACAAAATGAGCAACAGCATGTTTGTGCCAGGGTAAATTTCTGCTGTGGCATTCTCTGCTTCCAGTCCTTTAGTATTGTGCAGCCTGGCTTGTTTGCTATTAGTAGCAAAGTCAGGCAGGAAATTCAGAACTTCTCGAGATTTAAATTATTTTTTTGAGTTTGTTAACAAAGATATTTGGAAACTTTCTGTGGAAAACAAAAGAAAGAAAATAGACCCCAGCAGAGTATTTTGTTTATTTTTGTTCACATTTTGTTTTTTAATCTAAGATCTAGCTTAATATCTCACTTCTTTTTACCAGCCAGCCAGCCCATGTGCTCCTGAAAAACTTTCAAAAGGAAAATTTCATCAAGCCTTGTCTGTGCCTGTGAAAGAAGCTTCAGTCAGTTTCTATTTTCATCAAAGAGCTCCTAAAAGGCTCAAATTAATACAGAGTCACCCTTCCTCCATTAGAGGTAAAAAGATATTCCATTGTGGTTTTTTTATACTTGTAGAGAGATTATACATATTCTGGATCTATGAGAGTTAAATTTCTATTCTACAAAGTTGTTGTTGTTGTATTTCTCTTAGATTTCAAGAATAAAAATCACATTCAGACTATGAAAAGGTCAGGTGGCTTAAGTTTTTGCTAAAAAGCTAGACAAGACTGGACAAAGATCACTGGATTCAAGTGAATGTGGTCTGGCTTCTCTCACAGCTGACAATCTCTCCACTAGTTTGGCCTTTATTTGCAGTTCTCTGCTAAAAAGAGATTGAAGAAACACCCAGGCCCACATTGCTCACTATTGTTCTCCCAAGTTAGCAAAGAAAGGAAAACTTCAAAGCCTTGTAAATCTGTTATTAGTTATGAAGATAATGATAATCATGCATATTACAGAAGTGTCTGTTGGATAACTACAACATGGCCTCTTACTGCTGTGAAGTAGCAGATGGTCATAGCCTTGGAAAGTCAAACCCAAGTGGGCAGCAGAAAACTGCATTGACATCCTAAGCTTTCTTTAAAGATGTGGCTCTGAGTTAAGTAAATCAATCATTGCCAAAGATACTTCTGAATCAGGAATCTGACGGCCCCAAAATGATCCAGATTTTTTAACAGAAAATCCAAGTTTTGTTGGAAAACATTTGTTGTCTTGAGACAACATGGATTAACAAAGCTTGCTGGGTTCGATGAACTTCAGCCGAGCCGAGTGCAAGGGTCCTGGCAGCCTGTCATTTTTGCACTCACCACAGAGAGGAGAAAAAAATGTTCCATGCTGTCTGTTGGTGGATCACAGTCACACTGGGGACATAGATGATCCCTCTGAATCAGATCAGTGAAGCTGCCCTTACCCATCTTGTTTTGGTGCTTCAGGGTTCATGAGTGATTTTTATTTGATTTTTTTAACTTCAGTTTGATTCAAAATGCAAAGAGGAAGCGTTGATTTCCTACCCACCCTAACCATAAACTTTGTTGAAGAGGCTGACGGAGCAGCCACTTCTTGCTGATTCTGAATGCAAAAATGTGTCCCTGTAATGACAACACTTCAGCCAATGTTTCCTCACCATCCTGAATCAAAATGAACATAAGATTATGTGACTAGTGAAATATAACAAGGACAAGTATAGAGTCTTGCATCTGGGCAGGAACGACCCCAGGTTCCAGTATAAGTTGGGGAATGACCTATTAGAGAGCAGTGTAGCAGAAAGGGACCTGGGGGTCCTGGTGGACAGCAGGATGACCATGAGCCAGCACTGTGCCCTTGTGGCCAAGAAGGCCAATGGCATCCTGGGGTGTATTAGAAGGGGAATGGTTAGTAGGTCAAGAGAGGTTCTCCTTCCCCTCTACTCTGCCCTGGTGAGACCACACCTGGAATATTGTGTCCAGTTCTGGGCCCCTCAGTTCAAGAAGGACAGGGAACTGCTGGAGAGAGTCCAGCGCAGAGCAATGAAGATGATTAAGGGAGTGGAGCATCTCCCTTATGAGGAAAGGCTGAGGGAGCTGGGTCTCTTTAGCTTGGAGAAGAGGAGACTGAGGCATGACCTCATTAATGTTTATAAATATATAAAGGGTGAGTGTCATGAGGATGGAGCCAGGCTCTTCTTGGTGACAACCAATGATAGGACAAGTGGTAATGGGTTCAAACTGGAATATAAGAGGTTCCACTTAAATTTGAGGAGAAACTTCTTCTCGGTGAGGGTGACAGAACACTGGAACAGGCTGCCCAGGGGGGTTGTGGAGTCTCCTTCTCTGGAGATATTCAAAACCTGCCTGGACACATTCCTGTATAGCCTCACCTAGGCGTTCCTGCTCCAGCAGGGAGATTGGACTAGACGATCTTTTGAGGTCCCTTCCAAACCCTAACATTCTGTGATTCTTCTCTAACAAAGCCATTACTATAAAAGAACCTAAAAATCAAAAAAATTCACAATTCTATTGGCATTTTTAACTCTCATCTAGAGCCAAATCCAGTGCTTGAACTCTGTCTCACCTGTAATTTATTCATAATAGTCTAAAACATGTCACTTCATTTCTAGTGTACAAGGATGTTTTTCTCTGGCTATAAGAGAGGTGAGGTACGTGGGTTAGAATAAAGATTATCTTTGCCAGGAAAAAGGAGGAGTTGTGACAGCAGCAGACTGAAGATGAACAGGACTGTGCTATCTCTCCTGGTTTGTTTACAAGTCTTACTATCAGTCATCAGTGCCTGAAGCTAGAGGAAGTGTGGGTTTCAACCAGCTCTTTAAAGTGTAGATTGAGTTACTCCCGTTGTTGATGTTCGATGTGGATCATTTAATTCATTCTGCAGAAAATGTGAAAATCCTGTGGCTACAGCAAGTTAGCCCTGCAGCAAGTTGTCTTGAGAATTTAGTTTTCTTTCTTTTATTAGGAAGCACTGGAACATATCCCAGTGGCTACATCAGTGGCTCCACTAACATTTCTGGCAGAAAAGGAGTAACCAGTTCTTCATGCTGCAGGGTTTTCAGATGGTATATTCGGTAGTTCCAGATGACATACGGATGATACCAAGCCTGTCTGCAAAAATGCTTAGAGCCACTCAATATCAAATAAAAATTAATGTTCATCACTGGTTTTCCCTACAGATTAAGAAATTTAACCATTCAGACGAGAGACCAGGTTTACAGCTGGTGTTGACTGATATGGCTCAAATGACTTGAGTAAATGTGTCATAGATTAATTTGCTGATGTCCTGTTACCATGTTTCCCTGAAAATAAGAAAGGGTCTTATATTAATTTTTGTTCCAAAACTTATTACTTTTTTGCATGTATAGCTGCCTAGACACTATTTAAATTGACTTTTTAAATGAACTGTAACTAGGGCTTATTTTTGGAGTAGGTCTTATATTTTGAGCATCCTCAAAAATCCTGAAAAATCATGTTAGGGCTTTTTTTCAGGGTAGGTCTTATTTTCAGGGAAACAGGGTGTAACTGTTCCATCTCCTCTTCCCCAAACACAGCTAAAAACCCAGTGAAAACAGTGAGTTTGAGTTATATTAACAATAACCCTGCTTTTTATCAGAAGATATGTCTTTTTCTCAGAAGATATCCTCTCCTTCATTTAGGTGCCACAAGACAGGCATCATTTGTGTTCTCAATTGATCCATCCAAAGACTTTCGGCACAATGATGGAGGTACAACCAGCTTCACCACTGCAGCAAAGGAATGAGAAGGGACAGGGCTAAGTGGGAAGTTAAAGCCTCCACTATGGCTATTGAAGGGAAGAGAACCTGGGTCTAGACACTGCAGAGAAACAAGAAGCTCTTTTATAAGTGCCTGTGCTAATGTTTTTGTCTTTTGGCAAAGGAAATGTAAAAAGATATGTGACCTTGACCTCCAATGGGGAGTCCAATACTCTCAGAAGTGTGCTGCTATATCATACATGGTACACTACCAGATTTCAGGTGAGTTCTCATTCAGATTTATTTTTCTGTCCTAATGTAAAGGTCAGTCTGAGCTACAAATATCCTGGAGTTCTTGCATCCAAGTGTTTGAAATCTACCTGTTAGTATCAGTGAGCCTAAGAAAATGTGCTTCCAGAACAAGGGAGACCAAACAATAGGGATCCAGTACCTACCATCCAGCAATTTCCCAGATGCTCAAAAAGAGTAGAAAATTCCTTGTTTTGTACTGCGGTTTCCATTTTCTGTTGGAAAATCACATTAAATAATACATTTTGTGGAACATGGAAAATTCCACCTCCAGTACATGTGTTATTGCAGAAGAGGGAAATCACAGATATTGTTTACAGAGACAGGCAGCTTGTTTATTCAGCACTGGCTAGAGCTGGCCAACCAGCCTTAAAATGAAACTGTATGTGAAATGCTTGTGGGAACCAAAATGATTTACTATCAGAAATATCTGTTCATTCAATAAATTCAGCTAAACTTTCCAAATACAGCCTGCAGTTTGATTAATGGAAGAAGCTAGAGGGCTGTGCTTTAGCTGGGACTCGGGGATATGGCTGATCACTTATTTTTGATGGATGGGAGGGATGGGATGCCTCTTTTGCAGGAGGAGAAGGCAAAGCATCCTTTTTAGTAGTTCCATAAAAGAACAACCCAGGGCAAGAGAACAGACATGGTCATTTCCGGTGTGACACTAAGTATTCGGTGAGGGCTGTTGCTTTCAACAAGCACACTGATTTTTTTACCTGGTGGAAAGTAGGGGGTAACATTTATTTGATTTTATAGCTATGCCAGAGTTCTGCCATCAAGTTATGGAAACAGACAGCCAGGGCGTATGAACTCTTATGGACTCTGCTGGAGTCAGTCACCTAAGATTTCATCTCACAAAACATTTAACTTTTTCTTTATGACTGTATCATAAAAAACTCTTTAGCAGGAGTCTCTGTATCACCCTGTTTATTCAAACCTCTTCTTCCTGTTGCTTGTTTTAATACTCTCTTCATTCTTCTTTCAGCCATTCAAAACTTTTAGCTGTAAATGTCCTTCAGTGGCCCTCTTCACTTGGCCACATACCTTTAATTTGGTGGTTTAAGACTACATGAAAGAGAGGTTATCTCACCTTTTTATTTATTTACTTACCATTCTTTGAGAAAAAAACCCCACAGGCTCAAGGTGTTAGGGCATTTTCCAGACTAATTCATCATATAACGTCAGTATGCTGCAGAGGTTAGGACCAGAGCAAACTAGTCTTGACATTCCCAATACCATGGTCCAGAATTCATAAACTGACCTTTATAAATAAAAATGTCTTATAAAAAGAAATCAAGTTTGATGGGGACCATTATTTGTGAGGTTTGGAAAGGCAAAGTTTACAAAATTCAGCTTGATCAGCCCCTACAGGTAAGGACAATCCTGTTGGGGGCACATAAAGCTACTTTACATTTACTCCTCATGATCATACCCTTTGTCAAGGGAGAGTGAAGAGGTTATGAAGCTGTGAAGTATTGTAGATCCATGGCAAGATGTTTTCCTCTTTTTTTTTCTGCCTTACCTAGTGAAAACGCCTCTGGTGAATCTTCCCCCTGATGTTTCCCTGTTGGAAGCAGCCAACTGAGGAGCTTTCCACAGAGTCCATTTATAAATGGTGAAGGACATTGCAGCACCCTTTCTTAAAAAATGTTCTGCCATGTATTTGGCATGCAGAAGGGGGCTTTTCAGCAATTGCATGTACCTTAGCTCTCTGTGACAAGCCTTCCAGGCAATCATGCAGCCTACACACAAACCACCTGCCCAAAATACGTCTCATGCCATGTTCTCCATTTTTGACAGCTCGGAAAGGATCAGCCCCCTGGCATGCTTGTCTGTGTAACACAGCTGGGTTCAAAGGGAGTGATGTCTCACATTTTGGGGGCTAGAGCAAATTTTTGGTCTTATTTGCAGTAGCTAGGATTTTCATCAACAGCCAGTCAAGCACAGAGCAGGTCCCCTGTGTAGCAGCCAAGATAGCATTAACTCAAAAACCTTGTCATTTCATTTTTTCCTACATTTCCCTCTGCGTGACTGTGTTTTAAATCTGCTGAAGTCTTACTTTCCCCTTTCTAGGCTGTTAATGGGCTTCTAGCCTGATGCAAATCCCAACCACTGCCAAAGACAGGTGGCTCAGGTAGGTAGATCCAGCTCATGTAGATTGCTCTGTGCCTCAAGACACCCCATTTGCTCTATGAGAGGTTGGTTGCTTCTTGTTACTGGGAGTTGGGACCTGGAGTGTGCTGGAGTGGAGGCTGCTCTGGGAGGGAAAGGGGTGCCCAGCCACTTCATGTCCCACTTCTGCTCATGAAAGCAAGTTCTCTTCCCAGCTCCACCTCAGCCTTTCCCATAGCCAAAGCAACTCTTGGTCAAGAAAAGTCAGCTTTGCTTTCACCCCTGAAAAGCTTAGGTCAAGTTTTGCCCTGAGGCTACTGACAGGAGCAAGGCAGTCACCTGCTCAAGTTGAATTGCAGGTCAAGGCACTATCTGGCAGTCATTCTCCCAGCACTGATTTCAGCCAGCATAACTCCGAGCAATCCTGTTTATACACAGCAAGTCAGTCAGCTGTAGCTGCAGAAGGAGGTCATCTTTGTGCAATTGCTTTCAAGGCCCAGCAACAGAATCAGATGGTACTGAGTCATTGATCATCCTAAATCAGCAGTGACCAGAGTGGTGTGATTGCTACACACGGTCCATCCAGGTTTAACTAATTACATGTTTCTTATCATTTGCTGGCAACTGATAATTCATTCATAACATATTTGCTTCTGAAAGATAATTGTAACAGTTATAGTGCCAGGCTCCAGTCAAGATGCAGAAGGGATAAAGCAGCTGGGCTCCAAATATTTATCTTGTGAAAATTACCTTTTCAGGTTTGTGAAATAAACAGTATTTCCACCTGGAAGACAAAATACTGGATTTTCCTTCATAAGTGACGATATTCAAAATTTAGAAAGGTTAAAGAGATGAAGAACAGAGTAAATGTCTCTATGCAATATGACACAAAGAACCTATGACTGCAGTTAGTTTACCTTAAGAAACTAATGGTAAGGCTTCATACTGTGTGGTTTTTCTCCTTGACTGTGCTATCAAGTGGCCTGTGAGGTGTAAATACTTGAGGTCTGACTCTGTGCTTACTACTCAGCTGAAAGTCCATCAGGTGCAGCAGGAACACTGCCTTAGCTAAGAATTTCAGATTGAATTTCAAAAAGTTGAGCTTGCTGCTGATTACACAGTATTAACTCTGCAGTTCCCCCTGTGAAAAAGATAAGCACTGAGACACACATTTAACAAGCAAAAAAAGAACAACAGAAAGCAAGTTTCTCTGTGGTCTCCGTTGCCATAGAAAACACAGGTTTGTGGTGTACTGAGTGTTGGTGCAAGCCAGGTCTCAAAATCCACACTAAGCCCCTCTCAAGCCCATCCTTGAAGGACCTATCTGGAAAGGAAGGACCCAGTAACACTACAAACACTCATGCAAATACCATTCTGGGAAGAGTGGGCACTAGCAGGATCACAGCATCTTTAACAGCAGCATTTAATATAAAAGCACACAGCAGAGCTGTCTTTTCAAATTAATATTTCATTCCTAAGTGCCCTTTAGCACACTACATCACAGAACAGAGATGACATTTCTATCCTTGCAAATGTGCTGCACTCTTCTAATCAGGATGTGTTGTGTCGGTGTTGCTGGCTGGTAATACAGCCCGGCCGACTGCAGCGATCTAATTTGTAATATCTTGCCATCCCAATGGTGAGCTGTAGAGCTTTTTAAACAGGGTTGTATTGATAAGGAAGGAGTAGCTGGTAAATGTGTCATGTTTCAAGCACAGCTGAAATATGAAATGTAGCAGGGATTAAGAACAGCTTTAAACTAGGATAATAACTGCTTACATGTATAGACAATACTCCTTGTGTTGATTTATAGTCTCATTCATCCTACATTCTTCATAGTACCAAGGATGATGTAGCAGATTACTTCATTCCCCCACCATTCTGCACACTTTAGTTTAGCATTTCCTTCATCATACTGGGTTTTCGAGCAGTATAGTAAAGCACATAGTGACATTGGTCCATACTCTGATGCCAATGCCAGAAGAAAATAGTTTTCACTGTCTCCAGTTGTCCAAGCTGAGTGTAATAAGAAAGAAATCATTCACTGTGTTTAGACCACAACCCAGTGAAGATTTCAGTGGTTTGCATTAGATCTAGGGACAGCCTGAGAACAGGATTAGTGCAGGGTGAGGTGAGGCCTGTGCATTTGCTGGATTTGCATGAAGATTAACAGACCCACACTGGACTGTTTGGGTTTTTGCACATCAGTCAGAGTTGCTCGCAGCTTCAGCACTGTATTCAACTCCAGGCAGAGGGTCAAAGATGAGTGTAAACAAGAAGATACTTGGCACATGTGGTAAAGCTGTTTTAAGGCATTGTGGATCTGCTGCATCTAAGCATGTTTCACCAGCTGGAACGAGACAAGATATGTAAATACCTCAAATTATTGATATTTCAGATTGATTATGAGTCTGTTGAACAACCTGCCTGAACATGTTCAGCTCTTAAAGACTGGATAGGAAGTACTTACATAACAGTCAACTATTGGTGGAAAAATCCATTGGGGACTATGAAATGCAAATGAAGATCTGACCCAGTCCTTCTCCTCTGCTAGCCCACAACCATGAGTGCTACAGAGAGCAGGCAGCTCCTCACAGTCTCTCTAAATAACATCTCCTACCAACATGGCCTATATTATCAAGCTGACACTCAGTCCTAAGGAAATGTCACAATCTTTTCCAGAAAAGGAAGACCTAGCAGGGGAAAACAATGAAGCCAAGTGATGTCAGGAGACAAAAAAAAAAAAAAATAAATACAGGGAAAAGGTGTACAGGTCAAATGTCTGAAAAACAAAAACAGGAATCCAGCAGGATACACAGATCAGAGTCACCCCAATATTTCCCCCCATCCTTGCACATGTCCAGGGAGATGGTGGACACTGACCAGACACTGGGCTTGGCGGAGCTTTAGCCTGACCTTCTGTATCCTTTCTTGTATTCTTTCTGATGAGTGAAGGGATATACACATCAGAGAAACTGGTATGTTATGAGTGGCTGATTTCCCACTGGCATCATAAATACCTAGCTCAAAAGGAAAGTCTGAGACTCACATCAAATCTTTAGTGAACTTTATCTATGGCAACTGGTCTTCAACTCTCAGACCATGTCCTACCTCTCCCTTCTCCAGAGGATAATATAGTATGAATGTGAATGGGTAGGAGTGGTTATGAAGAAAGCAATTAACCCTAAAATAAAAGGCAAAATGCAACATTAAAAAAAAATATATGCAGCATTCAGAATAATGTTTTTTGTTATTGAAGTGAAAGAAAATTTACAAAGCCAAAGATGGGAAAAAGAATGAGGCATAGTCTAGTGTCACCAATTTCTAGTTAGCATTTCTACATCATCCCCATATGTGTGCCATCTGCAGCACTGCTGTTTGGCAGCAAATACAATAAATATAACTAGCAACCACAGCTTGCTTTTTGAAACACAACAGAGCTACCCAAGAGACCAGCAACTTTAGGTTACAAGTCATAACTGGTGCAAGCTCGTCTCGGTAGTGAAAAGTATATGTAGGCTTAAGTGAGACTTCCTCTTGCAGCAATTTAGGCTGTCTCAGGTCCCCTGTGATTGCCTTGGAGATATCCACCAGCAACCTACAGTGCTGACAGGGAATCTGAGCTTGTGTAACTGACATTTTTGAAGGCTGGCAGGGAATATAATAGTAAATGATTGGCCATTCTCACATGAATTTCTTTGCCAGAGAGCTAGTATTACATCAGCTCAAACCCTTTGGAAAGTCTGCTGGGGACATAATCTCCTACAGTCTATCCTAAATGTGTTACTTGGGGGAATTTAAAACCTTGGTATACTCAGATTTCCATCAAAAATTAGCTTCAAAGCTATTCAAAATTTTGAATTTGGAGCCTCCTACATAGTTTTGATGGAGTGCCCCTGAAATCAGTGAACAGTATAAAAAGTTCTTGAGTTTTGAATTTAATTCCTCTTTCGAAATGCAAAAACGTAGTGTTTATTGTTACAGATCCTAGTTAAAAGTTGACACCCATTCATCTGCCTCACAATCTTAAGTTATCCAGATGGAAGTGCTCTTAGGGTGAGACCCTAAGCTGGGTCACTAGAGCAATATTTTATAAACATTTTGGGACAGTACAGAAAGATCATTTACTTACTGCAGTGAGGAGAAGAGGGGTAGATGTCTGATCCAGTGGTGAGAGCATTTGAACAAGACTCAAAAGTCTAGGCTGCACTCAAGATGCCTTTTCTTAAGTCACTACCCTTCTTCACATTTTGGTTTCTCATTTTATAGTATTAAACAAATGTTCTTGTTATACATGCCTTAATAACCTGGCTTGAAGAAAGCAAAAAGAACATCTCAATAAAAGAAGGGGGCTTAAGCAAGAGGTCAGTAGCTCTGATATTCCTGTAGCACAGTTTCTAGCAACACGCTGGGCTGCTGTTTAGCACTGGCTTACAGTGTTATTTAGGAACTGACCCCAAAGCCTGTGTTTGCTCACTTTGTCAGAACAGAGATTTATAGCACTTGTTCTTCCACTAGAGTGAAAGAGTCAAGACTTCCCTACAGAAACTGGATTTCCCTTGAGGGTTTCAAATCCAAGTACATCCTGACCTTACTCCCAGTCTGACAAAAATACTGCTTGTGGTGCTTTGTTTCTATGAGAAATGCTGTTATAAACTCAACATTTCAGGCTGTGTGCATTGCTGAGCCTCTTAAATTTTGGATTATAGCAATTAGAAGAGTTTTCTTTTGTACTCCACTTGCCTTCTTCCATGAACAGCCAGAATTCTGAAAGCTGTTGTATTTTTCACGAACAAAGAAATTATATTGTCCAAACACACACCTGATGTTTTGTTGCCTGGTCTTTCTGGACGGCTACCCCACTCAACTGTGATAGTAGATTGGATATGTAATACCTTGCTAGTTGTGAAGGTCTGTACCTAGGTCACAGGAGCACACAAGAGGGTTCCTGCCTTCAGTAGACTGCCATGAATACATGGCAACAGATTTGGTTTAGTATGTATTTTCTTGAAGATTGTAGTTTGTAGTGTTTTGTTTTGTTTTGTTTTTTTTAATGCCCAGTCTTTTGTTTAAAATATAACACTTTGCCTGACCCTCCCTTACTATAAATATATTTCTAAAAATGCTTAAGGAAATGGTGACCTTACTCTGAAGTAAGTGAATAAATGTCGGGTTGAGGACAGTTTCCAGTTTATGGGAACCCTGATCTGACCAGCAATGGCAATTCCAGTGCATGCTGTAGGTGGACAGTAAACACTGAGCTTAAGTACTGTACTGTACTGAATTAATATTCATTCATATCTTGTTTGCTTACATGTGACATGTTGGCGGGGGTTCTTCATTCTAGACAGTATTGGTAAAATTCCACATTCAGTGTCAAAACACCTGATTTCAGCAGAGCCAAGATTTTGTGAGTCTTCCTTCATGGGACATGAATCATATGCCTTTGATAGCAATGAAAATATCGATAGAGCTGCAGGTACATTCTTTCACCTGGGTCAAAGGTACAATTTCCTTGCCATAGATTACTCCAGAAAGGTTTATAAGTAGTTCACAAGTCTCTGGAAGGGCTGAGTGGGCTTCCTGCTTTCAACAATTAAGCCTCAGGTCTTTAGATTCAGGTTAGTCTTACACTGTAAAGGGAAAAAAATCCTTAACCACCAACACAGACTTACTAGATCAATGAGAACACTACTTCTTGGCAGTGTACACGTCACTTTTCCACCCTAGGAATGAACACTAGGTCTTCCGCAATCTACTCCACTTTCAAGCTAAATTCTGTTCTGGGTCTCATCAGGATAAAGCTGGCACAACTGCGGTGAAGACCATGAAGCAAGTCCAGATTTACCAGGATGCCATGGAGAGTAGATTCTGGTCCTCTGGTTTTAGAGATGAGACAAATGAGGCTACAGACAGTGTGTTCACCATTGAAGGGAAAACTGGAGTCAAATACTTATTGGTCTTTAAATGTTTTGCCTCCTCCTGAAACAGCAAATAGAGGAAAGCTATATAAGAATTAAATAAAGTGAATGAATGACTTGGCACTTGACAGCTTCCCCCTAAATCAAGAGCCATCTGTTCATACTGCACAGTCTAGCTTAGCTTCTTCCCACTTGTGACTTATTTCTTATTGATACTAATAAGTGCTGAGAGACACCAACCACAATAAGTGCATGCAGAGGACATCAATAGGGGACACAGGACAAATCGGAGTAGTTTAAAATTTTGGGTGGAGGGGAGGGAGAAAACAAGAAACTCGCACTCACGCTTCCCCTAGGAAAACTGTAAATAAAGGAAAATTGCACTGGAAAAATAGACACAGTTGAAAAAGGAGAGAAAAAGTCATCAGGAGCAAATAGAGACTGATGAAAGAAAATCAAAAGAATGGAAAATTCTGTTGGGGCCTAGTTTGCCTGCTGAACATTTTTTTCAACAGCAAGTATATGAGGCAATCCATATTCTCAAGCAGAAAAAGAAAATCATTCCTCTGCAATCTAGATAATGTCCCACTCCATTTGATGATATAATGCACTAAGAGTAAAAAGCTCTAAATCATCTAGAATAATCTACCAGTCTCACTTTTCAGCAAAAAGGAATAAACTTTATTCTAAACTGTTTTGCTCTCAAAGCTAATGCCTTTTGCAGCCTCTGTTAGGTATTCTGTATGTACTGCACTCCTCCCACGTGGAGGTGGAGGTGCCAAATAATTTCTTCATGCAGATGTAGCTGCTCTGACTGACCTCTGTCCATGCATTCCACAGAGCAGTTTCTCCTTTCCATAGGCCTCACGATGGGCATAGGCAAATGAAAGGAAATAGAGATTGTATTAAATACCTCTAGCTGCACTCAGCAATTGTTTGTAACATTATTCTGCCCTTCTCCTGTAGTAGCAAGTTGCTGTTGTATTTTTTTCTCTCCCTTTGCAGAGTGCTAAATCCAGCCAGAAAGCTGTTATGAAAAAATACCCAAGGGAAGTGTGATGGAGAGTTTCTCTGCACTGATTTCTCTTCTAACATTGTTTCCTTCCTTCCTCCCCTCTCCACCCTGTGGACTCGATCCTCAGCCCATTGATGTCAAAGGAAAAACCCACACTGACCTCATGCGGCTTTGTATCACACTTCCATTCCTGGGCCATTTGTTTTTATAAGTGTGCTAACAGGAACACTAAAAAATCCCATCAGTGGAGCTCTGAATGTCCCATCCGCTGCCCTAATGGTTGGTATGAGTTTTCAATGGAACAGCGTCATTTGAAGCCAGGATAATATTTTACCTTCAATATACCACCATTATGAATTCATTTGACATTCAATATACAGTAATAACAATGAATTTGCTGGATTTGAATGTCACATATTTTCGCAAGTACAGCGTTTCATTGTAATGCACAGCAGCGTTAGTTTAATGATACAAGGGTTTTTCCAGAATTCTCTCTATATGTCCCCCCTTTCTCCAGGAGAACAATAAATACTTCTTAACAATGCCTAAGAAAAATAAAATCATACTTTGTTTTTGGAGAGAAATATGATCTATATGCAGGCCTCTAGCAAGCTGAACAATGCTTCCTGCTACACCATGAGCATGAATTTGTGCACAGAGGTTTTTTCTAACCATAAAATGGGTGGCCTGGAATATTGATCAGGGTTTTTTTGTTTTGTTTTGCGTTGCTTTGTGGTTGGTGGATTTGGGGCTCGGTTTGGTTTTGTTTTCCTTAATTGATTCCAGAGTGCAAAAGGACATAACATTGTTTCAAACTGTCCTGCAGTAAAAAAAATAAAAATATATAAAGACATTAATCTGAAGGATGGTCAGGAGATTAGTTTTAAGATTAATATTATAGAGTTGCTTCCCAAATATTTCAGGTAGTGAGTACCAACATGGAGTTGTTCTTTGCAACGTGATATGTGAAATTCAGGGCCAAACCCTACCTGTTTCTTACACAGATTATCCATAGGGGATAAGCAGGTCATACTGAAAAAGTGTGATTAGTTGGGCTGAATCCCACCGCTGGGGGAGTGAGAGGCTGGGAAGTGAGGGAGGAGTGAGTTCCTTTGCCAGAGCAAGGGAAGGAACGGGCTGTTCATCCAACATTAGGGAGAGGTAAGTGACAAGGAAAGGCTACAGCCTTCCTAGACCTCTGGCTAAGACTACACCTTTGTGAGGAGGACGTCACCCTTGAAGTATCTGTGCCAGACTTCACCCCTTCACTTCAAATTGGGTGATCAGTTGGATACCTCAGTTCACAGGAATTCATAACTTTGTACCCAGATGGTTTTTATGGTGAGGATGCACCCATACTTCACTGGACGAGTGAATCCAAGCTACTTACCTGCTCTTTTTGTGAGATAGTCTGCCAGCCATCAGCTGGTCCCATTTTTACATAGTGATGCTGAAGCCTTGTCACCCACTGTCACAACATCTGCTGGGGAGGACGGCAGCCTGGTACCTCATACTCCTCAGGAGACAAAATGAGTTGTGTGCAGAATATGTTTCCTGGCTGCCTGCTGGTTTTACAGGTTATTCTATAAATAAATAAATAAATAAATAGCATAAATACGTAAAAAAAAAAAAAAAAAGAGAGAGAGAGATATGCAAGTGTTCTTTAATTGTAGAAAGAATGATCATCCTGTCAATGGATTTTTTTCTAACTTCTTTTTGTGCAGATCACTTGGATATGCAGTGTCCCTAAATGTCCATGAAGAATTCCAGATAAACCTTCTGTGATTAACCAAACTGTTTTCTGAAGAATTATTTTTTGTCATTTTAAGTGGAAAATTAGTAGTATTTCTGATAATAAAGCAAATACTGACATCAGCGGAACTGCTAGTAGTGCAGCGTCCCTCAAGACTTTTGATTATTGCCTAATGTTTTGCTGAACTCTACTGAATCATAGACAAATCTGTTTCCATAAATGGTCCTTCAGTAAGATGAAAAGAAATATTGAGTGATCAAACAGGACAAGGCTTAATTGAGAAATACCCCTTGATGCACATGTGAAAGTCCAAGGATTAAGAGCAGCCTGCAATTAGCATGTTTTTATGAGGTTTACTGTAACAAGAGTGTGCCAGTCCACTCTTTATTTAAAAGCTCTTGGAGCTGCACATTTTGAATCTGTCTCTTCAGTTTAATGTTTGCTTACATGTATTCTAGTTTTCATATGAGACTATGGAGTCTGTTTCCAAGGCAAGGTGCCCTTCAGTTTAAAATACAGAAGCATGGTGAATATATTAAACAGTGAAATGAGTAAGACAGCAACTGTAACTATTGCAGCTAATGCTACATCACTCAGCCTTGCACAGAAAGAATTGAATCTACACGATTATTTGTAATGAATATGCTTCAGAAGACCTATCAGTGTTTTGAATGAAAGAGAACCTGGGAGAAAAATTGCTCATCTCAAATAAAATAATGAAGGCAATAATCAGTAGGATAAGGCAAAATGGATGGCAAGACCTGCTTGTTAAATCTTTGCTCTTCAGACGCGTACAACAATAGAAAAGAACTGCATCCTAAACGAGACCCTGTTATGTCACCTGTCATAAATGTTTAATGATGTCTGGACATTATTTTTTCCCACTTATCTCCTAGTGCCAATATTTTGCCCCCACTACCATATGTGGGCTTTCAGGCAGCTGTCTACATATGGTGGTTTTGGAGAAGGCTGGATTAGGAATAAGGAAGTCTGAAATCTGGGTTCTGTGTACTTAATAACCGATGTGACATTTCTATGTCCATCTCTCACACCACAGAATGGCCAAGAAAAAAATTCACCATAATTAGATCCTGTTGATGAAATGCTGCGGACAAAAGGTCTCTATGCATGGGCATAAAATGGGCTTGCCTCAGATACTTATATCCCACTTATTTAGTGAGACATTGATTGATAATTTACCAATTTCTGCATTTCTCTTTGTAGTGCAAATACACCAGTGTGTTCAGATATATAAACAGATAAAAGACAAAGAGAAGAGGCAATGATCAATCCAAGCAGATATGTGTTTTAATGAAGAATTACAAATAGGCAAGTGATTCTAGACAATACACAAAAGGCAAAGGTTTAGATCAAACTATCTGAATAAATGGTGACTTGAAAGAGTACAAAGCAAAGCACGGGGATGTCCCAGGAGGGTTAATGAGTGTTACCTGTCAATTCATACAATTGCCTGTTAGATCAAACCAAATATTTCACTCATAGAGTCCATGGAGTGATAGAGCACCGACAGACAGTTTTTGATGTGTCAGCATGTCAGTGGTGAGATACTAGACACATGATGTTGCACTCATTATGAGCTTTGCTTCATGTGCTTTACTTCCTGGGCAGGAGTGAAATAGTAGCAGAAGTGCTCGGTTATACTGCCTGGCTAAAACAATTGCCAGCTTTGAACCAACACAGTCTGTGAGCAAGATGAGGGCAAAACCAAAGATACAAATTGCAATGATACCTCTGTTTTGTGTAACACTTTCCTTGCCCAAAGCACTTAACAAAGCAAGAGCAGGGACTGTTTAATGCACTGCTTAAAGGAATATGATTGCTTAACAGCACAAGGCAACGCTGCCTGAGAGCTTTGGATCAGAAAAGAAGATGACCAGCCCACCTAATTGAAAGTGTAAGGCAGTTAAATAGGCAGTAATCTTTCAATATGCAATGCAAAGAGGATTTCTCTCCTTAGGCTCCCATGAAAAGTGCAGTTTAATGCTTTGTGAACACCAGTTACTGTGAGTTGAGTTTTACACCTTTGCTAAGAGCAATCCCAGAAAGTCAAACCTGTTAACTCCATGATGGAGACGATGCTTAATTTTCTTTTAGAGGAAAAAACTGTAATGCTTACGGAATTAGCTATATCACTTTTCTAACAATTTAGAAGTCACATGAAATCTGAGTTTTTAGTTATGAGATGTGACACGATAACAGCTTCAAGTGAGGCAGCTGCTCCCTATAATCAGGTGGAATCTGATCATTAATCTAAAATGTCCAGCTATATTTACTACTTCTTTTAACAAAAATATGAATTTAATACATATTCCATCTAGATGTGTTCAGGAGATGCCTGAACACACAAAACCAGACATTTTTCATTTTAATCAAATGCTGTGTTATGTTGTGACACCTTAAGTCTACAATGAAGCTCTTTTAGTTTCCCAGAAAAAAAATCCATCTTAAGCTATATGTCATCATTTCAGCCTTCACTTCCTGTTCTTTAACATAACTCTTACCCTAGTAACCTGCATTTTGACAAGGCAGGTTTGGCCACATGCAGCCTCCAGCTTCAGAATCTGTTTAGAGAATTAAAACGCTTGAGAGTGTAGATGTGACCTTTGGGTTGAGCCTTTTACAGAAGCTGGAAAAAACTTAGAGACACAAGAAGCCAAATTTTTAGGAGATAAATGAAAGCATGAGCTTGTATTACTGTGATGTTTGAATATTTTCCTGGACTTCATCTGGTACAATTACAAAGTATTTAAGTACATGCCTAAATTAAATCCCTCTAGCTTAGCCTCATTTCCTCCCACGGAGCTTATTTCTACAATCTTGCCTGTGCACACTTCCCTTCGTTCTCTTCCTCACTGTTTCTTTCCCTTCAGGAGCCCTGTTTCAAAAAACACTTGCAGTGTGCTTAACCAGCCTGTAAATCAGTTCCTGAAGCACATCAGAAACTTTTAAATTGCTTTCAGAGAGTAAAGTCTGATTAAGTTCTGTGACATCACCCTGGCATTACTGTTCAATTGCAAATTAAATCTTTGGTGGTTTTGCTTTTGTTTGTGCATATTTTCTTTCAGAAGCTAATTACAAGGTTTGGAATATCTGAAACGTGTCCCTTTCTCCACCCCAGTCATATCCTAATTAAATAACCCACCCATAAGTACTTATTCTGCCTCAGACACAGTTTTGCTACGTCCATACCCAAATTTGGTACATTTCATATGTTTATATGCTATTACTGGTATGGTTATCCAGGTGTTTCTGGACTTACAAGATTTGACTCACTCTAAAACCTCCTGTACTCCATTTTTTTGTGAAGTTCAGCCGTTTCTTGCATATCTACCCCTTAGCCACCTGTGTAATGCAGCCATCCTCCATGGAGCTGTCTGTAACTTTTGTCAGCTTCTCACATTGTTATTTGTCATATCCAGCAAATTCTCATGTCAAGTCCAGCAGTTTTCCACATTCAGATAGCTAAATCTCAGCTCAGCACCTGGTCATCTGCCTGCTGCCCTAACAGTTTTCTTGTGAGAGCTGCACCAGCCAAAGATCTGTCTTCTGAATTCCTGTTACCTTCATCATTGTGCATGGGGCTCAGTGAAACTGTTTTTGCACATAGCTGCCTAGTTCTTTCTTCATAAAGTTTTGTCATGATGCTTTCCTAAAAAAAAAAAAATAAATCTTGTTTGGGTAGATAAATCATCCTAATCTGTTAACAAAAAATAAACTCACCTGCAATACTGATTTTCCTACTATATGGAAAACTTGATTTTAAATTTAATAAAACAGAATGCCTTTCAGTTCTTGTTCCCTGTTGCACAGAAATTTTCAGTTATTCATTTTCACTTCAGGATTCTGTATTATTTTTGTCTTCAAGCTTCATGTTGTTAAGATGGGGAAAAGCAGAGGGATTCAATTTGGTTTCATCATCATTTCAGTTTTCTCTAATTCATGTGCTGGGTTTACTCACAATGGAGCAGTCCACTGCACAAAGACAACAGCTTTTTAACTGCCAAACTCCGTCTTATACCTAACATCATGTACAATTTGCAAGATTTTGCTATTAAATTACAAGGTTGTTGCAGAAAAAATGCAGGCTGTGCTATCAATACTGGACATGATCCACCTTGCACTGACTCACTGCTTGTCCCAGCCTACACCAAGAACTGTCACCAGATTCCTTCACTCCAGCCTTCTGCCTAATGGCACTGCCACCCTAGCTTTCTTGTTCTCAGTATTCTTGGTCTTTTCCCATCCTTACACATACAAAACTTCCGCCCAAAATCCAGGCACAGCACAAATGACTGAAGGCAAGTGGCGCAACACAGCTCACAGAGTAAACTCCTTCAAAAAAAAAGGATTACATCATTCAGAACTAATACTATCTCTGGTCCATGCTCTATCTATGCCTAGGACTTGATGGGCTACAGGCACAGGCTGGAGGAAAGGAGATTCCATCTGATTATGAGGAAAAACTACTTTGAGGGTGAGAGTCCTGGAACAGGCTGCCCAGAGAGGCTGTGGAGTCTCCTTCTCTAGAGACATTCAAAGCCTTCTGGACACATTCCTATGCAATCTGCTCTGGTGAACCTGCTTTAGTAGGTCAGTTGGACTAGATTACCTCCAGAGGTCACTTCCAACCCCAACCATTTTGTGATTCCATGACTTGTATGTACATACTAAACATGTGCGTACATCTATACAACTGTGCTGCCAGGCAGCACACTAATGACTAAATAAGGATAAATATTGGGTGCTCAGGTGTAGCTGTAGTGATTAGGGATTGAGAAATCATCCTTCACTTTTTCAACTCTTTTCTTTGGTAATATATCAGATCTGAATATATCATATTTTTATAGTTCAGTGCAGACTGATGATTTGGTTCCTTTCTCTACAAATCAGGTCCTTTGGTAGTAAGAGGTGGCAATAGTAACAGAAAACTTATCAAGAAGCAAGTAGATTGCAGCATGTCACTAGTGAACATATGGGAAAAACGGCAAAGGAATATGAAATATCTTAGTAAATATGTTGTTTTATCAGTGGCCATCACAGCTGGAAAACTACCTAGTAAATGGGCAGAAAAAAAGAAGGAAAATGGGAAGGAAGAAAAAACAGGGAAAATGAGATGGGAGTGACAGTTTGTCAATTTTCTATAGAAATGCTGAGGTAGTAAACAGCTCCCGTCACCTACCAGAAGCTACCACAGAGCATTTGATATTCTCCTCCAAGTGTTTTTTTGTCAGCAGCTGACCAGTCACCATGAAAATTTCTCAATTTTATACCAAGCATTTTTATCAGTTCAATATTATAGTGCATTCTTTCTAAGCGTAACAGCATCAGCAAAATAAAGAATGCAAATAATGCTGCTGATCTAACAACAACAGCAGCCAGGTAGATCACTGTCTCTTCCCGTTTAAACTGAATATTTATGTGTTGAATTTTAAACACCATCTTCCTCTCACTGTTCAATAAATTAATTTGTTTTTCTTACCCAAAATGTCTTGTGCTATGACCACACATAGGGTTTTATAGGAACTGTCTTATTTCCAGCCACAGATAACTTATTTAAGAATGGTCTAATCATGTCATTCAAACTTCAGCTGGCCAAAGAGTCACCATTTTGTGAAGAGATAATAATGTTGACACTAATCTGTTTGCCAGCTGTTTATCATTGTGTACCAGTGAAGGTCTAAGATGCAAGCATATTGAGGGAAGAGCTTGAAAAAGCAACTCAAAACCCCACACTCTGCAGTACACTAAAATCAGCAATAAAATATAAGTGAAAATGTAATTATTTTAACATTGCCTTGGTGTAATTGCAGAGAGCAATGTCTACCAATAATATGATGTAGATTCTTGTCAGTATGGCATCCATTCTACTGATTTTATACCCACAGGGATTTTCTGGAGATTTAAATCCAGACCTTCAGGAAACATGAGCACTGAGGTGGTCTCTAAGCCACTAGCAAGTACATGTCCAGTTCATGTGCATGGTGATGGGTTGATCTATCTGAGACGCTTCCACTCTTTTCCATTTGTGTATTCTTCTGCCATTTGTATATTGCTTATTACAGTACTTGGATTAAGATCAGAATGACTGTAGTTTCTCCTGTCACTTTTTTCCCCCCATTTTTCCCCCATTTATTTAAAATAAAGCGGCAAGGCTCAGGAGGAAAGGAGAAAAAAAAATGTACCTATCCTGGAAGACTCTTTTGCTGTTCTTCTGTCCCTAGAAAACTGGAAGAAGGCAGCAAAGTTATCCAGGAGGGCACGGCCAATAAAGTTGGAGTCCATCAGTGTGATTATGGGAGCTGGGAGAAGAAGGTAAGGGAGTGTATCTTGGCAGGCAGTGCAGGTGCAGTGCAGGCAGAAGAAACAGAATTAGCTGAAAGATGACTGAGTCAGGCTGAAATGTAAAGGTTACAATGCGGCAACTCTTAGCACATGTAGGGCATGTTTCCTTTGCAAAGATGCGATTAAGGCATTAATAGCAATAATAACTATTGTACTATTTCTGAGGGCTCCAGAAAGGATGATGCAAGAAAACTCACTCATTTTTGCTTCCTCTACGAGTAAATTTTCAGGGCTCTGGGCATCAAAAGGGATAGGAAGTTATTGAGTGAAATCATCTCTGGCAAGAGTGAAAGCGTGTCGGCAAATTGCAGACTTGCAGGAGACTCTGGGAACTTTCTCAGGTAAGAAGTCAATGGTCAGGCCACCACCACCTAGTTTTCATTCTTGTGGTACCCAAGGTACCTGCAATATGGACCTAACCCCAAAAAGCCTGCTGATGCAATCATTTGTCTCCACTGGCAAGCATAACCTTGTCTTCCTAAGGAAAGAGATGCTCATGTTCTCAGTCGATATAAATTGATATAAATACATGCTATTAGAGAACTTTATATCAGCCATGACATTGCTCCAGGGTTCCCATGCACTTGTTTGTACAATCATACTTTTTTATGGTGCAGATTGCAAATGAATCTGTGGCTCCTTCAAATTAATCCATTAAAAAATGTAAGTGGAGTCGTACATCGGTGTGATCCTGGAATCTGAGGCAAAGCTGAGCACTGGCTTTAGTGAAAGTCCTTGCCAGAATGGATGTCAAAGAGACTACCTTTTTAGGTTGATTTTAAACCAGCATTTTGAAATGTTAAAGTCTTTGAATCCCAGACACAATAATAAATTTGCGGTTTGAATAACTTTAAAGAGAATATTTCCGTGGAACCTAATAAAATCCTACATAATTTACAAAACAAAGCCCAGGTTAGTTGGAGGCAGGAAAATTCATTCTGGTTACATTTCCAAAATATTAAGTTTAGCAGGATTAAAATTACTACACTGGAATCATTAAAATGGAATTTTTTGGCTTTGCAACAAAGTTGCCTTATCTTTATTTAACTTTACTGTTTTGTCAGCTGTGTCCTGTTTTCTGCTTCATTGACAACTCTGTTCACACCTAATCAGATAACACTAAATTCTGGATTGGAGGTTCATCCAACAAAAGCTTACATGTGAGGGACTCCGTGTGCTTCGCATCATTAAGATATTTTCAGCATTTACATGCCATTTTATAGTTAGAAGAGATTTTCCAATTTTATTTTTCCTTTTAAAAAATTACTTTCAGTATTGTCAGCTATGTACAGCATCCGACAAAGTGTTTTTTGAAATAGTGAAATTCAGGCCTCTGGGTTTATTACTCATTCCACCAAAAACATGTCTAAAATTAGCAGAAAAGTTTTCAAAAGGGCAGTAGGTCACATTTAGAAATAAAAGATTTGATAGCTGCCATGAAAGTGGAATTTAGTCTAATCTTGCATGTTTAGAGACTTCTAAACTGGAAATAAATCTTTCCAGATCCTTGTCCCATAAAATGCATCCTCATGGAATGTCACCAAATTGCACACACTTGAATAATTTCTTTAGTTAGTTGCACTGGAAGTTTATTTTCTAAAAAATGATTGCTTTCTTTTACAGCTATACAGAGGAAGACATAAATGTTTACGTGTGGAAATTATAAATCTACTTCTTCACCAAGGATATTCTTAAAATTTCACCACAGCTTTTACTATCTACCAGAGCCGCTTGATTCACTCTTACACCTTAGAGCATTTCCAAGCGCAGTGTCACCAGGAGTGCAGGACAGTGAAATATAGTTACAAAGTCCCCGTTAATGTCCAGCGTCCATGGTTTAAGAAATTTGGAGCAAGTGAGACACATAATGGTTTGATCTAAAACCTAATGAAATGTATGGAAAAAAATTCATTAACCAGGGAGCTCCTGGGTAGATGCTAGGATCTCACTCTACTTTCCCTGAGACAGCCCTGATCAGAATTTCTCTTTCCCTCTCTCTTCCACCCTTGTATCTTATTGCCAGTAGTCCACAAAGAAGACTGTTCTCCATTAACTTTGTTTGTCTTAACATAAACCATCTATCTCAACTTGGACACCTAGGAGTTTCTTATATATAAAAAGAGAGAAAGAGATCCTATTTTTAAAAAGATCTTTCTGGATGTATGTCCCTCTTTCGATAAGTTCTTTAAACTATACACTGGACTCTCCAATAGCTATTTAGATAAGAGGAGTTCACCCAGGTAGGACTATTCCCTACAGGAACAAAAAATGATTATTTTTGTTGTTCAGAGGAGATTAAGAAAACCCCTCAAAACGTAGCAAGATTTGGGTGGAAAAGGAAGTAGACATGGCCATCTCTATGAGAAAGGAGAATCTCCTACGATAAGACACGCTTTGCACCTCCTGCGGAGGTTCCTTAACATGAGGTTCAAAGCATTGTGCAGTCAGCAGGAGCTGTCAGGTGAGTTCTGCTGCTCAGCTCTGGATGGAGGACCCAAGCAGTGGATACTTGCCTCCTTTTAAATGCAGAGTTGTGGGTTTCCTTCAGTAAATATGTTTGAAATAAGACTCATCCAGTAGGTCTGGAAATTGTTTTCCTTCCCCTAGAATACTTCTGAAAGCCCATGTATTGAGGTTTGATATAATAGAGCATAAACCTGGTTGCTACATAATTAACTCAAAATTTAATGAGCAATAAAAGTACAATTATGCTCTTGTAATGCATTAAGCTTATACTCCTGCTTAATCCATTTTAGAAGACTCTCTAGGTGTTCACTTGGCAAATAACAAAATAAGGTGAGTCAGAAATTACACTTATTAAATGTAAATGTGTATCTTTAGCAATTGATATCTAACATCATAGGACAAAATTGCCAAACTTAATTAAATGAACAAATGTGATTATGCACTTAATATCTCCTTAATTACAAGGCTAAATTATCTTTTACATACCGCACTGTCAGCTCGACAGTTGCCTCTTACCTCACCAAAACAGCAGCAGTGAACGCTGAGCTCTCGATCGTGCTGGGCTCCTGGTGCAGTTGGAATTCTCTGCACTGTGATACAAGGTCCTGTGTCACAAACTTAAACTACACACATAATTACTACTTTCTTAAGTATCTTCCAGTCTTGTTATGGTAGAGTGCAAATTTTTTGTTGAAATTTGACCATTAAATGAAAGAGAAAATAAATAACAGTTTCATTTCAATGCTGTAGACTGTGCCATGAGATCTATCAGCTTTTGGAATTGTTTGTTATTTGTGCTGTGTTTTCACATAGTGGAAGACTACAGGCATTTTTACTGATGGATCCTGAGCAATTCTGCCCAGCTTCTTCTACCAGTATCTCTAGGTGGTGCTACAAGTGTCCTTTCAGGAGGAAGAGGTATTTCAGCCCTAGCTCCTTCTCTTTAAGGCTACCATGACCTGCATGTCCCCTGATAGTCCCAAGCTGCAGCTGCTTCCCATCAGGACTACAGGACAGGCAAACTCTGTCTCCAAAATGCCAGAGATGTCACAGCCAGTAAGGTTCCAGGCAAATCTCATCCAGGGCCAAGGTGTGGGTTGGCATGAGAGATTGTGTTCTAGCGACCATGACTGATCATGTGAGATGATACAGAAATGCGCAAGGCTGAACAGATATAGAATAGTTTCTCCTACTGTTCTGAAAGCAGAAATAAATATTGCCAGATAACATCTTTTGCCACAGTCACAATGGAAGCCAACAGCAGAACCAGAACACAAATTCAATTCATTTAAATCTTAGTTCACTGCTTTATCTCTAAAACAACGTAATACAAAAAGAAACATCTCACCTGTTGTAAGGATATCAACTAGCTCAAAAGAAGACTTCACTTGAGGTGTCACATTCATGATTTTCAATGTTTTTCTTTTGTCTTTATCACATCCCACTCATAAGCTACAAATAAGTGAAGTGTTCATAGGACTTTATAAAATGCATTTCCAGATTGCTGGAAGTTATTTTCCCCAGCCTCTTCAAGAAAACACACTTGATGGGAATTTAGCAATGTGGTGTTCAGTTTCTGAGTAACGAGACCAGAGTCCTTTATTTAATAGTTATTGTGCTTCTCCGTTCCACCTATATCAGTCTCTTTTATCAATAAGCAAATGCTGAATTCTAAATGAAGTGTTTCAGCCTTCTCAAAGGAAACTATCATCTCAATGAGGCACTTTGATATTTCCAAACTGATTTTTTTTAAAGAAATGGGGGGGGATTTCATGCAAAATTTTGCAATTTTCATTCCTTTATTTAGGACAAAAGACATGTCAAAATATGTCAGCTTTGCTGTTAAAATCAATTCCAAATTTTCATCAGCCCTATAAATCAGACTAGCCTTCACATCTATTTTAAATGTACAATAGGTAAATGGCACTGAGAATCTGCAGTGCACTTTGAAGGAAAATTCTTCAAAATTTTGCTCTCATCATTATTGTGACTCATGGTATAACGGGGACAGCTGTGAACTTTTAAAAGCCATCCAGAAAAAATGGTGTAAGTTGTTTAAAAAAAAAAAAATAATAATAATAAAAAAATGGACACAATTTGGCTCCCAGAAGGAGAATAGTAGCCAATTGAAATTAAAGCCCTTCATGTCCATATTTTAATATAACTACTGAAAATGATGTCATTTTCACTATTTTTACAGGAAATTTTAGACATTTTCTTCTTACTAAGCCAGCTGTTTTATCTTACATTAAAGGCAAAAGAATCAAAACCAGAACAGTGAAGGTTGCCCAGTTATTGAGCTACAGTGCATCAGAGATTTGCAGAGCAGTTAACAGAGGCCAAAAGGATTAGCAACAAATGCAAGCTCCTTTCAGGACATCCTTTTTGAAATGCTTTATCCATTAAAGAAAAAGGAAGGTTTCCAAAGTGTCTTGTGAGTGATATTATGCAGTAGCATTTACGGATTTTTTTTTTAACTAGAAATTCATAATATACTTTCGTACAGCTAAATGTTGTATTTGGAGTCTTAAAGATTTATTGCTAAAAAATAATCCTTTGAAAACTGCCACAAAATATCACCCAAACCTAACAAGTCTAATCACAATTTACACTGGGAATTTTCTTTTGTTTTAACAGTATATGAGGGACCTACCAGCAGAGGTAAATAACCTTTACACTTCTTTCAGTTGTTGTAAATGGGAATGTTTTGTCCAGATTTTTAGAAATTTTGAAGTCAGGCTGAGTGTTAGTACTAGTGGTATTACATTCAAAACATACTGCAGCCTCAGTGTGTTGTGCCAATGCTTCTACACTGTTATTTAGCTACTGCACCATTGAAACGAGACAGGTTGTGGACAAATTCTGGACAAAATTTGGCTCCCAGAAGGAGAATAGTAGCCAACCGAAACTAAATCCTGACCATTTCAATAATGTTCACCTCTGAAAACTCTGCTTAAGATGGTGGGAGCTTTGGCTTGGGGATCCCATTATGTGTGAAGGAAAATACATGGTGCTCAGCTTCTCTGCTACACTTCCTCAGATATTGAATCCTCCCCATATTTAAATCCCTTTTCTGTTATTCTGCACAATGCCCTTCAGCTGTGGTCCTTGTCGTACATTTTTGTTCTACCTTTGGGCCTTGGCATGCTGTGCTCTGCAAGAAAATATCTGTATATATTGACAGAAACAGCCCCGTTTCACTTAAACCGCAGATGAATTCAGTGAGATTTCACTAGGAGGAAGAACTAGCCAAGGATCAGAATCAGGCACAGGCTTCTGGGTCTCTGCCAGGTTCCTCCTGAACCCTGCGCTGCAGACAAGGATGCCCAGCAGGGAAGGCTGAGGACGGCATCACGAGTGGTGCTAGGACCCTTTCCCAAACCTCCTGCAGAGCACTAGTCAGACCCCAGAGAAATACAGTCGTTGCTCCCCATCCCCATAGCCCTTACTGTCATTGCCCAGCCACTGATTCACTTCAGCTTCCTCAGCCAAGGGGTGTTTCTTTCAGAGGTCTTGGCCATATGAAAGTTTTGATATGTGGCTTGGAGAGCCACGGCGTATACCCTGAGACATCCCTTGCTCCAAGCACTTAAGGTCCCTCTGCTCCCCCTTGGTTCTCTCAAACACCTTGGAGTTATTCCTGTCACACACAAATATACGCTCTGAAACCAGTGTATGAAAAAGAAATAAAGTTTTATGTTGACAAGCACAGCATTTTCAAAGTGACCTAACTTGTGAATTACAAAGAGCCTGTAGAGATATCTCTGTCCTATTCTCTATTACCCTTCTCAGATTTATGCATTACGTTTTCTCTCTATTCAAAGCTGCAGAAAGGTCTCTGTGAACCCCAGAAAGCAGTTTGTGCCACATTAGTTTTCAATAGCAGGGTCACAAGATCTCAGGATCCATCAAATACTATTAAGAGATTTATGAAAGGTAGCTAAGAAAAGCAGACTTAAGCAGGCTTCAATTTACTTTGGAGAAATCCATGTATCTATTGAACATTTTTTTAAACCTTCACAAAATGAAGCAAAGTTGATGTTCTCTAGCTTGCTTGCTAGGGATATTGTGATTTGGGAGCAAAAGGTGGTTCAGGGGATGACTGAGGTCTCAGGATACATGAGTTTAATTCTAACCTCACCTGAAAGCAACCTAATACCTCACTTTACCATTCTAAAAATGAATATTGTGTATCTCTTTCCTAAAATGATGTTCAGAATATAATGAAATGAAAAGCTTATGTATTCTTTTAATCAAAATTCTAGAATACAAACATATCCCAAAGCTATGGTTAAAACTAAACAAAACAAAACAAAACAAAAAAAAGCAACAACAACAACAAAACTTCACTTGGAAATTATTGGTGATTTCATTTTTTTATGTGACCCATTTATTCAAGACAGAGGAATCCTCTACTGGAACAGAAACACATCAGGTGAAATTTTAATCAAGCTGTCAGGCTTCATTCTAATTCTCAGGCAGTGTACATGGAGGAGAGAAAGGGAGAGGAAACATTAAAACTGATTCTCATAAAGAGATGGAGAGACAGAGAGCAACAAGCTGTGCTGATATATTAATTATCTATTTATAATATGTAATCTTTTCAACTTCTGTCATGTTAAAATCAACATAGAATTTAGCTGAAGACAGCCATAAAATGAACTGATTACAGCTTGCGTACAACAGCGATGAAAGAGCAAATACACACAGCTATGCAAATGTGAAATATAACATGACAGAAAGCACCGCCACAGAGATAACAGCAGGTAATTGCTGGGCTCTGTAGCTCTCCCACCAAATCAACTCTGTGATAGTTCCTTTGTTCTGTAACTGGCACATTTTTGGCACATGGGAGGGAGGGGGAGGAAACAAGCTGGGGCTGAACTCCCTGTGAAAGCTGCTGCAAATGTGCAGAGTGCCAGAGCAATGGGAGAGCAGGGTCAGACAGAGCTGAGCCGTCAAGGTACCACCATGTCCAGCAACTGGGAAGAATTGTGTCCGATAACCCTACTCAGCCAAAGGTTAAAGGCTGACATTTGCCCTTTTTATTCCACCACAAACCCTCCATGAAGGCAACATGTTAAAGGCCTGATCCAGCCCACTGGAGTTAATGGCAAGATCACTTAACCCCATGAAGCATCTCGGGGTCAGGACTGGGTCTGAAAGCTCACTGGGTAGCAAATAAGACAGAGCATTTCATGCATATATTTGCATGCCTAGTAACTTAATGGTGCTTCTCATGGAACTAGAAACAAGTTTGAGCTGTGAAGTGAATAGTCAGATTTTGTGGAGTCATCATGTTGTATCAGGGAGCTGTACTGTTAATCACAGTCACATAACGATGAGCACAGCTTGAAGCACATATCTAGCTGCCTTCCTCCTCTTCTGTTGCTACATGACAGAATTAAAAATAGCCATTGCACTAGGGTAAGTGGTTTTCTAGTTCTGATGCCTACTATTTTGGGTTGCATTTTCATAAGCATTTGGGTGGTTTTGTGCAGACTTGGGTTTGGGGATCTGGACAGACATAAGCCTAGACAGCATTGGATAGACCCTCCCCAGAGGCAGGCTATACTGTTTTGGACTCAGAACCAACCTGATGCAAGCAACATATTTTCTGTACTGGAGCTGGGTGAGGCAGACTGGGCTCATCTACTTCAGCATCCATCTGTGCAAAACTCCACATGAGCCCTACTCCCATTTTCAAAAGTGAATTTGGCAATAGCATGTCAGCAGTTTCATAACAGTCCCTAGTAGACCTACGGCAATGGTGCTAGTCACTTTGGAATAAAAAGTACCTGAATCCACAAGACAAGATTCAAAAGTATCATCCTCCTCTCTGTTTTGTGCTTTTTCTCAAGCACACCAAGTACACCCATAACAGCACTTTGCTACTATTTCATTCAGCAGGAGCTAGAAACTGGCATTCCTGTGCAAGACTGGGGGCTTGTCAGTGATGTATCACTTTATTTCACCATCCCCTCTTACCTGCTTCCTCTGTAGGATCTGGTCCAGGATTCACGCTCGCCATTCATCAGGCAGTTCCTTCAAAGTGACTTTGCTGCAGGCATGAGCGACTACCAAACACGACAATATGAACTGGAGCCCGACACAGAGCCCAAAGGAGTCCATCTCTGTCATTTCTAAAGGGAAAACGTTTAAAGTTCTGTACAGACAGTGTGTGGAGTTGCAACAGATCCCTGTTTGCACCAGACCTAACTTCTTTCTTTGATTAGTCATCAGATCTTGCACCATTCTGTGTTTGGTATTAAGCAACTACACAATATGGGAATTGATGGCAGTATAAGGAAATACTGGCTTGATACCACAACACAGTCGAGCCCTAACTTAGCCCCGTTTAATTAAAATTTGTTACTGTGACAGTAACCTCATTGTGTAGAGCTAGACCCAGCATAAATTATCAGTGATTTGCCACTTTGATAAATAAACATTAAATGTGTGTCAAGGCCTCTTATTATCAAGCATGAAGTAATTCCTGCAATAAAAAAGTAAAAAACTTTTAATTATAAAATTCATTAGAATCTAGCTAAAGCAAAATGCTTTGTGTTTCTAATGTTAAAATTATAAAAGCACTCAATGAACCAATACTAAACAAGCAGGATGAAATCTCTGAAAGAGCTGGCATTTGAAAAAGAACAGTTTAATTTACAAAACAAACACTGCACTTAATAGAAAGAGAATCAGGTTGCAAACCATAGACTCATGACTGTGTTCCTAACTCCTCCAAGTTCACTGTTCTTCAGTGCTTGAGTCTTGATTTATTTATTGTGAGGTGTGTATTACACAATGTAGGCATGAGGCTCTTCCAGACTTTGTTCAGTATTCACATTTTGGTGTATATTTTTAAGATTATAGGTTTAGCTCAGGGATGGCTTATCTTTTGCCTCTTCCATTTTCCAGTGGCTCTTGTATAGCCAGGCACTCCTGAATGTGCTAAGCTTTTAAAACATCAGCAGTCAATGGGGTTAGCCTCATGCTCAAAGCTGAGATTCACCTAAAGAAATTAGTCACAGATTTAACTCTACATAGCCTAAAGAAACTGGTTAACTTCAGTAGAACTCAGTCTTCATCTTTATTGAGCATTTAACCCATGCCTTGGCAGATGGGAAATTTTAGAGATTTATTCAGTATGGGGAGGTTATTCACTTGGGGGATGAATGGTACACTTGCAGATTTGGGGAACAAAATTTCCAAGATGAAAGGGTAGATTATTCATTTTTTAATATTCATAAATCTCTGGGATTTTTTTTGAAAGTAGCTTTGAGACAAAAGGTTCTATAGGTCAAGCGTAGAGGTTCTGTTTCTTTGGGACCACCCTGAATAAAAGCAGTTGTGTGTTTCTGCTGCTATACCTTGCACCCCATCTCCCAATGTCCATGTTATGTCTATACCTGATATTTCACTTGATTAGACACTGTCACCCTGACATCAAGTATTTCCAAAAAGGCCAAACCCAGATTGTCCTTGATTTCAGTGGAAGATATATTCTTAAGATTACATCACAAGGGAAGAAAATAACCTTTGGCAGAGAAATCAGACTTGTGACTTCAATAGTTGGTATTTCCCAGAAGGATAAGGGACAGAATTTCAGGTCTGTTAGAGAGAAGGGATTTGAGCTGAGGTCTTGCATATCCCAGGTAGATGCAGCAATCTCTGAATTGCAGACAAGTGATGAATGATGCAGGGACTGGTTTTAGGTGATCCTTCTTCATGCAAAACTACATTTCTGGATCTTAAAAATCTTCTTTGTATATATTTTACTTAAGCTGATATATTTGATATATTTTTGAGAAATTTTTGGGTGAATAAACACTCTTTGCAAAAAAAAAAAAACAAAAACAAAAACAAAACAAAACAAAACACAAAAACAAAAACAAACTCATAATGTTCCCAGCAAATTTTAGTGAGATCTAAGAATTCTGGATCTTAAGAATGCATATAGTTATCTTTTTACAAATGTTGAAAGCACCCCAATGTATTGTCTGGGTTTGCTAGTATGTAAACATGTATGTAGCACCTTGTGTATTTCTTTGGTTTATTTCTTCCAAATAAATTCCATCATCCATATTCCTGACTGTGGAAAGGCAACCCAAGGAATTCTATGTTCTGTTGCCATAACCAGAGAGAACAAAACAACACCTTGTTTCCTTTATTTCAGGGGGAAAAAATCCCTTCCCTGAAAAGATTATTTCTTTTCCACTCAAAACCTATGTTTTCCCAGCATTTCTACTCTAAACAGATTGAAATAGGCCTCTTGTTGCTAACAGAAGCATCTGCTAGAGGGTTACCCTTGGAGTCCAGAACTCAGCTGTTCTGAAATGAAAGATTATTACATCAACCCAGTGGATAACCTGTAATTACTTTATTGCAGCTGGAAATTTTTATGTCACAACACTGTCTTCCTACTAGTCTGCTACAAATAACCCTTCGTTACACGAACATCAAATTAAGCTAATGTGAAAGAAACTGATCAATAGCTTTCTGCTTAGCTTACTTTGGTTCAAACTCTATTCTCCCAAACCTTTTCAGATATCGTAAGTCACTCCAAACAGTACCTGTTGACAACAGCCTTTTACAAAATTTGGTTGATCTGACCATCTAATTTTAAAGCAGTCGCCTGCAAGTTAGCTCCCAGCATGGAGAGAGGGACCAGTATGACATGAGAGTTGATCTTCTATCAACTGATGTCCATTGGTGGACCTGGAGAATGGAGACTGGAATAGTGAACATCACCACAGACTTTCAGTGTGGCAGGACAGGGCTCTGGGGCCAAGGTTGCTAAAGGACTCTTAAGTTCAGCTTGCTTCCAAATCCACATACCTTCCTGCATGATTCACATGCTGTTGTTTGACTTTCTTCCTTAAGGGTGGATTTTCACAATGAATAATTTGCAGACGCTTTTTTTTTTTTCCTTTCCAAACTCCTTCCATGTGTAGGTTTTTGGTTTTTCTCAATATTGACATTTCCATGTTTTCAGGGCTGGTAATACAAGATCTGCAATGTAGGATCAGATGAATTGCCAGTCTTATCAGCACCCTGTCTCCTGAAGGGATGAGGTGCACTGGGCAGAAACTCAATAATCTTCTCTGAGAAGAGGGACTGGGTGTTTTGTTCTTTGGGGTGGAAAGGAGGGGAGCAGTAAATACTAATCTCCTCCTGATAGTGATTGACAAACTTGATTCACATGGATTACACTGATTTTTATCTATTGTAACTTTTTAATAGAAACATAAATATTTTCTGATTTTTTTTTTTTAATTTGACTTTTAACAAAATGAAAGAAGGGGTACAAACACAGGTGTCCTTAAAGATCTGAGAGGCAGTTAAACTAATCTGCCTGATTTTGCACTGTTAACAAGGCTCAGCTGTGAAGGCAATCTCAAGTAAACAGAAAGCAGAACATATTGAATCACTAACCAGTGTGAAAGTCTTCGCACCATGATGAACCAAACATGACATCTTTACATTCATCCACTTCTTCATCCTGATGTGAGTATTCTAATCCCAAAAGCTTTTCGCAGCTTTTAGTGCTCCTCTATTTTCAGATTTTTTTTACTGTTACTTGTATAAACAGACTTTCTGCTTCTCATTTTATTATAAGAATGAAAATAAGTATAGACATCTCGTTATAAAAATGAAAATAGACATAGAACTTTGAGGAACTGGTAAAGTGTTGTTATATGTAGGTGGAAAACAAGTAGATGGTTGTGGTAACTGCTTGTAGACAGCAGATTGCCTACTTATGCAATGAGAAATCATGAAAGATAGCAAGACATTGCAAGTGACTTTAAAGATGACATGCGAAGGAGAGAGACAGTTCACCAGCCTACATGATAACCAAATCATACCTTCATTCCTTCATTTTCAAGTGTCCATCAGCCTATTAAATCACCATTGGAAGGACAGAGATTGCAAAGTTACCATGAAACTTTGCAATATTTTTGACCATTTATCCTAAATTATGAAATTAGAATTTTATGGGCTTCTAATATATATGACTTCCACTTCTGTTAAAAGACTTAGGGTCGTAGATTGAAATCTAGGAAAGTGCCTGAAACAGTGCCTAGGAAAAGCAGACACTCTAGAAAAACAGAAACATATGGAAAAGTGCCTGAAACATAGAATTTGGATTCTTACACCAAACTCAGATTCTAGAGTTTGCTGCTCTAAGCAGTCAGAAAACCCATGGGGTTACCTGAATATTACAGTCTTCATAAAGAAGACAGGGCACACTTTCTGCCTCATTTACCTACATATAGATGTGTTGAGAGGGAGCATATAATCACTTTTGTATACCAGACTAATGGCTGAAGCACTCATCCAGGAAATGGGAGATCAGCATTTTAAACCCTCCCATCTCATCTTCTTCCCAGAAAGATTCCACTAACACCAGACTAGTCATGGGCAGTGGCATGATATCTCCAGTTCAAGCAGAGCAATAAAGGAAAGTGTCAAGTCTGCAAGTTGGGAAAAAGACAAGAGGCAGTAAAGAAATAATCTTATTTTACACCTTAGTGTTTAGGAAAAGAGAAAAAAGGAGAGTTTTCTGGTTCACATTTCAGTTTCCCTTTCCCAACTGAGCATCTTAACAATGAGCAGATTCCTCCTTCTTTGTTCTCAAAGCCAGGACAAGTTTTCCAAGATAAAAGCAAGCAATCAATAGGACTGGCGCCATGTGCCAAGTCACAAACACAGGAGGATGATCTGAAGCATACTGAAGTGAGCCCCTACCCTGCAGGGTCTGCTCAGGAAGGTTTCCCTCAGCTCCCCCAGGCTCATGGAGTGCAAGTCCTGAGTGACTGTCACACGCTGCCCTGGCTTCAACTGTGAGAGACCGAGATAACACAGATCTGAATGTACCCTGCAGGCACCATTCTTCTTCATTTTGTTATTCCTTATACTTTTAAGTGTATATCATTAAGCAGTGAGTCTCCAGAGAGCTGTAATTGGTCTTTTTATTTTTTTCTTTAAATCAAATTATCTCCCCACTGCTGTATCATGAAATCACACAGCACCACAAAATAGAGAGCTAATTTGTGGGATACACATTTTTAAGAAAGAAAAAATATTAAGAAAGAAGTAGAAATGTAATCTTTTCCAGTCTACATAACTAATGATGGTGTTGTCCTTTCCCAAGGGTCCTTGTCACCTGTTCTAATTCGCTGACTCTGACACTTTGTGTGCAACCACAAACAACTGAAATCAATGGGAAATGGAAATGTCCTGACAAGGCCAAATTGAGCCCACCTAAGCTGTCAATGATTTCTTCGCCCTTATTAATGCTGTGTGAATCTTCCTGGGTGTACAATGGTGAATAAACCAAGAGCAGGGCAATGCAGAGTGATGCAGTGCCGTGCTCTGATGCGCTTAGTTTCTGGAGCAGCCAAGGGCCTAAGAATGGGACCTAAACCAACCAACACACTGACTGCAGGGCTGTCTTGCCAGTCAACAGGTGAACATTGAGGACAAGGGTGTACCTTGTACCCTGCTTGAAAATAACCAGCTAGCATCCCTCTTTGCACCGTACTCCAAATATTCATTTGAAGCTACTTTAACTTCTCGCTCTAGTCCTTTGATGTGCTGACATGCACAGAGGGTTTCTATGAGGATCCACAAGAGAAATAGGTAACCATCACTTTTTATTTTATTCAGGTAAGACTCAAGTCCTGTGATATGCAGTCATTTAGGAAGGTAGACCTTGGGTCTTCTCTTTATTGTGCTACATGGCATCTCCATGTTCATATTTTGGAAAATATAAAACTTACACATTTGCCTTTCAGATTTTTTCCTAATTAAAAATTAATATGTTTTAAAAATCAGCTCTTTTACACTTCTCTAATTAAATTTCCACAGGATATTTTTTGGTGGGAGAATTCAATTAAGTTTTAATTTTAGTAATCAAAAAAGCACTGGTGCTTTGAGTATTTGATTTTTAATTCAAAAATTTGACATGGCATTCCAATTAAAATGTTCAACAGTTGCATTGTAGCATAAAAAGTCTATTACATCTGGTAATCAGGAGAATCCAATGACCATAAAAAATGCAAACAGTATTTCAAGAACCCTCAGGTAATAACCATATTTAGCAAACACTAAACACTTCAATTACAGCTGCCTACAGCAGCTCTGATCACTCAGAACCCATGGCAGCAAGTGGAAGCAACTTTTTACCTGTCTCACCATTAGATAAAGTTGTGCCTTGAAAATGTCATACAAACTCAGCTTCCAGAAATACAACCAAGCTTGCCAGAGGCACTATTGAAAAGGAAGTGTTAACTCTGCTTCCCAATTCATGTAAGCTTCTTTCTCTTGCCTTTCAAGTTAACTCACATAGTATCTTCTTTATAAACAACAGAGGCTGCAGCTTGAAAATCTGATGTATTAGTGTGTTCTCTTTCTTATCTTCTTTTGCTGCTTGCCTACAGATTTGAGTCAGCAAAGAAGTAAATATCTCAGAACTGTCCCGAGCACCCCTTTAGAAAGAAGAAGATACACTGCTTCCTTTTTGCAGAATTGAGCATCTGACCCCTTTACCCTCCAAAGAAATACTTGCCCATTTTAATGGGAAAGAACTTTTTTTTAGAATTAAAACCCCTACATATAAAAAAACTGAATTCCATTTACGATTCTCCAACCGATTCTACAACCTTTCACACAACTGAAAAGCAGGAGCCTGGATGTACCAAATCCACAAAACAAAGAAGAAAAATGAATCATGTATAGTTAAAGTAAGTTAAGAATACAAGAAAATTGTTTCAGTTTTCAGCAGGTATATCTTACATATAAAACATAGACCAGTACCTTAACAGTGTCCAATACAAGCTGGGCTTGGAATAATGGTATGCAAAGAAACCCAAAGACTATTTTGGTCCCTAAGGGCTTAGTCATTGTCATAATGGATCACGATTGGCTCCATCTAGTCTACTGACCTGCCTGTGACAATGACAAATGCCACTGAAAGATTCTAATATTGTCATTGTTCCCAACAAATTGTATGACATGTCAGAAGAATTGTATCTGTCTGTCTTGGCTTTCACATGTCCTCCATTGGTAAATAACATCATATTCCTGTGTTAAATTTTCCCTTTTTCTTTTAAATGTCAATTTCTCCATGTACTGCTCGTCAATCACGTGATTATTACACATTGTATTTTGAGCTCCTTTGCTACACATGACGTTGCATGGTACAGACAGCAGGGCACAAGGTCATGTGCTCCTGCATTCTTAAATGTGTGCTATGTTGCAGTGGGGAAAAAACATAAGTGAAAAAATTGTAAATGTGGTCCTTTTTTGTATAAAGAGTATCATGCACTGAGAGAGAAACCGTGCTTCAAACCATGACAGGTGAATTCAGAATCCAACCTTGTACCGTACAAGGATGATGTTCAAGCAATGCCTGCTGTTGATGTGTGTGGTTTTGCTGAATATGCTGAAGAGCGAGCTGAGAAACAGAGCTGGATTAGTTCATTGGTGGCTAATAGAGGAAACTCAAAAGATGAAAAATGAAGTAGAGAGGAATTAAGATGAAAACAAGAGAGAAATGAACATAGAGCCCAGTGGTACATCTTCTGTGCAGTTCTCTGCCAAACGGTTAATACCACAGGGGAAGCCTCTTGGCACCTGGGAAAGCAAGACCAAAATCAGCAATCTGTAGTGTGCTGGAGGGGCAGCTCCATTTTTCTGTTCACACAGTCTCTGTAGAAGACAGAGAAAAAAGAGCAGCTGTCATTTTAAGGAATGAATATGAAAAGGGATAAACTTAAAAGTCTCACTCAATATTTAATAACAAATAAGAAATAAAAAAACACCAGGAAGATTAAACAAAAGTTGAAAATAGGCTTAAAAATAAAGGAACAAGCAAAGGAATAATTTACAAACCTAATGAAGAGGGGAATAGATAAGATAAACTCTGAATATTAATGAGCAATCAGAAGAAGAGAGAAAAAGAAGCTAAAATAGGGCTATTTTACCATAGGCAAAATAATGTACAATGTTTCAATCTCCCCAGTTAAATTACAGAATGAAAAGGAACCTTAATAAAATATCAGCGTGTAAATCTCTCTCCAAACCACCCACATGCTGACTGCTGCTGGAGACAAATAGGTACAATAACAGGTAGAAGGCAAAATGCCACTGCCACAAATGCGGTCAGGTTGATTTTTCTTCTGCGGACAGTAAAGAAGGTGTTTTAATGTGCACAGAACAGCAAAATTAGAGCAGCTGAACAATTTTAAAGAATGATAATACATTGTGCACCAGCCCAAGCCTGTCTGACGGTATAGAAAAGCTGCTAAACAGCCTTGCCCAAAGTGGTTTGATATTGCCAGCCAGGAAGCTCTGAGCTTGCTGTTGACACTGCAAAGTAGTTGTTGCATTCAGGGTCCAGCCTAAAAGTCACATTTTCCTGCATAAATGTGCCAGGAGTCTCTGAGAGAGAATGTGACTTTAGGAGGGAAAAGAAAAATGCCCCTTCGTTATTTTGTTTGGGTTGGGTTACGTTATTTAAGGGTGTCCTGGGGGTGGGCAGACTCCCAAGAGTTGCTCCTGTTTGAAGCAATGATCTCTCTCTTGTCGTGGGGCTGGAGCAAACCTTCAGCTTCACATCTAAACTGTTCATGAGGCATTCTACGTTTCTGCTTGTTATATCCTCGGGGCATCATATACACTAATAAGACAGAGCAAAAGAAGAACCTACATGGAAAGCCTTTGATGTCTTGTGCTGAGACTCCATGTACAATCTCATATGTTAAACATTAATGTTAGCCATTATTAAGAAAAAAAAAAAAAAAAGAAGAAAAAAAATCCTTCCTAATATAATGAGCATTTAATTTCCTGGAAGTGATTGCACAATCCAGGTTCTTTTCCTGGCTCACTCAGTTGTATCAGTGCCACATTGCTGTAATTTGTCTCACTGGGCAGTCTACTTATTCCTCACTGTGGGAAAGCAAGTTTCTCCTTGCTCTGCTGGCAGAACAGCACTCTGGAATTAAAAAGAGTGCTGTCAGAAACTGCTGGCATCTTCTGTTCAAAGATCCTCACAGTGCAAAAACACAGACTTTTTCCTTGCCAGCATACCCTTGCCTGTTGCCCTGCAATCTAGCTGAGACCGGCGCAAAGCTTTGAATTTTAGTCTTCCTTTCCTGAACACACATTCTGCAGCCTGAGCTGAATGAGAGATGGCATGGCTTCTCCTTTTTTTTTTTCCTTGTTGCTTTCCAAAAATAATTCTCACGAAAGGTCACAGGTGAGCATCTAGGAAAAATACTGGCTAGATCTGCAGTGGAATTTCCCCAGCTTCTGACAGCCGAGGTCTGACTCTGGTGAGCTTTGGTATCCCCCCAGTTCTACACAGCCATGACATTTACCAGTGGTACAAGGGCATCCCTGTACTCCCACCAAGAGATTTAGTCATTTTTCTTTGGGATCCTTTTAGCTAGCATCAGAGACAAGATAATAAGAATTCATGCAGGCGTTGTCCAGGGCCTGGAAGTTCACGCACACACACAGAAGTTCTCCATAAATACTGAGGAGCATCCTATATTAATTTATTTTAGCAATAAAAGATGAGTAATACAGGAAATAATCCTGTAGAGGATAAGGGAGCAATCACCATATATTGCTTGGTGAAAAAGAAATGTTTTCGTTCTTTTTATCATCTTGAAATTATCTTGTGAGGATTCCACTTCCAATGAGAGACTGGCTTCCTGCTCAAGGGAATTTCAAATTAGCAAAGTCAGTTAAACTCTACGAGCTGTTTCTCCTGGGAATAAACATTTGTTTTGTTTATCTCCAGCCAACAGCTAATAGCACAATAATGATCCAATCCCCAGATCCCTTTGGCTGGAAACTGATACCTTAATCTCCGCAGTGCAAGTCTTATCAGTCTTTGCTTCTATGCAGTTGGAACATTTCCTTTGTATCCGCGATGGCCCCTGCAATGAACGACTGTCTAGATTCTGGTTATCTTTAACATGAATTACCTCTCCCTGACCCCATTTATTCCTTTCTCAAAAAGACCTCCTTTGAACTATTTCCTTCTGGCCCCTATATGACTGTTACTGAAGCACAGTATTATTGTCTTAATTTTCCTTAACTTTCTCCCTTGTTCACTATCTCATGGAATAGCATTATGTTTGATTCAGTGATCAAGACAAGTCCTGCTGCTACCCTGCCTTTACACAGTGGAAATCAGCAGAGATGTGTAAAGCAAGAACAAAGTGGGCATTTCTTTTGAATCTCAAATTGCATTAAACTTCTCTGTACTATCAATTAGATCTGGTAGTTAGCTCAATGAAAGAGAAAATTAATATTCCTGTGGCATCTTTAGGTGGTACCATTTCTTTAGACTAAGAGTCCAGACATACTGGATAGGGACCAGGTTCTAGCTGTGTTTAGAGAATCCTTAGCAGAACTGAATCAAAACTAAGCTTTCTGTCAAGGTTTACTCATCACATATACTAAACCATAGGAATAATTTTGTGAAATAGTGAAGGCTCAGGCACAACACCAGGAAAGCCACTATTGTTATAAAAATGAATGCATCTGTCAGCGAATATCCTCATTCTTCCCTCAGCACACACAGACCTAACTACTCACTCTGCACACCTTACATAGATTTAACACTACCCTTCTCTTACAGAGACCATCACCTCCCATCTATCCTCCTGCACTCTCAGATGTTGGAGCTGTTTGCTCTGGTAGCTTGATGAGAGAAATAAAATAGGAGAGCATAATAAAATAAATTTGCCTTCCTCATCAGTTTAACTGTTTTACTGGCATTCCACTAATTTGACCTTCTGATTTGAGTTGTCTTGTCAGATAAGCAAAGGCTAAATGATTTTTACTTTACCTCCTCCAAGTTATTGCTTGATTTGAGTACAACATATATTTCCATATCCATGGTCATTGAGATATCTGTGTAGCTGTAGTGCATAGCAAATATCACTGCTTGTAATGAATAACAAGGATTTCTTCCTTATTTAAGCCTCATTTGTTTCTTAGTAGGTTTAGATTTTCCTGGTATGTATATCTCGGTAGTAAAATTACAGACAGACAGGAGATGTGGCCACGTCTGCCGTGCAGTATGCCATCCTCCCATTTCTGTCATAAGCTTCCATCTAAAATCTGAAATTCATTGGAGCCTAATTTTGTCTAAAATAAAACAGAATAAGAGGCTTCTAATGGGAGCATAAAACTCCAGAGAGACCAAGAATGAGTCACACACCAGACAGTGACACTGTCCAGGAATGCAGATAACTGCATGATATAAGGTTGTGGCAGTACATTCCTCCTTGTTTGCCTCAAAAGGAAATGTACTCAGAAATAAGAGTCGAGAGCACAGAGACTGTCAACCTGATGCAAAACTTACGCCAAATTCCCTTGAAATTTCAAACAAGCCACAGCATACCTGACCAGATAAATGCCATTTCTAATTGCATGCTTCTTGTTTTTATGGTAGTCAGAAGACCATTAAGGTTAGGAATTTTGGACCAAATATTTTCTCTTGTTAGAGAAGAAAGGAAGTATAAAGGAACATTACGAGCTTTTCTTTGTACCATGGAAAAGTGAATCTACCACACTCTATTATAATTGGTTGCACATAAGTTTGCCTGAGGAGAAGCAGCTCTTTTAGAGTGTATGGAGTTTACCAGTGCTGTTTGGCATTTTTAAATTATTTTCTTCTTCCTTCTGGAGAAAAAAAATCATCTAAGTGTGCTGCTGTAAGCCAATTTGGCCAAAAATCTGGCTCTGAACAGCCCTTTGCAAAATATGGGAAAAGCAAGAATAGTTTGGGAATTTTTATATTCCCACCTCTCCCTTACATCTCCTCCTTGTTTTTCCCTTCATCACTAACAGTCCAGTTATTGCTGATTCGATCCCAAGAGCCTAGCAAAACACCCTGACTAGAAACCAAAGCTGAATAAAAGTGAACCTGACTGGCTTATTTCTGCAGCCCAGCCTGAGAGAATTGCAAAGAATATAGAGCAACCTAGTTAATGGAAAATAAATCAGTCGTTTAAAGTCCTTTCTATTTTAGTAACTGCAAGTGTTACTCAGCAGTGACATGGATGAGGGCTTTCTTTTTAATTGTGCTACGTCCTCCCAGAGAATTGGCTAACTCAGAGGCGATCCTGGACCGGTTCCTTTTTTCATGCTCCATGGCTCTCTGTCTTTCACATCTCTTGCAACTGGTGTAAACTGGTGTAAAATGCCACTGATTTCAATTTCACATAGGGAGCAATCTAAACTTGTTCATATGCTGAAGAAAGGGTGTAATGACAACTTGCCTTGCATTTGTATTTAAGCCAGCACTCAAGATGTTTGGCCTTGGTGGGCTTGCTCAGGCCTGTAATGGGATTAAGCTCCTATTTACACTGCACACTGCAGTGAGCCTGTAGATATCTGAGCTGGATCTAAATGAGCTGCCTGAAGAGCCAGGATCAGGTTGAGAGCAAGGGGAAAGCAGCCTCTGATGGGAAGCCACCAGCTCAGCCCTCTGTGAGTTCTGCAGAGCTCTGCCCCATGGTGTGGGTACACACGGGGACCCCGCTCCCCGCAGAGAGCTGTCTTGTCATCCACAGGGATCTGTTTGGGAGAGAACAGTTTAAATAGGGCTGGCCTTGACTCAGACAGCGGATCAGTGCAAAAGCCAAACAGCAGATTTCCTGCCTAGTGCCTTATCCACATGCCTTTCCTCTCATGGACCCCATACAGCTCCACGGTTGAAGACATTTTTGCTGGAATGCATTGCACCATCCAAATAAGCACAGCTAGACACGTTTGGTGGGGGTGTGGGCAGGGAGAGACTCGGAAGGGAAACAGTGGGTGGTGGAGGAAATGGAAAAACAAGGCAACGCTGGGAGGATTCGAGGGCATAAACATGACACCAGACCCAGGGTCCACTGGGCAGGGTGCAAGGTGTGGTGGATCCCTGAGGAGTCACAGAAGTCACGCTGATTTGCCTGACATGCTTGTGCTGTGGCTCAGCAGCATTTCCTGGGACAACACCACTTCAATCAGAAGGATGCTGCACTGGCAGAGGAACAAGGAGATATGAGTTGGATCCTGCACTGCTGCCCTTCCATGGAGTACTGTTACTGCTCTGACAGTTGCACGTTGTTTCTGGTTTCCTGGTGACTGAGAAATTAAAATGTGGTCTGCCACATGCATTGAAAAATGCTCACATAGGAAAAAGAAGAGTCACGGGGGAGTGGCAGCCCTCAGTTCTCATTCAACCACCACTGGGCAAGGCCTAGATTGAGCTTTGTGTCAGTGAAAGCTTGTGTAGGAGTATGGAAGCAGAGGAATCAAAATGCCTCGCTCCGGTTAAAGTATTGAATTTGATCCTTGCCTCCAACTAATGCAGAATTTCTTAGTGAACCCAGCAGTAGATGTACCCCTGATTGCTCAGCCAGGGGATGAAGAGGTCTCGGAAAATCCACTGTGACTTAATTATTGAAATTGATGTGCCTGAGCAATGACAGTTCAATGGGCTCTCTTGCCTCAGCACCTGTGGGCTCCATAAGGACTCCACACAGCAGTATAGGGAGCCGGGAAGCAGCCAAGAGGCCAGATTCTTTGCTGATGGACCTGAACAAGGTCCCAGCATGGAGCAAGGAGGTGAGATGCAGGGCAATACCTTTGTTTTAGGGAAAGTGAATGAATTAAGGATCTTTTCCTTAAAAAAGTGGGGATTTTCCCCTGGAGATTGCATCTGCGTTGCATGAAAGATAGCAGAAGTGTCTTGTGCTCTACAGGCAGGAGCTGCCCTTTTTTCTGTGGTGTGTCTATCTGTAGAATAAAACCCACCTGAGAGTTGATTTGTCAGCAAGGTTTCTACATTCATTGCTCGAGCATAGAGGAAGCCATGCCTCTGACTCTGAAATGGGAAACACAGAGGGTCAGATGGCAACTCGAGTGTCTGGACCACATTACTGCCCTATTTCTGAGACAGTACAGCTTCTGTGGCTGTCTTGCCTTAACATTGGCTATTTCTTGCAATTCTACCCCAGCTGCTTGTTTCTATTCCTGGCAAATGTAATAACTTTTTTCTATCAGAACTTAAAAGCATAAGTTAACTGTCCATCACTCCACAGAATCAAACTTAAGACATGAGTTTCTGGAGCATCTTCCCAAAATCTGTAGTCCTTCCTCATTCACACAGCCCCCACTAACTCAGTTAAGCAATTTAGTTGTAAATTAAAGATATCTGCAAGCTTCCAACACTGCATCTGCTGGATCAATGTCCTGTGAGAGAAGAATGTCAATAACTAGCATTAAGGTTACATTTGTAAACAGGGTTTTCAAGCTGGTTGAAAAATGGGCTTTCGCTGAAATTGCTAAGTCTTTCCCCCATAACTTGCCCCCTAAACTCAAACTTTAATTCAAGCACTGAACATTTTCAGGGAAGACTGTTCCTCTCTGGAAATGTGGTCCTCCTTCCTTTTGCTCCTGCCTTCTTGTTTAAGCATGGCTTTCCCTATACTTTGTATGTCACAATATCATCCCTCCCCTCTAGAAGAAAGGAGGCAATGTATTTGGACAGAAGCAGATGCCATTTGCATGGGAACTCCAGCCTGAGGTGGTTATTTGATTTGGATATTTTCCTGCATTGTCCTGCTTTCCTGTTGGACAACAGGGTTTGTGATATTTCCAAGTCTTTTCTCTCAGGGAAGATATGTGATGCATTACAGGGTGTATAATTAAGATACATAGCTCAGAGACACAAATGGATCATCAAATAACTGATAAATGTAATGGTATAAAACAGTAATAATTTCCAAGTAGCCACATTGTTTGGGGCTTTGGATACTTAGTTTTTCAATAACATTTCAAAAATTTTCATGGCAAATAGAAAACTTTTCATATTGTTAGATGGAAACATAAGCCCAATTTCTGACAGAGCTGAGTTATAGCCAAAGAAAAAGAAAAGAAAAGAAAAAATGCTGGTAATCTTAATAGTTTCCTTAGATGGAAAATCAAGAAATATCTAACTTCTACATGGGTAAATTGGAAGCATTTTGTGAACAGACTTTATTGAAATGATAATGTTAGTGATACAATGAAACCACTGCCTACTTCAAAACAGAATCTGGCATGAGCAGTGGATAAAATGGATTATACACTATAGTTATAAGTACAGGCTGTATCACAGATATTTTCTAGTAGTAGAGGAATGAATTGATACATTGAAATACCGTAATAGATGTCTGAAATGGAATCATCTCATCCCTGCTGATGGAGTAAGTGAAAAAGTGTACTTTCTTTATAGAAGGGAAAATGAACCAGAATTAATCACAGAGCATTTTCCATTTCTGCTTCAAGAATGGTGCCAGATCAAATTGGGGTCTTCTTGTGTATTCTCTCCTTGCTTTACAAGGTGGCACTGGGAGCCTGCCCAGCAGCACGGCCCTGATAGTGTGTCAGACACACACCAGAGTGAGCAAAGTGCAACAGCTACAGATTTTGTAAGAAAAGAGTCAACTGGAGGCAGGGTGAAAGTAAATAGGTTTAGAGCACAGAATAGCAAATCTTTCTATCAACTAGTACAAGATTTTTTAAAATCAATTAAAAGTCAGACATGAGTGAAATATTTTTTTATATATGACAAAGAAAATATTGGATTAAAATAACCAGTCTAGAAATTTCTTTAACTCTTAATGGAAATGACCATCACTGGAGGTGTTTAAAAGACATGTAGATGAAGTTCTTAGGGACATGGTTTAGAGGTGGATTTGACAGTGCTAGGTTAATGGCTGGACTCAATGATCTCAAAGTTTCTTACAAACCAAAACAATTCTGTGATTCTATGATTCTATGATCTTTGTGGCAACCATAGCTGGAGACTTCACATATCAGGCTGACAGACAAGAACCTCAGAGTGAAATTTATTAGAATCAGATTGTAAATAGAAGTGAGACAGACTAATCTATTTTCATTTCCCAAACAGAGGAACACCAAGCTGTGGTCATCTGGCAGAGCGAATGGAAAGTAATGGAAATGGAAATCATATCTGAGTTGTAATTGAATAACTCTATATCACTGGAAAATAAACTCAGTGTTCAGGGGCTGTTTTGGTTTTTTAATATGTGTTTAAAACCAGCAACATCCCCTGAAAGATCAAAACTACCATTGTGTTCAATCCCAGATGCAGTTCAGCAACAAGGACTCTGCAAAATACAGACGTGTCTCACTGAAGCAAAGTCAATGCGACTTAAGTGCTTTGCTGAACTGGAGCCATAACTGGACTTAAGTCAGAGACCCAGCACCCTCATATCCTGGAGCAGTTCCACAGTTCACAGAAATCCCCTTTGCCAGCTGTAATATTACCTGTCCTGGCAGGGAGGCGTGCAAGTCCTGTGGGGACCTCGAATACAGGTGTTTCCACAAAGGGTCTGTTTCTTCATTTGTGCTGACTGTACATGACACTGGTGTTACATTGCTTGCATGCTCTCACTTCTTTGTGATCTTTTTAACTTGTGAATAAATCATTTGTTTTATGAAGCTGTAGCATATGGCAGCAAAGAATCACTGTGTTATGAAGAACTCCCAAGTGACAAAAAGAAAATGAATAACTCATTTCTTGAACTTATTTATTGCTATGAATGTGTGAACACACCCTGATAATAGGTCCTAGTTCTCATGTGAGTGTGAATTTCCCTCTGAAGACAGGAGTGGAGGAAAAGAGCTACCAGACCAGGTGTGAAGTATGAGGCAAAGGACTGGTTGAGAGTGGTCACCAGAAAGATAATTTCTATTGTTCTTTCATATAGCAAGAAGGACCACAGTATTTCAGTTATGAAAATGGAAATGGAATAAATCATATAAGCAACTGAGTATCCATCTCCATATTATTTTATCCTATTGTGTTACAAATAGAAGACACCAACTACAAATTTCACATTCAGTTGTGGACAGAAGTTTGTAAGATTATTTCAGTATTGCTCATTCTAGAATTATGCTCAAATTAGGACGTGAAGTCTGAAAACTCATGCAAGTGGAAATCTAACTTGATTTGGATTAATCTTTTATTAGATCTGAACAATTAAAGATTTTTGTATCTCCAATGTATTCACCAAGGATCCATTTAGCTTACTAATGTAACAGAATTCATTAGCTGCACCATATCAGTGTTTTGGTGTCAGGTTGCTGATGGTGTCAAGCTGCTGATGCAGGTGCTGAGTGGATAACAGTCATAAAAGATAGTGGAAAATGCTCCTGAGGACATATTACTTGCAATTAGCTACTTTTAAAAAAACTACTGATGTGCATGAGCATTTAGTATTTATTTTGTGTCAAAAATACGCACATTAGTATCAAAGTCTTCCCTGCCTCCAAATGATTGCAGTCTAACAGAGAGACACAGAGATATCATATGCTGGAAAATCCTTGTATTAATAGGTTTGATTTTTGGTTTAAATACCTTTCTCGTGAGTCTAGTCGTCCTGCCCTAAGAGTGTCATGAAGGACAAATCATGGTTACTGTCTTTATAATGTCAAATGCCTCATAAATTGCTGCCACATAATGGAAAAAATGTGCATGGATGATTGTTTCCTTTCAGCATTAATACTTTAGCACGTGGGACATGAGTATGAAAACAGGATCTTCTACTTAAAAGCTGCTCATACCCTCATCTGAACCTCTGATCACCCAAATATGACTTGATAACACTTTCCCCAACAATCAATTGTGGTGTCACAGGAAGAGGATTATGACCTCACTGAGAATCAGTATCAAGAAAAGAAAAATCCTTAAACCAAAAACCCACTTCTTTATGCAAATAACATCCTGTAATAAAAGTAAGGAGAAAATATGTTCCAGTTGGTAATCTGCACCTTTGATCTTACTCTATTCCCATGGTCTCTTAATATTTGTTATGTCTTTTCCTTATTAACAGAATGGAAGTAATTGCCCTTGTTGAAACAGGATCATAAAAACAGGGATCTTGAGAAAGGACATTAATAAATCTAAGTACTGGTATGCAAATATTTAAGGCAAATATTTACTTAATCGGCACTGTAAAGTCTCCCCTTCATATATATATCAGTCATCTACAATGTTTGCACAGCAGATGTTCTGCAGAATCCACATGTAACAGTCCTTCACAGGAGGTAAGTTTGTTAAACGGGCAAAGTATGGTGTTCACCTTAACACACCCCTTGAATTTCAGGATATAAGAAGTCTGCCTAGACAAGGCCCAAACCTAGTGTTGGAAATCTGAGCTTCAGCTCCTGCTCAGCCCCTGTGTTCCTTGAAATTTGTCTCTTTATTCCAGCTCAGTCTCACTGGTCTGTACAAAGGTTGATTTGCCCATCTCTAAATTCCATGGTGAGTTTTATTCTCTGACCACCAGTATGACGTGAAAAAGACCCTGACCCTTTGGTACAAACAGCCACACAGCTGAGTGCCAGAGGAGTTGAGCTGAATCCAAGGGGAGGTGTTTCCTCCCCTAATGTGCCTTGGAAGAATAAAGATTTAGAACTTCTGCTGAGATGGGTGGGAGCATGAAAAAAAGGGAAAACACTTGCTTTCTCAATAGCTGTGAGAGTTCATTCTGCTTCAGGAGGAGAAAAATTATTACTTAGAGAACACTATGAATAGGGAACTACAAGACAGACTCCCAGCCTAGAAATATTCACTAAAAGTTTCTACAGAATGCGAAGAAGCACCTTGAGAGCTGCCTCATTTTTAGAAGCCAGCATAGCTCTCCTGTTTGCCACGTCTTAGAAAGCTGGTGTTGACCAGGAATTTTTTCAGCTCCCAGATCGAAAGTATGAGCTGAGTTTTCCTTAAGACTTTCTAAATCTAACTTCAATTGTAACACTAAGTGAAGACTAGTACAAAATAGGATACAAAAATAACAGGGTTTGGCTAAGAAATTTTCCTAGAACTTTGCACAAAATTCAGTTTTATACAGAGAGGGTCATTTTTTGTGAAGCTCCTCTTGGTGCTTTGTAATTTAAATTGAAATACTCCTCAGGGGCTGTTAGCAGTGAAAAATTATTAACTGACAGAATTGCAATGGTAGATGTGCTGTAACGATGATAGTCCAAGCATATACTATTCTCAAGCTATATTTCATTCTCTTCAGACACAAAATAAGGTTCATGTGCCTGAAAGACTGTTTGTTGTTTTCTTCCAGCAAGCTAATACCTGTGCTTACAAACCTTGTCCTGGCTATTTGACATTCTTGCCACAGCGTGCAGCAACAGCAAGAGCTGGCTGCCTTCACTATTCAGCAGACAGATTTAATGGCCTCAAAGGCTGGACCTGTGCTCCCATGACCAAATTCACTAGAGTTCCTCTATTTCAGTGCTTTCCCAGTTATTTCTGCTCTCTTTCCCTTTGCCTTAGCCATATAAACCTCAGACCCTGGAGATCATAAGCATATTGCAAAGATTTCCAGTGTTCAGACCTAATCACTGCTGTCCTGAATATTCAGGACCAGCCTCAGGTTATTGCTATCCAATACACTGATCAGAAGAGAATAACTCAAAGTGTGATTTTAAACAACCTGCGAAATGACAAGCGATTTTTGTTTAGCCTCAGTGCTTCCTCAGAGGAATCTCTCTGAAAATGAATTTTAAAATTGCATTTGTAGTATTCTGTGTTTGTTTGAGAAGTGACAGGACAAATCAACAGAAGTGCCTGTTTTGTGTTATTAGCTACATCCCCTCTGCCTTGGGGAAACTCTTGGCCACAGATTACTGGGAGGATATTCTGGAGGAGTGTCAGTGGTACTTGCTTCAGTCTTACATTACTCATTTGCTATCTGCTTGCTTTTGGATGCTGTATAATACAGGATACAGAACTGGGCTGTCCGCAGTGCCTGTTCCTGCACTTCTGTATAGAAGAGGGAGAAAACAACTTGCAACATCATTAGGGCAGAAGTGTTCCTGGTAGGCAAACACAGGGAAAAAGAAAGTGAATGGGATTACATCTTTTGTAAAGAGATTTAAAACTGCAAAGGCTTTATGAATGTAGTTTGAACACAAGCTCTCAAGGAAATACTTAAAAAAAAGACGACTCTGCAAAAATAGGAAAATGCAGGCCTATGAAAGATTGCTGTGATCATTCCTAGTGAAAACTATTAGAATACGGTTTGAGCAGGTACTGAATAGCCACATGCTGGTTGCTCTGAGATATCTGCAGATTGAATTCTTTCGGATCAATATAAGAAATGTGCTTTCAGTACAATGTCAACACTTACTGTAACAGACAGCAAAATGCTACATCCATGTCTAACTCTGTATTGCCATTTCAGATTTGAGTTCAAATTTGTAAGACATTTTATGACATGCCACAGGAGAGGGATAGAGTTTCTGCAGTAGAGAGTATTTTCCCTCTTAGACATAATGCACCCTACTATCCCCATTTGCATTTAATGTCCACTTAAGTTTAAAAAACAAAGAAAACAAGAAAACGTTAAGGCCTTATTCTCCTTGTCTGCCATGTAAAGGTTTTCAAAAAACAGAATCTAAAGTCCTGTAACTCAGCAATGCCAGAAGCAGTTACAGCAAACCAGGCAAAAAGGGATTCCCTGCCTGCACAGTGCATTTGTTCTGACAGAAAGGGATGGCACGTCTCTTCAAACTCAGAATGACAGAAATACTGTTGAAAGAAGGCAAAGAGGAACCAAATTAATTTTAATCTCTGACGTTTACAAAGCTACTTTCAAGACAAAAAATGAATAGACTTCATGTGTTGAAAGTCTTGCTGTCACCTGTGTCAAGTTTAAAAGTCTGCATCACATCCCTCTCAGGTGCCTTTCTTCTTAACAAAGATGCCTGATTCTAAGACCTAGCTGGATCTCGCCAGCACACAAATGCAGAGAAGCCCTCATAAGATAGGTTCTTCTTACTTGGAAAAATAGAAACAGAATGTCAGCAGTTTTTATTATTATAGCTTTAGGGAACTAAATTGGAATTTTTTAAGGTAAAGGCATCAGACCATTAAAGCATATCTGTTTATGGTTATAGAAAATGGAATAGAAGGTCTTTAGTATATACTGTATCCATAGTGTCATCAAAACGTTCATTTCAGGTCTGGAAGTTTTATTAAGTTGCTTATATGGATTGAGGGTGCAGGCACAGTTTTCAGAAACAAGGTCATTTCAGAAGCCAAACTGCCCTGTAAGGGAATGGACATACTCCAAAACCAGTTTTTAACATGATATTTAATTGCACTTAATGTTTCTCTCACCACGTATCAGTGACTCAGAGAGATGTCTTTTTTCATGGATATAAATTCACACTGTACTCTCAAATGCAGTTAGTGCTTTTCAGCAAATCTCTGCCTTATTCAATAGGGAGCTAATTTATCTTCCTATTCAAAAAAATGAAGTAAGGGGATATCATTTCCCCTTTTTTTTTTTTTTTTTCCTTTTGTTTGAGCCTTCATATTCTGCATTGGAGAGCAGGGAATTATTAGGTCAGGAAACGGAGTCAGAGTTACAGATTAATCAATCATGCCTCATGTCCTGATATTGCAACACACAAACTGATGTCATTTGAGAATTGACAAATGCCACATCTGCATGTAAAACTCACAGGCAATGTCGGGAACTCAGTCCACAGCTGTTTTGTGGTTACCTTCAACTCTGATTGATATCATCTTCCCGCGGCTTCCTTCTGTAGTCCTTTGTGCTCTGTGAAGGAAAGGAAAGGAACACTCCACTCTCACTAAGAGTTGGGGATTCCAGCTTTTTCTTGCAAATCCCTTCCCAGTTGAGTCTGAGAGAAAAAAAAAGAAAAAAAAAGTTGACATTTAAAATACAAATTTTGCCCAAATCCAGCACTGTTTGCTCAGATAATTTTGTTCTGACACATTTCTCCTTTGCTCAAGGTACCTAAGAGCCTGTCAGTGTCCACATAACAGAGGAGGTGATTAATGCTTTGCTTGCTTTGTCTCAATATTGAATGCTTGCTCATCCAATATGAGTAAATCAAGAACAAAGGACCACATACATTGAACCACTAGACATACTACTAGAGAAGACTTCACCACAGAAAATTACCACATTCAGATGAAGGATGAGAGGAAAAAACAAAAACTAAAACTGCTTAAAATAACATTCAATCTGAAGTTATGCCAAAAATGAAAATAAATGAAAAGTCTTGGGAAAAAAATATTACTAAAAATTTTAATTTTCCCTGAACACAATGAAATTTTCTGTCACTTAGGGTGAGAAAGAATCAAATCATAGAATGGTTGGGGTTGGAAGAGACCTTAAAGATCATCTAGATCCAATCCTTCTGCAGGGACACCTTCCACTAAACCAGGTTTATAAAAGCCTTGTCCAGCCTGGCCTTGAACACTTCCAGATGTGGCGCATCCACAGCTTCTCTGGGCAGCCTGTTCCAGTGCTTCACCATCCTCATGGTGAAGAATTTCTTCTAATCAAAATCTACACTCTTTCAGGTTAAAACCATCACCCCTTGTCCTATCACTACATGACATTGTAAAAAGTCCCTCTCCAGCTTTCTGAAAAAAAAGAATTCATAATTTCATAAAAATCTTATTCTCTTCTGTTGATGAGTGCTACAAGACCTGAGCACAGAGATGCTGAGAACAGTTAGACCACAATCTTTGGTCTTTTAGCCAGGCCATGCACACTCCAGAGAGACCTTCATCTAGCCAGTCAGCTGAACTTTTACATTAAAATGTAAATTTAAAAATTGTATTTAAAAATGTAAAATGGAGCCATCGTCATCACGTGGTAGATTCAGTTGTGTTCACATGGTGAGGCTCGGAGTGCAAGTCAGTTCATGTCATCGGAAGCTACTTGTTTATCCGGTCACTGAGGAGAGCCACAGCACCCGACAAACACTTTCCACAGCACTGTAAGAAAATTAGGGTACAAAAGGCAGGCCATGAGCTCACAGGACAATTAATCCAGCAAGCAGTGCAGTCATTACCTGTATCCAATGGGATCTTTGAAGGACAGGGAGAGGGGAATCACTTTTTGGAATTGAGAACTGTGACATATCTGTGGTTCTGTTCTTACTGAATTTTATGAGAAATAACTAATTTTAATTACTGCTTTTCCAAATTAATTTCGAACATTTCTCAGAAATATTCAGGCTGCTACAGAGACTTATATGCATAATGAACATCTGTAGTAAAACTGCTTTATTATGGGTTGTTTGATGCTGTTTATTGTATACCCATTGGTTTTTGGAATGACATTAGTGAGCAGCATTTTGAAGATAGATGCTAAATTTTGCTGTGGCAAATTAGTGTCAACCAAGAACATATTAGCAAATAAAAGAGTGCATCTGCTCTGAACAATGGTTTTTCTTTGTATCATGATGATGATTGAAAGACTGTAATAAAGAAATGATACATATACTGTATCCCCCAAACTACATTAAAGAGCTGTTGCAAGTAATCAGTAATGCAGCAGGATAAACAACTGCACTGCATGTATCAGCACAGGACCCTAAGCAGTTTCCCTTTTGTTTATGAGGAGAACACCATGCTCAGTACCCAAACACAGCTCAGTGGAAAGCATTTGCTTTCTCCCATGCCAGTAATTTTTTGTTTCAACTATCTCCCATCTGTCCCTATTTCCTGGATATTTCTTTGTCTGAGTTTGTCCCCCTTTCCTCCCCTCCAGATTAATATCAATTCCAGGCAAATGCATGTAAATTCCCTTGATGATCATTGCAGTAAAACTTGAAGAAAAATCTTTCTGAGACATAGATAGCAACATATGGGGACAGTTTGCTTTATGTCTCATTTTTCATACTAATGTGGTTATTGTATAAGACTGCATCTCATCTCCTGTCTGACTAATGCCTGAGTTGTGCCTCATTCCAATGAGAGGTTCCTCAGGTTTAAAGCTTTGTCGTGCATTCAATGATGAAGTGAATATTTGCTTAAAATTCATTGCTCAGTACCAAATAAGCTACTCTCTTCAACCTCCTGTATTTAGCCATCTTGTACATAGCTCCATTATAACTGAAATGTTGTGATACGTGCATGAATTTCCTTTTATCTTAGACAGGAGAAAATCATGGTTCAAATCATTCATGTGGTTTAGGTTTTCCTGTGGCTGGAATGACATTCTAACGCATGATGCTCACAGTCACTTGGCAGACTCCTTGTGGGTGTCAAAAATGTTCTTGGCTTGAACTAATTTTCTGAGCAAGTACATATCCTTGAGGGCAGCACTAGACACAGCAACGATGTCAACCAATGCAACCACTTAGGAGGTACAAAGTTTTTAAATGGGGGCTTTGTGATTAAATTTCTCTTTCTAATTACTGGAGCAGAGGGAATCATGAGTGATGAGGATGAAGGGAGAGGATTCATTATGAATTTGGAAATTCATTATGAATTTGGAAAACAAGGAGTTCTTTTTTCTTTAAAATTATCTTTTTAAATACATGTATTTTCAAACACAAGTTCATTTTTAAGAAAAAAAAAAATCTGTCAGAAAGATTAGTTAGGAATTCTGGTGAAATATCTCAAAACCATTCATGTGAAATGTTTCAATGAGTCACATCTATCTTTGGGGACATGATTTCAGGTTAAGCACTCTTGCAAGATTTCCACTTTGTCTTACCTTGAGTTTGGAAACTTTTTTTTATCTTAAATTTTGTTGGAAGGGTAAACTGGCTTTGTGCCCAAATCTATATCTGAGAAATAGTTCGTATTACAAATATTTTCATGCCCATAAAAAGTGCAGCTTTGCTATCAAGTATATCCAGGGAAACTGAATGCTGGAATTAACTCCCTGCTGAATGTTAGGGGGATTACAGGTGTAATTAATGAGGATCACAAGTTAGTATATTAGTTAGTGCATTGTGAAGCCCTTCCTCTTGCAAAGTTTGCAATCCTACTTCAGCCACTCACATGCTAAGGGATTATAGTTAGGAATTTTTACATCTTGACTGCCAGCTCTGATCACAAAGGTGAAGCCTCCAGTTGTGGAGAGCTGGTGGCTGGCTGGTTCAGCATGAGCTCTCAGTACCACAAAAGCTGCCCACTCGTAGTTGTATCCTGCCACCTCTGAGTCACCAGAAGATGACTGGCTGAGCCAGAATTTCCATGGCAAGTGCACAGCAAAGATCAGCCGCTGACATATGTCAAGATTCAGGCTCTGATCCACAACGAGACCTCAGTGTTCTCAGCAAACCTTAAGTAGGATTTAGCTACTGAAGAGGTACTTAACATTTCTGCCTAGTCCCCACTCCATGCTTATTCACTCTTAACATCCCTGGTGCTTTCTCCAAAGACCTTTTTAAGGGGAAATACATGAACACCACTGGAGCAGAGACCAGGTCCAAGCCCCTAGCTGCATACCCCAATCTCACTTTCTTACTTCCGGTTTCCTCACTTACTCCTTAACTGTGTGCTGTACCATAAGTCACCATCAGCAGAATGGCAGATAAAGTTGCTCACCCTCCTCCTCTCTCTCACAGCTTTATTAGTAAGAGGAATGGCTTGATCTTTGTCAAGGCTACCTACCGTGTGGTGTTTGGGGCACCTCAGTCTTTAATATAATGAGTGAAATATCACCTTCTCTTTCTCTGGCAGTGCTTTAAAAGAAAAGTCAGCCATTCACACAATGCAACCAACTTGGCACCTAAATGAGGAAGGTACTGTCTTATACATCCCAGCTATACATAGATATTGAATTCATGCCATCCAAATCCAGGAGAAACCTTGGATTTCAGACATTTTCTACTGGCTAGTAAGGACACCTGGAAACTCATGATAGGGAAGGAGAAGATGAGTAGGCACAAAACAATAACTAAATGAAATTTTCACATGGGCAGGCTCAGTGCAGACGAATGAAGGTCCTTTGTCACCCATGGAATAGACCGTGACACTCATTAACACAGGCCGTTGTAGCTGACAAAAGTTCGTATGAATTTAAAATGAAGGAAGGCAAGTTCATAGAATTAAATCAATTAGGAGATACTGAACAAAGAGATACCACCCCTGATCCACTGGTACTGATGCACTGGGAACGTGCCACTGCATACTTGCTTCATTCTTACATACATTTCTAAGCATCTGCTATGGTTCACTGGTAGAGACAGGAGTTTAGACTAGGTGGATCTTTAACTTGCTGATTTCCCAGATTGCCTGGTCTTCTGGATTCTGTCTTAAAAGGCCTCTTGCTTGACTTGAAAAAAAAAAAGACATCATCTTTTCCCACAGACTTTTGCTTTCCTGAGCACTGTTGTCTGTGAATAACTTGGACATTAACTCTTGGACTCAAGATGATGAAAATTTGGTGTGTTATAATGCAGACTTCACCGAGTGAGACAAAATCAGACCATTGAGTTTTAGTCTTTCTTTTGAATCCGAATTAACTCATAAAATAACTCATTCAAGACCTGCCAGTGATTTTAATGATAAAAATCAATGTCAATCCGAAATGGCACTAGTTCTTAATCTCTATGTTTTACAGTCAGCTATAAACTACAATAGAAATAATTCCTTTTTCTCATGCTCCATATTTTTCCAATTTTAAAAATAAAATTTTAGGGCCTTTATGTTCCTATATATGTAAACCTGGCATTATGTGCCATACAAACATGAATAATGCAAATGCTACCTAGAACGTGGAGGTAGCCACCCAACTGCCGATTCTTTGCAGTGTGCTGAGTGGTCCCTGATGTGGGATAAGCTGTGCAGCAGACAGCTATTAATAAAGACCTCATTCTCAGATCCTCTCCTGTGAAGCTCCTAGCTCATATTTTCTCATTCTTTTCTTTATTTTTAACCCAGGGAGAGACTGGGAGCCAAGATATCATATTTTCATTAGCTGAGTGAAGCTGTCGCATAGCTAGTGAAGGGTTAAAGAAAAACAAACACCCCCTCAAGATGTTCCTGAAAACCCGTGCAGATAAGCACATGGGAAGCTCAGACAGCCGGCCTTCTGTTAAGTATGTGACAGAAATTTCCCATCTTGAGGTAAGGAAGATAGAGGCACTGTTAAATTATGTTTCCCGTGAGTGTTGCTAAGGCATACTTACACATATTATATGAGGTAGAAAATTAGTACTTTGAATTGTTATGGTTACATTTGCAGTAAAGTGTAAGTGTTTGCAGCTTTTCAGAAGTTTGCCTATGGTTTGTCATGCAGTTCACCCACTGAGAAGAAAATTTACTTGCTGTAAAATAGTGAAACAGATAACGACTACGAGGGAAAGAACGCAATATCTGGCCGGAGTCCTGTTTCTGGAAGAGATGATTATTCTACAGATAAAAAGACTCCGGGCTTCACATTTATCCACAATTTACCTTTATAAAGATTTTGGTCTTATCCCCACTGCACACTCAATAGTGATAAAGGAGGATTCATACACATTCATGTCAGTCTCTGTCCCTCAGGAATGTCAATCTGCTTGTGAATCAGGGCTCAACATTATAACACACCTGGGATAAACTTGGGGTTTTTTGATAATGACAAGTGTCCCTAGAAATGGTCCCCAGAATTGTTTAGATAAATAGTTATATGACCATATATGTATATATTTAAGTATTTTATTTATGTGTGTTCATTTCTATTTATATATGTATGTGTTTGTATATATATATATATATAAAATGTATGTAGGCTATACACTTAAATTAGGTAGCCCCACTACTGTAAGAAGTGTGAAGAAGGCTGAGCTCTGGCAGCCCTGGGCAGTGGTGATATGAATTGCTCCCCTTTCTCTCTCTTGAACGTAGATAACTAAGTAAGGCACCTACTGTAAACAGGCTTAACACAGCCCAATAGCAATTCCAATGGATTTTGAATTGGATAATCAACTCTCATGCATGCAATAAATTACATGCTTTCTCTGTATCTACACAGCACACATGTCAGGTAGGGAAAAAAATATAAAATACCAAAATCTCTGACTGAGGGGAAGTGTGTCCTGTTAGTCCACATGTCAGAATCTGGTATCCCCACCCTCACTCTGACACTCATGTGACCAGGAGGGCTAAGTCAGGGCGACTAAATTTCTCCTAAATTCTAGCACTTCTCAGCACTGAAGAAGCTGGAGCACCACAAATTGCTTTCAATTCCTACTCTCTTTTATAGGTCCCCTCTTTCCTGACAAGGAAGGAAACAAGCAGAGAAGCTGCCTGGTACCTACGTACCACTCAGTCCCTTACCTAAGTGCTGGCCAGTCATTAATGCTGCTGTCATCACACCATAGGACAAAGCCCAAGAATGGTGAATTAATGTTTCTAAGGCCACACTGAAAGTCTGGGTCACACCAGAGAACTGAAAGTATGTCACCCTAAAGACCACTGATGCATTCTTCCTTTATTTGCAGTCCTAAGCAAAAGCACTTTAGCGTCATGAGGTGTCAGCTAACGTGCATTTGGCATGCATGTGTGTGTGAGAATTGCCATCAAACTCCCCCATAATTTTCAGTGCCGCCACTGTTTGGATGAAATTTCCTGACACGATACAGAAGTATATCAAAACTGTTCAAAAGCCAGAGAGACAAAGAAAGATCTTTTAGCTACTAATTCTGAAATCAGTCAGAATGAAAGCAGAGATCTCAACCATCAGCTCAATCAATCAGTGTAACTTTGTTGGTTTTAGCAGCTGTGTTTTTATCCCTGATGAAGATGCTGACCATCCATTTTAACTAAGCTTTGAGTGAATTATTCTTCCCTTTGCGTTCTGATATCCTCTGCAAAGTTACATGCGAATGTTTCAAAGGGAAATTTCTTTCCTGTGTCCCTGTTACAAGTTGTAAGTGCTATTGTATGGAAGATCTCTATCTAGATCTAGTGATTATTTGCTCTTTGAAGATGCTGTGCACATCCAGTGGTGGGACAAGCTGTGTAACATGGACTAAACACACAGAGAAAAATCACAAAAAACAACGTTTAATTTCTTACGGTGACTCATCTGTTAAGGGTCTTTGACTTTTATTTTGCAGGGGTAGGGTGAAGATGGAAGGGCTGAATTTGTCTGGTTTCTGTTAAACACTAAGCATTATTTACTGAGTATCATAAGAACCTAAGTATCCTCCATCAAATAATGAAAAAATGCAGAACAGAATGCTCTACAGGTTAGAGACATTTACAGGAAAAGCAAGGGGAGAAGTCAGTACCTTATATCCATATAAGAAAAAAAATATCTTGAAATACATGGGGAAATATGTTAAGGAGATAACAATGACTGGAAGGTGAGAGGTGACTTGAGGATAAGAGATGGGGTATTGAGTTCCGCTGTTACTAACTATTCAGCGAAAAATGGCCCAAGATTGAACATGTTCTTTTATGGCAGTTATAAGAGAGCAAACCCTTCACAGGTAAAAGGAACAAAGACAAGGGGAACTGATTAAATCCAAAGCAGTTTTCCCTTCCTGGGTTGCTTCTTTCTGAGAAAGCTACTTGTTCACCTCTAAACCCATCACCTACCACCACAAGCGGTCACCTTGTTAGGGCTCATACAATAAACACTGATGCCTAAACTTAATTAGAATTTCCTTAAATGACAAGGGTCTGGATTGCCATGCACAGCACATGGACAGTGCACCATTCGTTAAAAACAAAGGTCACCAGTTTCCCTTTGTTGTCTGCTAATATGGTTTTGAATATTACTGCTTTCCAACTATAACTGTTTACACTGGGTGATTGGCTAGACTCATTAATGTGAGTGAATGCCAGGAGATGACATCATTTACATTTAATTGTCTTGTTTATCAGCAACAGCTATATAGTTGTTTTAATAAAGGGCAGAGGAAGATAAAGGCTACATTTGCATTCTCTAAGGAGCCTTTGACAAGGGTCTAGGATGCTGTTGACATTTATTGTTTGCAAATGAGATAATCAAATAACGTTTTCTTTTGCAATTGTTGCTTTTTTTTTTTTTAGTAAATTATAGTTTTTCATTACTGTCATTATTCCTGGATTTTGATGAACAAATACTCAGTTTCAGCTTTCTACTAGACTCTTTGCAGGATTCAGAACAACTGACACATGTTCAACTTGCTCATATTCCTCTTGCTTGCGACATAAGAGAATGCACTAGTGCACCAACTTTACTGTAAGTAGAAGGAGTTTGAACAGGGACATAAGCTATGGGCTTCTGTGAATCAGGACAGTCCAGCTTTGGAAATCAGATGGTCACTATTTTCTGGAGAGGGTTGTCCCTTTTTTTCTTTTAAGATTTCCAGACAATACAAATTAAGCATGCAACACAGTGCTAATTTTACACATATTTTCTTTTTATCCCATATGTGATTAAAATACAAATGGTTTGATTGGCTCATATGTTCAGATGCTATAAACCTTCCATGTGTGACCTCACAGCAGAACTATGTCAGCTTGTGGCTGCCAAATCTCCTCCTCCGAAGCTTCCCAATTATGTCTCAGCCACAGTTCCTTTTTTCCTTATTTTCAACCCTCCTACTCCCTTGAGGGTGCAGCTGTGCTAACTGCTTTTTGCATTTATGCGTTCAGCCCAAAGTGTTAACTTTATCCGTGATGAAGCCAAGTATGTCATTGCCATCTATGGAGCCTACTCTTTATTTGTCTCTTAATTCTGACTTCAAGGAATTGTTTTGTGGTCAAAGATATGTTGACGTATTTCCCTTTCCATAGTAGGGGGAGGAATGCCTGGACTTCTCCAGAGCAGATCTGTGGAGTGTTCAGCTTTTTGGTTCACTGTGTGTCCTGGCTACCTGTTGTGTATCCACTGTCATGCTGCTGTTTGGTGAGGGAAGCTGGTCTTAAATACACACAAGAGAAAGAAGAACCTGAAGACATAAGTTTCTAAATTATTCAGACAATGGCACCTGAGGCAGACCCAAGGTTTATGTGATGTCTGTGGTCAAGACAGTGATGAAAGATGAAGGCTGCCTCTTTAACCTTAACCTTTCAGGACTGGAGAGGTGGGTGTCAGACCTCAGTTCAGGAGAGGTCCATGTGAGGTGACTGCAACCTCTCCTTCACACCATCAGATATGTAATGAGCTGGATTATAGATGCTAGTCAGTACTGCTCATGGCTGTCTTGGACTTAGATGTGTTAAGAGATACCTGAGTCCACCTTAGGTAGGTGTTTTGTATAAAACTAGTAAATCCTTTGCACCCTTTCCAAACTTCTTAAGGATTTTCTTTTAACTTCTGGAGGCAGTTCATCTTAAATTAAAAAAAAAAAAAAAAAAGTGAAAAGGATCTGTGTGCTTGGCAGTAGATGACAGTTTTGTGCACTTCAGTCTAAAGGCTTTACCTATTCTACAGAGAAGCCCAAGGCAGCAACATAAGTGTAGCTGCTGGTTAGATCCACATCTGTATTTAGTGTAGGTAAGAATACACTGGTTAGACGCATTGTTTGTGCCAGGAGTACAGGTGACATTTTCTATTCAATTGCCAATAAGCACTTTGGACTTTATTCTCTTCTTCAATTTTAAACCGATTTAGCTTCAGTGGAATTACACTGACTTCAAGTCCATGGGACATAGAAAAATAAATTATTTCATTTGCAAAAGGACCTAAATTAAATTACCGGAATATATTTGTATAATTTTTCTTTCCTGTTAAAGAACAAACAAAACATCCCTAACAAAAAGTATTATTCTGTTTGTGAACGGTGAATAAAACCAACTGCCAGAGTACCAAGGAGCTACTCCCACTGGGCCCCTCTATTTTGGGTGATCTTAAAATAACCCATCATTTCTTAGCTGGTATTATGAAACAGTGGAAAGGAAAATAAGGAGAGTACTGCTTCACTTTTGTCTAATTACTCTGGCAGACGAAGGTGTGAAATGATTAGCCAGTAACATATGGGCTCGGGCTTGGAGAAGTTCCCAGTGAGAATTCTTGATATTCCAGGCATATTTTATCATTTAATTTAAGGGCGTTAATCCATGGGTGAACCTCTGCCTGCCACTCTCTCACTTGCTTTCTCGCGCTTATCAAACATATTCCTAATCTTAATCATGTTTTCTTCTTCTTACTTGTGAACAGTGTAAATAACACCCTGGCCTGATGTTGATGACACTGGTGGATGGGAAGCCGTATCGTGATGTGGAGCCTGATCTTCACATGACAGCCATGAAACTGAGAATTTACTGTTTGGGTACAATAAGGAGGCTTAACAATGCTGATCATATCTGTCAGTCCCATAATGAAAAGAAGGTGCCTTTTGCTTCCTCTCAGAAACACATTTTTCAGTGCTGTGAATGGGGCTGTATCACTACTGTTTGTACTTGAACACTGAAGGAAAGTTTCAGCTTACTAAATGTAAGCAGCGTAGGAAGGCACACCCACGCAAACACCATTTTTCCACTTCTACTTTAGTCGCAACATTCCCCAGTTAGCTATATTTAGCTTATATTTGAGGTGCCTGAAATACTTGCATCAAAACAAGCAAGTAGTTCAGCTAGTCAAGACCACAAACAAGAATTGCATCATTTGGCATAATAACACACAACTTTGCCTGTGTTCCTTCATTTAATCCCCTAGTACTCTGTGCTTACTGAAGCTTTGTAGCCAGCCGATAGCGATGTGTAAAGAGACAGGGTTTCAGTTTTCAAACATGGGAAACTTAATCCCTAATCTGGATGCTCCAAATTGCCACTTAGACATGTAAATGTCAATTTTATGCACCTAAGTGCCAATTTCAGTGTCCAAATGCATGACTTGGACATCACATTAAGTCATCCACTGGGTTATATCGCTTGTTTTATCTATCTGAGTGCACATTATGCGCTGTAAGCAATTATGTTCTGTTCCATACAAGTAAATCAATTCATTCAAGCAGCTTTCCAGAAGTGATTTCAGCACAGCAAAAAATTTTAAAAACAAGTAGTTGGTCATGTGTCAGTGTCACACTCACCTAGGTGACCCCTTTGTTCCCCATCAGCATCACATAAATTGCTGGTGCCTGAGAGCATCCATTTACCATAATTTCTAAAAAGTATCTTAATCTGAGCACAGCCATTTGGGAACCCTGTTCTTACTGCTGCATTGCAGTCTACCTGCTGTGATCCCTGAGCTCAGTGGATTATTTGGGGTGCTCATGAGCAGGCAAGGTGGGAGCCATGCTGTGCTGTGCCTCACACAGCTGGGGAGCGCAGGCTGCCAGGGAATCCAGGAGCTGCTTGCTCCACACATTCCAGGGCACTAATGGACATCTTAAAATAGGATTCTAGGTGTCATTGCGTCTGTCCCCCCCTTCAAAACAGTGTGTAAGTGGCCTGGAGAAAATGAGACTAAATAATATCCACCATGCTTTTCCCCAAGATGTCTTAAAATGCTGTAGACAGAGAGGCACAGGCAGAGGCCACTTTAACCCCAGCCTTTTCTGAGCGACAATGTCTAATATCTCTTTCATATCACAGCAGAGACTGTAAAATGAGGTGTAATTTGCAGCTTTAGGAGGGCAAGGAAAAGAGCAGCCAAAAACCGGCAGTGCATTCTCTTCCCAGGAAAAAGCTGTGTAGTGTGTTACCTGTTTATTTTCTTCACTCTTTGCCTGATCAAAATGACCATTTCAAAATTGCCAAGGAAAGAAAAGAAGCATCCGCAAATTACCCCTGAAACAAGCTCATAGTGTTTCTCTAGGGATTTGCTTGAGTTTTAATAGACAATTTCTTTGTCTTGGTTGCTTTCTGTAGACATGCCATTGTTAAAGCCCTGTTGTGTGAACAGGCACCCTCACAAAGAGAGTTGATGTGGCAAATGAGAAATATTACCCAGTAGGTGCAAGGCTGCTTTCAGTGCCAGGGACACCCCTTTCAGTGCTGTAAACCCTCACAGCTTTGCAAGGAAACTGTCTCATCTCCCGCACCTATGGGGCATGAATGAGTGCTCTCTTAGTAAGTTCACTGATGATACAAAACTGGAGGAGTGGCTGATACACCAGAAGACCGTGCTGCCATTCAGTGAGACCTGAACAGGTTGGAGAGTTGGGTAGAGAAGAACCTGATGAAATTCAACAAAGGAAAGTGTAGGGTCCTGTACCTGGGGAGCAATAACCCCATGCACCGGTACAAGTTAGGGGTACGCCTGCTGGAAAGCAGCACTGCAGAGAAGGACTTGGGAGTCATGGTGGACAATAAGTTAACCATGAGCCAGCAATGTGCCCTTGTGGCCAAAAAAGGCACATGGTATCCTGGGGTGCATTAAGAAGAGTGTGACCAGCAGGTCAAGGTTGTCCTCCCCCTCTACTCTGCCTTGGCGATGTTGTATTTGGAGGACTGTGTCTATTTCTGGGCTCCCCAGTTCAAGAAATACAAAGAATAACTGGAGAGAGTCCAGCTGAGAGCTACAAAGATGATTAGGGGCTGAGGAAACTGGATCTGTTCAGCCTGGAGAAAAGAAGACTGAGAGGGGACCTTATTTATGCTTATAAATATCTCAAGGGTGGGTGTCAGGAAGATGGGATCAGACTCTTTTCAGAGGTGCCCAGCAACAGAATAAGGAGCAACAGGCACAGACTGAAGCATAGAAGCTTCCTTCTGAATATGAGGAAAAATTTATTTACTTTGAAGATGACAGAGCATTGGAACAGGCTGCCCAGAGAGGTTGTGGAGTCTCCTTCTCTGAAGACATTCAAGACCCACCTGGATGGGATCCTATGCAACCTGCTGTAGATGAACCTGCTTTAGAAAGGGTGTTGGAATAGATCACGGGTGTCAAACTGTTGCCTTCAAAGGGCTGAATGTAATTTTAGGACTATATAAATTTAGGAGTAGTTACATTTATATAGTTCTAAAATTACATTCAGTCCTTTGAAGGCAACCATGACGCTGATGTGGCCCCCAGTGAAAATGAGTTTGACACCCCTAGAATAGATGATCTTCAGAGGTTCCTTCCAACCCCAACCATTCTGTGATTCTGTGAATATCCTTAGCACAGGCAATACCTTACATCCTCTCCCTGGGCAGATAAGGTTTGGGAATGCTTGAAAGTGGAAGATCCCAGCCAATTGTTAATGTGTCCTGAGCTCCCATAGATGCTTAGAACCCCAAAGTACATGTGGGCTGAAAGGGCTCAGTTTTTGGAGTTCACCATGCTTATTCCTGGCTACCATTCCCAAGCCCTGCTTTACTTCATAACCTTCCTCAGAGACTCAGTGCCTTTGCTCATTAAAGTTATTTTACTTGCATGTGCTCCTCCGATCCACATATGGAATCAATATGATACAAATTGTTTGACCTATCAGAACAAACAGTTCAAACTCTCATTATCAGACATTTGCAGCAACTGATTTTTAGGTCAATACTATGTGAAAGAGTACTGGCAAAACACTACACTAAGAAGTTACAGATATTTTTAATTCACTTATAGAAACATCTTCTAAATACAGACAAAGTATATTTTTCTAGGAGTCTATTCTCTACTCAACATTTACATTAACTTGTAATATATTACTGTAAAAACTTTCTTCACTGCAAGTAAAAATGAGGTGATTGATATGCACTGTAATTACAGCAGCAAAACACATTGTACCTTGAGTTCCTCCAACTGTCTTATTTACAGGAAGCATTACAGAAGTAGGGTCCAGTTTCTAGAATAACCCTACCGAGATGTTCTGCATAATATGAAAAAAAAATTGGACATCTGCCTCTGCTGGAAAGGGAAGAGGGGTTCTCCTCTTCCTGTGGCTAATTCATGTTCAGTTGCAGATGAACAGACAGAACAGTTTAGCAAAGGAAGTAAAAAAAGGACAGGTATCTTATCTTGGCCAAACAAAGTGTTAGCTTTCTGCCAAGTGTAAATAATCTTATTTTTCTAAAGCATTGTTTCATTTTGGGGAGACAGTGCAGTAAAAAAGCATGCTTCTTCCTATGCAGCATTTCAAAGGCTTAGTGTGATCCAGGGAACCTGCCCACTACTGTCTGTATATCGCAATAAGGTTTAGAGACCAGTCTCAACAGCAAATGGCCATAATGTCTCAGAGAGACTTCACAACATTTTATTACTCTCAGATTAACACTGCACACTTACAAATAGAGGCTTGAATATGTGCAAATTTAACTTAGTGGTTCATCTTAATTTACAAGGTTCATATTAGAACTTGATGAAACAATTTAAGAATGTGACATTGCCCGACAGATTTACTTAAGCATCATCGACAATTTGGTAGTTTTGGTTATATTTCTACAAGGTTAGACTGGGGAAATGATGAACATCAATAGGAAGCTATAACACAAAGTTGATATTATAATGTTTTCCAATAATCTTGAGCTAAAGAGGCAGCCAGAATTTTTAGAAGTAAATGTATAGGAAAGTATTAAACTATACTTGGAACACATGTGCAAAGGCCTTGAAACATGCAAATGAATGTCAGTCCATGTCTCAGGGGCTAGAATCACTTTCCCCTTTGGAAAAATTGGACTACCCATTAACTTGTTCAAGGCCAAAAATTAGTCACTGGGCAAATTAAATTAAACTCACTTGAAACTGAATTAAAATGATGGAAAAGTGCTGAATATAGTTTTTGTAACAATTAGAGTTGCTCCATGAAAATTAATGAAAAGCTCCATCTTAATCAAGTCATAGTCCTGTCAGCATCCCTCTTTGTCGTTCTCTATTGTCATTTAAATAGCTTATCTTCCTCTTTTCCTTGCCACAGTTTCTACCCTTCATATCAGCTAGCATTGGTTTGCTCCAGGTGCCATGATAGTTAATTAAACAGTTAGGAAAACCAGCCGATTTAGGCTTCCTGTGGCTGAAGGAAAGCAGATACACACATCAGGAGCAGGAAACATATAAATGAGTTAAGATGTTATTTTTATAAAACCATGGAAGGTAGAGATTAAAACAGCCTCTCAGGTCAACTGGTTCATCTTTCCACTAGAGTAGAATGATTTCCAACAGGAACAGATTCCATGGTTTTAACTAATCTAGTTTTAAGAATCCCAAGTAATGAGGCTTTCATAATGTTGGCAATTTTTTCTGATTACTCCTTTCATATACCGTATCTATAAACTCTTCTCCTTTTTGCTACTTTTTCTTTTTGCTAATAGCATAAATAATAATTGTTATGTCAGATACCAGGAAACTAGCTGTGTGAAATATAAAGATTGTGTTGAGGGAAAACGTGGTTTCAAATGTGAACATAGGAGAATTCTGAGACAACCATCGACATATGTCACACCTCATAGATTTTTTAGCTTTGCCCTCAATGAATGCCATTAATGTATTCAGAAGCAGCTTTATCAAGAGAGAAGAACCAATTGCATGAGTGATCCAATTAACTTGAATCTCTCTAGGCTTCTGAACTGACCTGCTACAGAGATGCACGGATAAAAATAAAGGTATGTCCATACTGATAACATATTGTCCAAGTTGTATTTATCCCCAGGTAAGTAAATTAGTATTCTCTTTTCAGATACTAGAGTGAAGGAAGGATGATGGAAGGAGAGACTGAGTCTTCCCAATAATGGGAAAAGATGCTCTTTAAAAATTTTCCCAGAATTCCAAGAAGAAAAATGTTTTAACTCTTAGTTGAAATTTAACTAAAAATCATAAAATATAAAAATACACTTGCAAAAATATACATAATGCAGGACCTTTAGAGGATGTTTTGATGCTTTCCTGGCAGGGGACCAGAGCAAAGAATAGGACAGGATTCCTAGCAAGGACTTAGTCTCTCAACCAGGATAGTGAGCACCTGAAAAGGGCTCCTTAATTCCACCAGAAAGTGGAATAGATGGGCAGTCTTTGCTCTCCCTCTAATAAATATAGCGGGAAGTAAAAAGAAACAGAAAGATTAGAGGTGAGATAAGCGCACAGTGAACAGAGACAGCCTGTGAGTGCCCAGACAAATACCTACGCAGGCTGTTCTTTAAAGCACAGCTATAGCTGCTGGAGGGTTTAACAATCATTTAGAGAAACACTGTTGGGTTTTTGTTGCTGATGGGTTTTTTTTTGGCTGTTTGGTTTTGTTTCGTGTTGTTTTTTTCTGTAAGAAACACCAGTTTTTCTCTTAAAATATGTGAAGAGTTAGCTGCCATAAATCACAGGAATGAACAGACAGATAGACCATTCGTTTGCACAGAAAAAAACATGAGAACTATATCTTAAGAAAGATACCCAGATAATGTTACAGTGGGAATCACAACACAGTAATACAGTAAACCCCACCAAAATACACCTGCCTATGTTATCCTCATTAGACAACATCAATATTGCACTCCTTTCTCTTGTTTGTCACCTACTTTGTTTAAACTTAGAGCAGAAACTGCTCTTTGCATGCATGGTACACATACCATGTTTCTGTACTTGATCTAGGCAAGACTCCCTAAACATTTTTCTCACACAGCTAAAGGATAATGACAAATACAAACAAACATTGCAACCATCATATACCCCAAATAAAAGTCCATACTTTTTGCTGTGCTTGCGGTTTCTCAGCATTGTGTTGTAAGCATGAAGTCCTGAAGGCCTTTCCTTATCAAAACAAATCAAAACAAAACAAACAAAAAACAAAACCAAAACAAAACAAATCGAAAACCCAACCAATCAACCAAACCCACAGATTTTTATTCGGCAATGAAACTGATAAAAATCCCACTTCAAGGAAGTCTCTCCCAGTTGAAATACCAGCTGCACAGTATTCAAAATTAAAAAGGTCTGAGTAGTTCGTTCGTGTTACTCCCACACACTCTATTCCAAAGGACATGCACTGATAGCAACTCAGGTATTCCCAGAGACAAAGAGATCATTCAACAGAAAGTCTCAGAAGTGAATTTTCTTAATGAGGAAAATGTGCCTTTAAGCAGATGACCCAGGTCATCTGAAAGTCACAGGATAGGCCCAGTCTGGACACTATACTTATTACACATTATACTTTTCTAAACCAGAGGATTTAACAAATGTATTAAAGAGCATTCATTATTAGAATGTCATAAAGGCTCAATTTTTCAGCTAGGCACAGTCATGCTTTTTGCAGCCATTATTTTTCATCTTCAAACACTATGCCTCCAATTTGATGCCAAGAGAAATAGCAAATTAACGCCTGTTTGCTCCGTAGGTACAAACAATCAATAAAGACAGCTGGAGACCAACCTCATGGAATTATTTTGCATATTTTAAGGGTGGATTCCAATAAATGTTTCCGAAAGAGCTCAAGGATTTTGGGTGAGGCCCATTCTTAGTGATTTCCATATTTCCCAATACCATGATATCTCTATTGCCTTTCCCTGTTTTCTTTAATTTTTTCCTTCAAGCTCTTGCTTCTCTTTTTTATTTGCTTTCTGCCTAAGAAACATTTTTTCCCATTTGAGAGGTTTTTTGAGCACTTGTTCAGGAAAAGTTAAAACACACTTAGTTTTCTATCACAGGGGCATGATTGTCCCAGGAACAGACATGTTGTATTATTGTCTGTCTTAAATGTAACTCATAATTTGAAAAATTTTACATGGGCTTACATGTTTTGATCCAATGTATCCTTGTGATTTTTCCCCTAGAAGTCTTTTATGTATTAAACTGACTTGTTATATTTCAAAGACATGATTACAAATCCCTAAAAACTAACCAGTGAATATCAGTAATTTGAATCTATAAAGTACATCAGTCAATACATTCACTCTGAAACCCCTGTGACATGCTCATAAAAATGCTTCATTTTTATCAGCTTCCATACAGATCAATATTTGTAGTATCATTTAAACATTTATTATCGTAGAACAGCAATGCTCAGGATCCAAAAAAAAAAAAAAAAAAAACAGAAAGCATTGAATGCAGGCCATGCTTTTAACTGCCTGCAGATCTCAGTGAGTTTTCACTCACTCATTTGCTTTTCTTAGAGTTCAAACTGGAAGGCTGCAGTCCTTTCAACAGAAGCCAACAGAATAGCTTCCTGAATCAAGGTAACAAACTCCTATTTCCTGATAATTTCAATCATCCCGTTCAGGCTGGGCTCCTCTGTGGCGCTGATGGAAAAGGAGAGGCTGCACAACCACCCATGTCTATTATAACATGCCTCTGCCATGGCTCACTCCTGGCCATGGTGAGCGCTCCATTGCCTCTAACCCCAGTTATTCCCTCCTTCTCTGCATCCTCCTGCATCTTGAGATCTCCAAGCCACTTTTAACCATCAGACTACTCATCTTAGTGGCAGTACTTCTGGACAGCACAAAAATGAGGCCATTAGGGGACACGTTTCAGTCCTTCCCCATCTCTCCTTATAGCCATTGCTGCATGCTACTACACCACTGCAACCTCATCACCCCACTCCCTACCCACTGCAGAGCTCCAGCATCAGTGGGGAAGCTGCACCTTTGTGTGTGTTGCTCTAAATTCACATCCATGGATTTTTTTTTTTTTCCACACCGTCTGTATGTGAAACTCATGACCTGGGAAATTCCAGTAGGAAAGATTAAACATTGGCAAAGTTGTGAGTATCTGAAAACAGGATCTAACAAGAGGAAGTGCCAGGCAACTTTAATAGGCTGTGCTACCAGCCTCGCCTATAACATATCTCTCTGTTTTCTAAGTAATGTATAATTACGATGAGTGATTCAGTCTGCTAACTAGCCAGAACTGTCAGAATTTGGCTGTCTGCACAGTTGACGGAAAGAGGATCATAATAATTTCTAAATGTGACTGATAATGTGGTTTACATTTTTCACATTGTTAGCTCATGCACATTGGGATTTCTGGCTGGTAGGGAATAGATAAAATTTCTGTTACTTTTGCATAGTTTTATCTCATTTCTTAGCAGTTCATTTGCTTTGGACAAGTGGTATTAGCAGCATCCTGGCATTCTTTATGTGTCTGGCACTTCTCTGTTTTTATTCCTAGACAGTACAGCAAGGAAATATATTTCAGAATGTGGTCTTTACCTATTCCTGAGCCAAGTTAACCCATGAACATTTGTCTAAATAGAGATACTTGCAATATTCATAGCTGCTGCTACTAAAGAACCAAAGTAGATCCAGTGTTCAGACAGTTTACAGTTACAGGGGGAGTGGAAAGAATCCCTTTTATTTGACTTCTGTTGTGCTCGCAACTGCAAACAAACATCTCCAAGCTCTTCAATTGCTTGTGGAGTCCATAGATCATTTTAATAGCCTTCCATGGGGAAATATTTTAAGTCAGCTTCTTGGTCTTCAGGGGAGTTAGAAGAGTTTCAAAGCTGTTTTAGTTTATGGTACACTCTTCTCTCTTAACAGAGAAGAGGGACTAGATTTAGGTCAGAAAGCCCATGTTCACTGCTTCTTGTAGCAATCTGAATATGGCAGGAGTTTGGAGAAGAGGCACCATTCAGATGCCATAGGTGTTCTTCTCTTGCTCTGTCCAAGATATATTTTGAAGAGACTGGTTTTTCAAGACCCTTTTTTCTATGGAAGAACTTGGAAGCAGATCCAGTCCTTTGCTTTGGACAATAATTTCCAAGGCAAGCATTTTCTTGATTTGTGGCATTAAATATGATATTCCTGAAGAATGACTCCTTGAAAGCAACACCTTATTTTTATATACAGACCTGGCAGAGCACAAAAATATAGGCATATCAGACTGAAAGGTTTCTCAGGGACACAAGCCCCACCTATGCCACATACATACTCCCTTTCAAAAACATGTGAAGCTTGACCTTGTGTTTTCTCTCTCCTCTGTCTGTAATCAGGAATTTGTTTCAGAATCTGTTGCTCAGTTGGTCAAATGCTGTCTTCTGATCCCCAAATAAGTAAATTCCCATATGGTTTATACCAAGAATGTCCTTCACCTTGAAAATATATTTTCCCTCCTTATGTTGAGCCCATTAATGCATCTACAATGCAGTCATCACCAGTCTTTATGTCACCAAGCTAAACAATCCAAGTTTTTTTGACTACTCTTATAAGTAGGTCCTGTTTTTCCCAGCCCTGCTGTTTACCTTTCTCTGTGCATATTGCAGGCAAAAATTGTCTTTCCTTACAGAGACCTTACAACATACTCAAGCAAGGTACAAGAGCTCTGCTTGTACTTCCCTCTCACCACTAGAAACACTTCTGCCCTTGTATCTTGAGAGTAGATTTGACCACCCTACGGCTGCATTATGATAATATTCTGCAGTCTTTTTTTTTTTCCTACCCACAGTCATTTCCAAATTATGAGCTCCTAATGTGTAGCAGAATTATTATTCCCTCATGCACAACCTTGATTCCAAGCTCTTGAATGTAATTCTCAGGTCAGCCCAGTTTGTATGTGCCAGTCCACTCACTCCTCCCCATTAGCAGTGCCTCCCAGCGCCTTGTCATCAGTAAGTTGCATTAGATATTAGTTAATTTCCTAATAGTCCTGCCAAGGTCATTAACAAAAGTAGTGAAGAGAATCAGTGCCACACCTTATCCTTGAGGAACTCCACTAATGACCTCTTTTCAGCCTTGTATTTCCCTTTTAACCCCCTCTGTTGCCATTTCCCTGGAAGCTGGGTCCTTACATACCTGAATTTTTTTCCTGTGAATCCCCATCATGTCCATTTATTCATAGCTCCCACATGATGGTGCAAACAACACCTTCCATGATTTGAGACAGACAATATCTACAATATGATTTTATGAGAGAAAGCCATTGGATAGTCTGTTAATCATGGTGCACTGTAATCTCATTTTTCTTCAACATCTTTCTTTCAGATTCTTTCAAAATCTGTTCCAAAATTACAACCTAGTATTCAGGTTGTATTAACACAGGTCATTTTTCATTCTGTCTCTCCTAACATCAGCACTACAAGTGCTGCTGGTGGCCACCCAACAGCATCCCACATCTGCCAGGTTTGTTTGGGTTACTTGCACTCAAACAGGAGCACAATGTGTAAGCAATTTAAGTTCACTGGAGTGAGATGGAGAATATCTGTCCCCTGCCTCTTCCTTCCCAGGTACGGGAGTTTTCAGGTCTACAGTTGCATTCAGAAATGCAGTTTTTATTTTTGTTGCATATAGTTTGGTGAGCTTTATTTATTTATACTTTTCTACTGTAAAGCCAGACTTTCTTTGTGCACAACTGTTCCAGCCCTGACCACCTTATGCATGCATCCTCTCAAGGCCAGAAATACAAACAGTTTATGTTTCACTATTAGGAACCTCCTCTGCCTACAGTCTCATTTCTGATCCAGGAAGGTCTGATGGGATCACTCAGAATATTTCAGATAAATTCAGGATTGAGGGTTGTGAAAATAATAGTGTATGCAATGGTAGATTTGTTTTAAATGTTCAGTCTGTATGAAATTGTGTAAGCAGTTAGAAATGCCAGAAACAGTTGCTACAGATGAAAGACTGACAGGTTTCCTGCACCTAGACTAGTTGTAGGAAGAGGCCAAGTTATCTGAGGGTGTCTCAATGCTGGAGGTGGCCACGCTGCTTTTGGGCAGCCCCTCTTCCAAGGGCAAAAGAGGCGATTGTCACCAGCTCCTCTTCTCACTCCCAACACCCACAAAAGCAACAATACCCTTAGATAAATATAATTAGAGGTTCTCCATAGCCCTTCATCACTGCTTCACCTCTTCTCAATTTCTCATTCAGCAGAAGAGACAAGATCCTCTGCTCCAATTGAAAGTTGCAAACTCCATTTTTTCTATACTGCTGGGGAGCCTCCAGCTATGCAGTAATGCTGCTTCCAATTTCTCATATAAATACAGAGTATCAAGTAAGGGGCAACTTGATAATTGATATGCATATACATATGAGTTAAGAAATATAACATTCATTTTTCAGTCGTAATTACATACACATGCACAGAAATACATATATGTAGATGTGTGTGGTGTTTCAGCTAGTAAAAAGGATTGCTATAAATTTACTTTAATGTGCCTTATTTAAGTCTCTCTTAAGCCCCATATCCTAACTCTATTTCAAATAATTTAATAAGTTTTTTTGGCTGTTGTTGTTTATTAAGGAGGAAAAATATTCTAGCAAACACTAATTGGCATCACTTGTCTTATCAGGAACACAATAGTCCTATTGGGGAATAATTCTTCTCCAAGAAATTTTTATTTTCAGACTAGTAACAAGGAGTTAAAGGTAATTTTGATTCATCCATAATAATCTGTTTATAGCTATGATGGTTATTTCTGTTTTCTACAGAAGCAATCACTTGCTAGATAGAATGGTACCGTAGTCTTAATTTATCACATACATTTTTTTGCTAGCAGCTAGCTGAGTGCAGTAAATATCCCAGTCAGAACAAAGGTGCAAATAATCAATACATCTGTTCCATTTACACCAATAATGGCACATAATAAGATTTATAGGTCTCAATACAAAGGTGCTACACCACTCAGTTGATTATTCTTCAATAGCTGACATGCATTTGAGTTTTACTTGTCTGTAAATATGGCAAGAGACTAAGTATTCATAGAAAATAATATAATGTACCACCAACATGCTCTCATACAGGCTTTTTCCCTCGTTGTTATTTCTATGTTAAATTGTCTTTGGGAAAGAATACCTTGCTTTGCTTCTATAGAAAGACATTTCAATTAGCTGGCTGCCTACATTCCCACCCCTCACTAAAGATAGGCCTCATTTTAATTCAAACCCAGATGCATTTTTTGCTACAGAAAGGAATCATAGCTCATGACTGCAAAATTTGCCTCAGCTGTCTAAAATTGCTCAGAACATTATGGGCTGTATTATCTAAATGCTGATTTGATTATCAATACTTTAATCAGAGAAAAAGAAATACTGTTGTGTCTTGGAAACTGAGAGGCTGAATAGAGAAAATTTATGAGGAAGACAACCCCAAGATCAGGGACCTGCTGAAAGGGAAGACAATTAAGTGTTTCTTAATGAAGCAAGTTTTTATGTACTCTCTTTTTACATCGGGTGTTATATTATATTAAAGGCTTTATAGAAATAAAGAACTTGTTCTCCATCTTTTCATGTACTGTTTGTTGAAGTTGTCAAGTCCAGGAACATTCTCCTTTTTCCACAGGAAGGTAAAAATGAAGCAAGATGAACAGCCTTTCTAGGATGTCAGGCTGACAAGAAGCCACTGAGCATTATGTGTTTATATATGCTTTTATTTTGCTAGCAGCTGACAAACTGCAGTAAATAACTGCTGAGACAAGGGTAAAAATGACCAATAGATCCATTCTGTTTAAATCAATAAAATAATTTCTTATACATCAGGAATTACATGATGCACATTGACAAGGTACTCATGGTGCTCTTCACTTCTAAGTGTAACCCTTCTACTCAGCATTTGCTGAGCCAAGTTCCTCTTTATAGCTTCTCCACACTTTTAAACCCCAAATTAAGACACTCATTATCATTAGTTAGCTTTCAAAATCTTGGCTCAAGGCTCTCCACTGATCCCTGGAGCAAAAAGATAAAACTACATTATGGTCTGTAGTGGTAGTACTGGCAACGGGTGGGAGAAGAGGAGATAGTGCTTTGGGTGGCAGAGCTGAGCTGTGTGTGGTCTGACTGCCAGCCCTTCACAGGCTGAGCAAAAAACAGAGGAAAGAATTTAATAATTTTGTATTCTTTTTCCATAGCTTTATTATCTCAAGTCTGCAAATAAGACTTCTAGGCCTTTTCCCGCTGCTCCCTGCCCAGCACACACCGTTCACAAGGTGGGCAGGAGGCAAATAAATGAAGAGCACAGCCTGCGGGCAGTTGTTTAAGCAGATACATATACTCCAGCAATTCATGCTCTCATCAGAAAAACCCTTCCATGTGACATGATATAGCTTGGTTATGGCTTGTTTACAGTCTCACTGCAGCTTGTTAGCCCACAATAATCGGCCTATATCGACTAACAGTCCATTGACTAGGAGGTAGGAGCCCAAATTTTCATCTCATGCAAGCTGTGACACATCTAGATGTGCACAGTAACAGAACTCTAGGATGCTGAAAAGATTTTTTGTCAGAATACTCAGAAATCGTGCACCCAAGAAAATTGTTTGGGGATTTTGGTGGAGGAAAGGTGGTGGGAAGGGGAGCTGTTTTGAATTGTATCTGGAAGCCCAGTTCCACAGAAATATCTCACTGTAGCCCTGAGATTATAGGAGCTAAAGTCCAGCAAAAAGGGAGACAAGTGGTCCTGGAAATAGGAGTAAAGGGTCGATTTCACTCAGCTAAGGTCATCAGTTTTCCTGTGCTTCTTTTACACTTGACAAAGAAAAAGACACTAATCTAGACAATACCTCATCAAAGTGCGTTAGCTTACTATACTCACATTTTTACCAATTATATTCTCCTATTGCTTAAAAAAGCTGAAATAACTATGCACAGTGGCATATATGTAGAACTGTGCAAAAGAAGACTAATCTAGATGGCACTGAAACATTAAGAAATGTCAGATTTCTGCTCACCTGCAATTTTTCCTTCTGAATAAAAAAGTCTAATTGAAAAATCTTTATCATCAAAGAAAGACTAACAATGAGAATGAGGTTAAAGCTGCATGGACAACTGGAAGATATGTCTTCACTTAAATTTGCAATACTTTGATTTTGCAATTTAAAAACTATCCTTTTAAAATGGGCATTTTTGTTTGATTTTTATGATGGTTCATAAGGTTACTTTATACATTTCCTGTCACACAGGATCAGTGGGAGTGTGAGTCTTTGCTTCCAGCACAGGCTGCTCACATTTGCACTATGGAAGTTAATGAACTGCTAGGAGGAAAATGCTGCTTTTCCAAAAGTGAGATGAACAGATCCAGGTGCCCCATCCAGGTCCAAGGCCAAGCAATGGGTTGAAGCAAGAAGTCCACCTCAGCCAAGCTCTTCTTCTCCTCCCTTGGTACCTGTAGGTGCATTGTCATGATAGGGTGACAGAAATGGGCAAGGGGATTTTAAAGTGGGCGTCTGGTGAGATGACAAAAGCATCTTGTGCTCTTCCCTCTTCCAGAAGCAAGTGGTTACTGTGCTGTCAGGAGACAGTGTTTAAAAACTTCTTTGGAGGCTTGACAGGGAACTCTTCTATCCCTAATGAATCTGAACCCTATCACCAGAGTCCGTTCTGTGCAAGCATGCATACACACATGCACACACATGCTCACAGCATGAGACTTCACAGGAAACTTGTATTTTAAAATCCCAAACCTAGAACTCAGGTGTTTTTTTTTTAAATCCGTATCTTCCTGTTTTCAACTCTCCTGCTTGTGTAAATGCCTCTACATTATGCATCAAAAGCAAATAAGAATGCTTGCATGAAATGTTTGAAGAACGCTTCAGCCATACATTTAAAATGAAACAGAGTTGTTTCATTGCTTTCCTAGCTCTTTGCAGCAGCTAGCAATACTGGCCATCAGAGTATTACAACAGAAGAAAATAACCCCATGATATCGGGAAGCCAGAGGCAGAGAATTAGTCCTCAGTCACTTATTTGCCATGCTTTTGCCTGTCTCTGATCGCAGCTTTGGAAAGCTTGGCATGCTTTTTAAATCAACCAGCTCCCGCTACAGATGTAACAGGCACCAGTCAGGCAACAGCAAATTATTTTCTGTGAAGTTACACCGCAGTTCAGCTACAGGTCCAGCTTGCACTGCCAGAGCGCTTAGACCTCCTCAGAGAAGACCAGGGCCTGAGCCTAACATGATCTGTGCTGCCTGTGGAGTTGTAAACTGAATTTCTCTGGGAAGACACATCTGATGATTGCTATCTGCAGAGTCACACACTGGCGAGCCTGATTAATATGAATGTAGTGGGATAGAGGAAGAGCCTCACAACCTTTGCATGTATTTATTCCCGAGTGAAGCAGCACGGCTGACAAGAGCTCTCAGAAATGTAAAGGTTTATTGCCTCATAATGGAATAAAAGGATTAATTTAGAATAGGTCTGTAGCCACTTGTAAAATATTTCATTTTAATAATTTATACTAATGGAATATATGATCTAGGGAGGGTCACGTGCTTTGCTCCTGGGCAGTTGTTGACAAGGCAAATGTGGCTGGGGAGACCTGGGCTGGACTCATATTTGTTTGTCCCTGGTGGACTTGCAGGATGTTAGAAATAGAGAATAAGAACAAGCAGCAGACAAAGCCTTTAATTCATCTACTCCTCATGTTGCTGCAGAGCACTCATCAGATGGCAGAGCTGATCAGCTCAGCAGGTTCCTAAAACATGCACAAGGAGAAAAAAATCAAGCTTTTATCTCTATAATAAGTAATGAATCTCAATTTCCCTAAGACTGAAAAAAAAAAAAGAACCATCTTGTGTGAGCATAGAAGAGCTCAGTAACAGCAATGATCTCAGCTCCAGGAGGCGTGCAGAGATTATGGGGTCACAGATGCTGTTGTGGGTCTGAGTCTTAGACATGTGGCTGGAGCAAGAGCTAGATGTGATAGGCAGGAATTATGTGGTCTGTACAGACAGAGGGTTGTATCTCTTTCCACACATGTGCTGTAAGTCTGTTTTCTCCCTTTATCAATCTGAACTGTGTTTGTGATAGATATTTCTGATGCTCAGTCCTGTCCAAAATCTGAGAAAGGACTATGGAAGCTCAGCATTGTGCAGAGACTTTTAACCGAGAGATTTGCAGAAAATCTTCAGTTCTGTTTTATAAATCCCTCTGTGCTCTGACAGTCTCATGCAGAGACCAATGTCTCAGCAAGACATTTCCTTCAACCTTTCTATATGACCGCTAAGTCCATGTAAGAAAAGTCATCTCATAAATATTTTTCAACTGTTTCTATCAGCATCAATAAATCAGAGTCAACAGAACTTGTCCTCGCTTCTGCCCTTACTAAAAAAAAATGTTACACAGAAATTCCTGATTGTTCGGTTCTGTTTCATCTGACAGTATAGAAAAACATGAGACTTTGTCCTACCTCTGCCTCATTTTCAAACATTAAAACTTGATCTCTGCTTACTGTCTGCTTCCCCAGCTTCACTTTCGTTAAGCTGCAAACATTTTTCTTTCATAACAATTTACATATGTAATTACTACAAGTACTTCAGGAATTGTTTGCTAAAGGCTCTATGTAAATACTAATTATCAGTAATTAAAAATCCACAGCTATTAAGAAGATACTGATAGGGAGAAAATACTGCTTAGGAAGCAACTAACATTTGTCTAGGCAAAATTAAACATCAAATAACTTTCTATCTATGTAATTATATAATGTGACTCATCATCTGCTGCATAAATGAAAGTGCAAATGGGAGAAAGGTGTCCCCCCACACACATGCACACAAAACCCAACCAGCTTACAACCCCTGCATCTTCAATACCGTAAATTCATTTCATGTCGGGAGCAAAGAACATGTAGAGGTTTCACATTACAGTTACAGAAATGTAACAGCTGCATTGAATGTTTTCTATGGCATGCTTACATTGGGTGCTTCCAGGCTGACGATATGTAAACTTAACTCTCTAGCTCATAAAATGCACTGGGATTCTTTCTAGTGCCAAACGATGGAGAAAATATCCTATGGAAAGAGTAGAAATAAAATGCAGGAGCAAATGACATCTGCTTCACATTTTTACAAAATCTCTACGGTGAGTTTTCACCTGTCTTTTATTTTTTAACTGCTAATAAATTCGTTTCCTGATGCTGACCTGCGGTTCAGTACCCATGTACTCGAAGTAGAATTTTGGCCTATCTGCAGATGTCAAAGGGCATTTTGCCACTGTTGTAAATGGAATTATATTTTCATTTTAGTGATTTATTACAGATTTCAGCAGGCTCTGAATCAGCCTTAGTCCATCTAAAATTAATCAACTTTCTAAGCCTGGTGGGAAAAGTAAACAGGTAATCTATGTGCATTATACAGCAATCCCAAAGTTTGCTCTCTGCCATACTTGCTCCTGGTGGTAGGGGAGGAAACCCATTAAGCAAGTAGACAAGCAAAGGGGGCAGCAGTTTTACAAGGGGCGCAAAATAGATTTCTGGTCTCATACCACGGGCTCCCTCTCACTGAAACCTGTCACTATAACGGCAGCATGAATGCGCCTGGAGCAGAAAACTGCTGCTGATGCTCACCTCTGGCAAGAAAACGATGCAGCTTTGAAAAAGCCTCTTTTCCCACAATAATGCTCAGCCTTGGCTCGCTCGGCACCCACAGCCACATTGTCAACAGGAGCAAAAAAGCTGCTGGTCGCACGAAGGCAGATGGGCTACACTGCCTCCAGAATTCATTTTGAAGTGTGTTTTTATTCACATCTGTGGAGTTTATTTTTCCTTTTCTGGCTCTGCCATTTTAGGCTTGGATTCAATACAGGGAAATACTTCAATTATCTCTGGATCAGGCCCTCAGATTGTATTGTGGCTGAGGCTTTGAAAATTGCTGTTATCAAAACTATTAGCCAACTTGCCTGTGCTATTTTGAGCTGGGCTGAAAAGGGCTTGATGGGACATTGAGTCACTTATGAACCACGATTCAGGCAGGAATAGCAGAAGTTTCACTGTCAGGTTTTGACTTTTGGCTTTCAAAAGTTTTCTCAGCAAACAGCCATCCTGTTCTCTGTCAGTCAGCTGCTACACCCAAATTCCACGGACCCTAAAAGTCAAAGTCTGGCAGAAAAGGGCAGTTGTTTGGTCAAAGATTTTCCTTGGCTTGGTTTGCTCCTGGTAACGGGTCACCACAAGCCTGGTGTTAGCAACTCCTGGAGACGTGAGGCTGACAGCACAACAGCACATGGGGCAGCTGCAGTAAACCCATCGCTGGCCTATTTGCTGTCAACAGGCGATGAGAGCCAAAAAAATAAATTAAAAAAAAAAAAAAAAAAAAGAACAAAGAGTCCAACCACTGCGGCTCTGCATTTGCTTTGCATACCCCTTGCCTTGAGCCCAGCCTGCCTCAGTACACACCAAGTATGGAAACTTTCTGACATCTGGAAAAGCTTATCTGCCATGCAGCTCCCAAAACCATAGTTTTCTAGTCTGTAAGTAATACTGGCCAATTTGAGATTGGTCAACCCAAATGCTGTGCTTGCAGGTTGCAATTAGGAACATGCCAGTCAGCCCCTCTTGGTCTTATTTTGTTTGACTTCATTTACTGAAAAGGGTAAGTGTATCTGTCCCAGACAGACAGAGAGACCCCATCCCTCTCAGCAGTCCCTGTCCTCCCCCAACCCAGTTTGTTGTGCTGAGCAAAACACAGTGGCAAACAACACACATTTAAGCATTTAGTGACCTACTCAGGTCATGTTCATCATCTGGACCTCCTCGTGAAATGGACAAGACACGAAAAGGACTACAAAAGACAGCATGTTGCAAGGGGTGGAGGGGATTCCTCTGTGTGGACCAGAAATAAATGTTTCGGGCAGGAATGGACAGGAAAGACCCTTTGGAGGGATCTTTACTTGGTTCTGGATGGAAGGCTTGCATCCATGCACAGCACTCAGCCTCAACTCTCCCTGCAGGAAGGTCACTCTCTTCCCAGACATGACCAGGTCTTTATCTTAGTTGAGCAGAAGTCCCATCCTCTTTCTCTGCAGCACCCAGGCTGAAACCCCAGCTAAAACATGAGACAGAGGAGATGAGTTCAAAGCTGTATCCTATCCGAGGGTGTCACAACCTGTGGCATCCAGTTACCTCCACCAGGGGGAGGAGAATTTGAAGAAGGAAGGAAAACCACATTTGTATCACCTCTACTGAAGCAATTTGACTTCCTATGGAACATAAAAACATTAATTACATATGTAAACAATCTATAACTGTGTGTGTTAGCAGTTAGCAACAGCATCAAGGATAAGAAGATCTGATGTCCTTTTTCAGTGAATACAATGCCACAGAATGTCATAAGTGACTTAAGGGGAAACAAAATAAAAGTACCACATGTCCAAGAACAAGAGTGAGATGAAAGTGCCTGTCATCCTCTGGTGAGTAGTGTGTCATTGTAACAGTTTCCGAAAACATCACTGCTGAGCTCTGCATGACAGTGTTTCACTCCGGACTGCAGAAGGGTGGAGTACACAGAAAGAAAGAAAAAATAAAGTAGCAAACTATCCAAGTTTTATAGAGGCTATCCATTATGCACGCTACAGGAACTGTAACCATGTTTGGTAAAATGTTATCACCAAAGCATCCCACAGTGAATGTTCAAGTCCAGAAGGAACTGGCTGTCAACAGGCCAGATACCAGCATGCCCAGGATGCGGGTCTCTCCTCCACAAACAAATGTGGGGCCACCTGCTTTTGGCGGGGCAGGACATAGACCCAGACTCCAAGTGTTTCTCCTTCCCCCTCGCTTTCCTTTCCTTCACCTGATCCCTCCAGGTCATTCAGACATATTCGCAACCCTCCTCTAACTCACTTCTGTTTTCTTTTTCTTTGCTCTAATCTGGAAAGAAAACAGGTTTCAGAACCTCAAGAATTGCTGGTTGTCCTCTGATCAGTTTCAGCTGGGATGTCAAAGTGCATTACTTGCAACAGTGGGAATTTCAAAAAAGCACACCAAAACGTGGACTATTTATTCCAGGGTTGTCATTCAGCTCTCTGAAGATTGTTAAAACCAAGCTGGAAGTGCAATAAAATCAGGCTTTCAGTCAAGATCGTCCTTATTTCCAGCTTCCTGCTTGACTGTAAAAACACAAGCTCAGCCCTTCCTGTGCCTTCAGGTCATCTGTGTCCAGCTCTGCCATAGGCCAGCAAACCCCTATAAGGAACAGGACAGAATTAATGAAGCTAAAACTGTTTTGAGTCTTATTTTATATTCAGCTCAGGACAAGCTTCCCTTATTTTGGCAAGAAGTGGGGGGTGTATGTGTGTTTGTGTATGCTTATGTGTGTTTACCTTGTGGTGGTTTCGCTAGTGGTCGGAATTGCAAATGTGCTTTCTCATTCCTCATGGTTTCACTGTACAAGACAAATACAATTGATTTAGAAGGAAAGAGCCTTGCCAAGGACAGTAGTAATGGTTTTGTGCTAAGTAAATTTAATGCAATATGCTTTGGCCAACAGCTGCAGCTTTGGAAAGAAGCGATTCACCTTCTCCCAAAAATAACCATGAAAATCTAAGTAACTGTCTGAGAAGCTGGTTCAAGCAAAAAAAAACCCCAACAAAACAAAACAAAACAAACAAAACAAACTACAAAAAAAAAAAAAAAAAACCAAAAAAAAACCACCTTGAAGGCCTGTAATGGTAGCTAATAAAATCAAACAGCTATCAAAAATCATAGCCAGCTGAGCTGGTGAGTCCCAGGAGGGTGAAGGAGAAAGAGGGAGAGATAAAAATTCCTAAGAGTGGTTTCTGTGTAGATTGAATGTATATTCTTTTACTCTGGGAAAGATAAAATGGAATAAAAGTGTCAGAGACTGCCAATTTTAGGTATTAAAATATTTAGACAAATAATCATTATTATATTAGTCTGGAAAGTGTTATTTCATCTAGCAGAGGTTAATACATTTCATGGATTCTAGGGCCAGTAAAAGGCTATTAGGATCACCTAGATTAGATTTAATATAATTCAGGTTCAGTAATAGATGCAGACAGCAAAGCATAAAGTAATTCCCAAAGTCCTTAAAAGAAGGGTGAGGGAGCCAGGCACAGAACTGCCCACCGATCCTCAACAGAAGTGAGCTAAGTGTGTCTGGAGACGTTATGTTGTTTTATGACCAGGTCCAACAGCTTCCCTGAAGCAGTGAGGTCTGCTCTGCAGGATTGCCCTCCCCTGCATGGGGAGGACCATAGGGATCACCTTCCCTCACATGTAGCCACCGTACATAGCTATAGATGCACAGCACCTCATCAAATCTCAGCTCTCCTCTTGCAGCATTCAGGAGTCTCTCCTCCCTCTCCTCTCTCCTCTCTCCTCTCTCTTCTCTCTTCTCTCCTCTCTCCCCTCTCCTCTCTCCCATCCAGTTCTAGGCTGGTTTCTGGACCAGCTACTGTTGAGCAGAACCTGCCCTGGGCGAGCTGCTGTCATTGTCATATACAGACCGTGAGATTTCTTCTCCCTGTTGACCCCTCCAACAAGCCGGCTATGGGGAACTGGGGAGCAGCTGGGCTGGCTCTTCTCACAGCTCTTTCAAGCAGACACATGATAACCAAGTGTGATAACATGGGTGGGTGGTCTGGCTGCAACCTGCGGCTTCTCACAGGGAGCACAGAGCAAGCTAAGTGCTTCAAAAGGCACTTGTGTAGGAAGCTGCCTCATATACTACCTGCTGCAGAGATGGGTAGATAGGACACGAGCTCTTCCCTCCCCTGGGCCCTGGCACCTCCCCTGGGACTGCAGAGACCCACCGGGTGTTTTTATTTCCACATTCAACTTACATTGTTCACCTCAATCTTAAACAGAGGAGCATGAACAACTTTCAAATTTACTCTATGGGTCATTTGCTTGTTTTCTAAACCTGCCATTGTTTTGGAGAAGAAAAAAAAAAAAAAAGGCTCTTAAAAAAAATAGCAGTGGCTGGGAAATTTGCCCTGTTTTATAAGTGTAAAGAAGTAAATACACAAACAAAAATAGTCACTTTTATTTTCACCACTAAAGATGTTTCATTATTTTTTTCCCCCATCAATTCACTGCATTTACTTCCAAGAGTGACAAATGGTTTATTTGAAAAGCTTTTGTTCGGTGCTGGCACCCCGGGCATCAAAACCTGGACCTGACCCTCAGCTGCAGGTACTGCTCATCACTACTGCGATTTTCCTCCTTTCGCCTTGGGGCAACACAGAAAGAGCAAAGGAGCCAGTGAGGCCACTTTTGAGCCTTATGTGTTTGCATCTTCCCCCTGTGAGCAAGCTCAGGTGACTTTGTTCTCCAGCTTCATTTGTATGCTTGGAGCCAGTCTTGCCATGGATCTAAAAACCAATCATTCCTATTGATTTTGTTGTGAATTTGCCACGTGGAACAACAGTCAGAAGAAAGGGTTGTGTTGTAGCTATAAGTAGGAAAAAAAACCACACACACCAACAGTAAAAAAGGAACGCAAAACTCTCCCTTGCACTAGATAAGCATGTTAAAATCACCCTTGAGCACCTCCCACTGAAAATTAAAAGAAAGCCTCAGTTTTGTCACCAAAGCTGAAAAATGCTCTTATTTAACAATTGGCTGAGGGCATTGTTGATGTTATAACAATTTCATTTGAAATCATAACAGATGAGTGATCTCTAAATCATTGGTTCAAATGAGATAATACTCAATCATGCTTTCCTTTGCAACACAAATTCACATAACTAGCAAAGTATAAATACAATCGCTGACTGGTATAAAAGTTTCAAATACTATTTTAAATCCTGCAAGTACGGCTTGTGCTCAAATTGACAGCTCAACGCTCTGTCAGTTCCTGCTGCCAATCTCATTATGGAAGTAAATGGCTCTATCTTCTTTTATCCTGTTCTATACATGATGCACTTAAAAGGACTTAAAAAATCTAGTAAATGGAAATATATGGTACAATGAACAGTTAAAAGTGTCAATTGAATTAGTGGTTGTGTGATGTCTTTTCAGCATACAATGTGAACACAGATGCTGCCTTTTATAGAGGTTTATGCATACGAGGAATGTGAACTGGAACAAACGAGATTTGAATTTTATTATTCTTTTATAGCATTGCATTACAGATAATTTTTTTTTTTAATTAGCTCCTATCTCAACACCTTTGGCAACTCTAAATAATTCAGAGAATCTTGTCTTTTGTTGTTGTTGCGGTGTTGTTTTTTTGTTTTGTTTTCACAGAGAAGTAGCCTTTTCAAATTGCAGGAAGCTTATCATCACCTAGTTTAAAACTGATCCTCCAGTTAAACAATTAAACCCACAGGGAGTGCATTATGGTCCATTCAGAGCCTTAAACCCAAATCAGCTACCAGATCCATAGTGACAAATCTATCCCAAGCCCAGGGAGGTGCCATGATGGCAAAGGTTTGTTCCCCTTTTCATGAGATTTGCTATATGCTCCACCAAGTGCAAAAGTTTGTAGAAGCCTGTTTGACAGAGAGGGGCTCAGGTCACCTAAGGAGACAGGGGAGGGACCCAGTGCCACCACGAAGATTCACAACCTGTCGCTCCCTCCTGGCCTGGCATTAAATCCATTGCAATAAATGAGAGCTGGAAATCCATCACTCCCAGGACTTCAAAGCAACAGGCAGTATTTTATCTCAAAATAAATAAACAAATGCATGTAGACAGAAGCTGATATTTATACTACATTGTGGGGGGATAGTCCCACCAGCTCCATTTCTAGACAGCACATCTATGCACAACTTCTTTGTTGAAAAACTTCAGGGACATGGTGTCTTCTAAGGATTCCCTCGGGCTCCCAGTCTCTCCCTCACTTCACAATGTGTGGGCAGGATACAGCTGTTCAACTTCACTGCATGGTCTTCTCATCCAGACTGTTCTCATAATACAAAAATTACGTCCCTCAAGGCACTATGGAAATTCACATCCTAATACAGTTTCAAATGCCTATTTATTTCACAGCCTAGTGCAAATATTACCTCTGCTCCAGAGTCCACTGTTTCAAATGACAGCACAGTGCCTCAGATTAAGTCTGTGGGATTTCTTTGGTACTTAAAAAGGACCAGGAATTTCTTATTCTTTGCAGAACAACAGAAAATAAGTATTTAGCTTTTAAAAAGATCACAGTGCTGTATTACCCACCCCGCTTCACCATTTTCTTCCGAGGAAAATACAAACTTCAGAAAATTTGTGAATTGCATAAAAGGTCATTCTGGGAGCTTAGCTCAGCTCAACAGAAAGGAGTATTTTAGGTTAAGTACTGCACTACAGTTTGTTCACATACTCCAGCTGAGTACTCTCCATTCACAGTAGAAACAAAAAGGATTTCTGCTGCTGTACATCATATAAATGCAACATGATATGAAATGTTTATAGACATGGATTTAAGAAATTTCTAACAGAAGATTTCAGCAATGACATTAGTCTGAAAAAGTAGTCCTTATGTTTTTGGCATCCATCTCAAGCCTGGGAAGCCAGCACAGAAGAATGAGCCCAACTCAGGGTGTCTGGAGAAAGCCTGTCCAATATCAGCCTTGACCCAGACCTTTGTGTGGCCTCAGGTGGGGTCATATAAGGCCACATCCAGTAACAAAGGGGTTCACGTACACTCCCATTGAACGCAGATCCTGGCCCCACCACCACAGTGTGTCAGGGAGGGTTTGCAGTAAAAAATACCGCTTACTGCTATGTGCATTCTGCCCCTCTCTCTTCCTCATGTCCCTCAATTCTGTTTGCACTTCACACCCCAAAGTGTTGTTCAGGTGTGTCCTTTGGCTCAGTTGTAGAAGAAAGACATTTGCTAGGTTATGCAATAGGGAGTTCAGTGAAAAATGCTATTACAAACCCAAGATGCATGAAACGGTCAACAGAGGGCCTTGGCACGGGCAGCCTTTGTTAAGCCTTAAAATCAATTCCATCCATGAGAAAAATAAAAGGAAAGAGGATAAGAGGCTGGCATTTTGGCAGCATCTCCCTCTTCAGAAGACAGCAGGTGCTGCCAGAATATTAGGCTCTCTCATCTGTTTTCCTCATTGTTTTTGTGATGGGAGGGGAATTAAATCCTACTGTTGCAATTGAACAAACGTGCCAAGGATCCTTCCTGATAACTGATGATTTCCTTGATCTCACTTTTTTGACACACCGTGTCCCAGACACCCATTGTCCATCCAAATCACTCTGCGGCCCCTAAGCACTAATTAGATGTTGCAGGTTCTGTTTCTGTGCTGCTTTCACAGTTGCAGGTTTCATTTCCACCCCAGGTCTGACTTTTCTTCAGGCTCCAGCTGTAGTTCAAAGATGCTCTGCTCTTCTTTGCCATCGGCTGCTCACCTGAACTACCTTTTCATAGCAGTAGTTGTAGCTTCTGTCTCTGTGAACAGCTGCTGTTCACCTCGACACTCATGAAGAGGGATTGACAGCAAAGAGTGAGTATGAAACAGTAACTGACTTAAACCTTAGGGAGGAAATTAGGCTTCATAATACAATGCAGAACTCAGGTATCTGGTTCAGGAATGGAGCAGAAAAATCTAGTTTACACCTCTACACTCTGTTACATGTTAAGCACTGAGAAATGGGATTCACAGGAAAACAGCACATTGCCATTAGCAAGCCCAGCTGAGAGGTCTGTAAGGGATTGCATTTCTTCCAGGCAGAAGTACCTAGTCCAAAGCTAAGGTTTGGATGTCTCTATGACTTAAATACCCATCCTGTTTAAATGTTTAAATGCCCAAGTCATGAATTTAAGGGTACAATAAACAGCATGGATATTTTGCACTATTGCGTACCTTGTGGTTAAGCCATGGCACAGGAGAACAAGCCAGAAGAAACTCAGGGCTAGAGCAACCAGTTAGAAGATGGGGAGCTGAATTTCCAGCTCCTGGTCAATTCAGAAATCTTTCCTTTCCCGTATGACAGCCTTACTGTCTTGCTCAGGGTTGCATTCTCTTTTGCTTGCTCTTCGGGTAGCCCTGTGACTGTTTCCTACCTGGCTGCAAAGTTTCCTAACATCAGCATATTGTGCAAAAGGTGGTTTTGAATGAAGCCAGATCTCTGTAGCAGAGTGGTAGGTATGTTTTCAGCATGTTTAGTGAACTAAGGCCTGCAGGGCAGGGGATTTTGGAACTAAGAAGCCTATATTTTTGTAAACCAAATCATGCATAGGTAAGAGGTAGATACCCTCCTGTTGGCCAAGGTAACAGTAATCCTACTCTGGAGTATAGCAAAACTAACCATAAAAGACTTGGCAGGAAAATTTAGAGTCTTTTAGGGTATCTCAAGTTCTGAGATGCTTAAGTAGAGATCTATTGGGTCATTGGGTTTGAGTGAGGATCTAGAGAAGGTCTTCTTCCAGACTACACAGAACATCAGACATGGTACACACTTGTGAGGAGCAAAGAAAGGGGACTCTAGGTAGACAGCTCCACAGGAAGACTGAATAAAAGGCAGCACATTGTGAGGAGCATATTTCTTAAAGCGAACCAAACAAGACATTTGCCACAAAACTCCCCTGCCCTGCCCTGTAAGTCGCCAGCCACTTACTAACATCATAAGATATGGCTTGACATTTGCTTTTCTGCTTCAGCCCCCGGCAAGGAGACCAGCTTGTCTGCTGGCTGAGAGCCCCTTTGGAAATGCTGGCGGCTTCCCTTCTGACTTCCTTTCCCTGGTGTACCCTGCCCTGTGGTTTTTGGCAGCAGAAGTGATGACTTCAAAGCAAGCAGTGGGAATGAACTTTTAAAAGGTGGGCACTCAGTAGCAGCCACATTAGCAGCTGACTATTTCAGAGAACTTATTAAAAGAGAGGGGCCTCAGTAACAAGGGATACATTAACAGCTACAGGGCACTTACAGAGCAGCGAAAACAGCACTCTGTTCTTTATTTATCGGCTGCCACTCTGGTAACTAGTTTTGGCAGAGTGGCAGACTAAGTCAGGAGTCAGGGGAACAAAAGAGGCAGATTTCTTTCTGCAGTGCTTATATTCTGCATTTGCAAACTGCCTTGCTAAAGACACAAAGAGCAAGATTGTGGCTGTGATAATCTACATAGCAATGCAAGGTTTAGGGAAGCAGTACCCCACTATACCTGGATGAGGGCAGGCAATACCAGAGGGTGTTTGGATAGCAAATACAGTGCCAGTTTTTAATATAATCATACAGGCCATAGAAAAATAATGAATCGTACAGTAATGACATATAATTCTTTGGAGGGAATGGCACAAGCACAGGAATATCACAGTGATAGACTTTCAACAGCTCTGGGTGCTCTGGGCACACCCCGCTATTCTAAACCCATTCAGCATAACTTCTAACATGATTATCATAGCCATGTTCTCAAGCCAACGTTATGTCAGAAGCACTCAGTATATGGAGCTCTTTGGAAAATTGGTTCCTATTTTTTGGCAATAATTGAAAGCTGAGCTCTTAGGAAAATGGGAGCTCTGAATGCTTGGATGACATTTCTCAACTTTACTTACAAATAGGAGAACCTGTGAACCACAAAGGCAATGCCATCAGCCATCTTTCAGAGATATCACCATCAGACAGACTGCTATTACATTTGTTCTTCTGTTTCCTCTTTATAAGGACTATAAGACAAAGTTAGCAATAGCAGAGTGACAGACTAGTACAGCATTGGGATTCAAATATCCCTTGTTTTAATACACAGCTATATCTAAACAGAAGCAGCACTGATGTACATGTAGGTAACAATATGTGTAGTGCATTCCTGTTCCTTTAAATGAAAGGAAACACCAGGCAGTTATTTCCATTAGGTTTTATTATGTGACATAGGATGAACAATTACACACTGTGCAATAAGCTAAGTGAGGTTTTAATCGCTGCTGCATTTATGGATGGTTTATCCTGACCTTTCATAGCCTTGAAAACTAATAACTGAAGCAAAACGAAGTTTACTTGCTCCTCTCAGAAGCAAGCCATGTAAGCATAATCAAATCTCAGGCATTAGTAAAGCCTGGAATACTGAGCTGGTGGAATCACTTCCAATGTAAGGTGATGCTGGACAAGCAATATCTTTCAGTTTTCAAGAAATAAGAAAAAAAGGTATGAGTTTTATGGCTAAGGTCAAATCATCACCTGAAGTAAATCACATCAAAATTGCAGCTTTCATTTTCTGTGCACCTCATTTATAAGACAAAAACAACCATTGTGATATTTTTAATGAAGAATACTTATTTTAAGAAATGTGCTGTATCTAAGAATAGTTATATAGAAGTTATGTTAGATAAATGCCTTACTAAGAAGAGAGAGCTCTGTTTTATAAAAATACCAATTCTACGGAAAGGTTATCCCAGGCAAAGAGATTTAATGAAGCTTAGTAGCAGAGCTAAGAACAACATGTGAAATCTCACCTTTTTTCTCTCTTCATCATACCACTGTGGCTTACTGGAGAGGAGAATGAGATTACAAGGAATAAGAGATGGTATTTAACACAATTTTCATGTTAACATTTTTCTGCTGGTCTCCTGAAGAGTCACAGCCGTCATTAGGACTCCAATCCAGAATTCTCTCCTTTTCAGAAAGCTTAGAATAAGAGTTGTCTCTCCTTCACGTGTTTTTGCATGCCATTGATTTACGGAATTTCATGCCTCTTGCAATCAAGCCGTGCCTTGCAACCCTAATGCTTCCAGGAGGCAATCATTTGAAGTAAATGACTTGAAGAATCATTACCATGAAGCTAACTCTAATGATAATCTCTTTTCACCGTAGTCGTGTTTGTAAACACAGGAATGCCAAGCTGCCCTGTTTCAACTTATTTCAGACACGAGTGAAATAAGATACTCTGATTCTCCTTTTCTTTTTCTTTTTCCAAATGGGAAGGCACATTTGCAAAGCCTGCCTCTAGCAAGCCCTATCTACCAGTGGTCTACTGCAGAAGATGGCTTTTCAAGGCCTCTCACAGGCTACCTCTTTCCATGCTTGGTGACAAAATTGCCCGCAGCAATACTTAGCCATTTTATTTGCACCCTCAGCTGCAAATGCAAAGGAGCTGACACACCTCAGATTAAACTCACCACAAACATTCAGAGAAGTTAATTGTTGTGATCCGACCCACAAAAGAGAGAGAAAATGCACATATCCGATGAGTTTGCAGGCATCACTCCTTGCAGCTGCACAGCTGTCCTTCACACATGAAAGAAATGGTCCAGCTACCAAACATCTCTTTCAGCTTTTCCTTCTGTACAGCTACTACTGTTCAGTTTTCTCCAAACCACAGCTCTGTAAAACATTACAGCTGCCTGGGCCAGATCCCCATCAGTTGTAACCCAACCTGGCTCCATGGATTTCAAACGCCTTTTCCACCCACTGGATAATCTGTCTGTGAGTTGAAAGCACTTCCCTCTCCTCCCCCCAAGCCTGCCACGCAAACATACACACACACATCCACATACATGGTAAATGGAATGAGTCCAAAAAGTTTTTCTCAACTATGGTAGCATCAGCATTTTTTTTTTTAACCTAACACAGAGGGAAAACTTTGAAAGCTTTCCAACACAAATGTTCCCGGGGCAAGAGGGATGAATGTAAACAATAGCTAGGGCTTGGTTCTGCAAGAACTTTTAATGTGGAATCCTAAGTCAAGCGTCCTTTCCTCCTCTTTTTTTCCTCCTACTGTTACTGTGTGCTGTACACATTTGTGCACAGCTCTGTCAGACACTCCTCATAGCTGCCAGGTCACTAAGTACATGGCAGCTTCTGTCAGGGAAGTAGAAATGTGCTGGTCCAACATTTTCGATAATGGCTTTCAACCAGCAAGTCAGGGGAAGATAGCCATTTTCCCTAGATCATGTGGTTTGCTGAGGAAAAGATATGACACACCAGAGAAGCACCTCCTGGTTGGCAGTGTGCATGTGAAAACTGCTGGGAAAAACAGAGAGAAAGGACCTCATCCTGCAGTAATTACAGCAAGGGGGTGAAAAAAGGGGGACATGGAAAAAGTGGAACCTTTGGTCCCTGTTTCAGAGTTTCTTTAGGCCTTGAAGTGGTAAAATCAAAGAGGTTCTGATTTTCAGAATTGTGCAATGTCAGCCCAGATCAGACATCATTAAAGTGGGAATGATCATATGATAGGATGCTGGGAAAAGGGGTCAAAAGATAAGGAAGGCTTCTGTTTTGATTTTCTAAAGAAAAGGTAATCACCAGAGTGGGATTTGATGGAGTCAAGTTGGATAGATCTACCTGTACTCTGCAGGTTTCCACAAGAGGAACAGCAGTTGGTCTGAGTGAGGTAAACGTGACGCGAAGAGTCCAGGGAAAGACCCTGAACTTTGGCCACTTTATCATCCACCAAAAATTGAAAGCATCTCTGAGGTTTTAGTGAGCTCTCATTGACTCCCTCATAACCATTTAGGCACAAACACATACAGAGCCCTTGTCTGGGTTTTTACAGCTCTGGGCGCCAGGAGCATCCCTTCTGACACATGAATAGTGTTCGGCATATGGATCCTCTCAGTGCCTTTGAAATACAAACCACAGTAACACTATTAATGAGGCACTATTTTTCAAATTAACCTCTCCAGTATAAAGCTGTCAGTGGTGGGTTATTAATATATTTCAAATAACAATATTAACCAAGCATCTTCTGGGTAAATCAAACTCATGCAAAGTTTTTAGCTGATTTCACCATCGCACTGCATCTTTTCCCTTTGCAAGGCTTTAACAATTGGTATATAGTCTGCTGCTAGTGCGAAAATTTGTTGCAGTTATTCTTTTTATAATTGGTTGATTAATTGGATTTGAAAGATGCAAATCTGACAGAGGAAAAAAACTGCTCATTTGGCTAGATCCAGTTGTGAAATATACTAATCTCCAAAGATACTTGGATTAATCCTAAATTCATATATAGTGGTGTTGATGTTTTAACTTCTAGATTCATTATGCCCCTCATGCAATAAACAAATGTAACCATACTTGTGGAAAAGAAGATGGCCTGTTGGAAACTCTAGCCGACTTTATATATAGCTGTTTCCTTCCTTCGATGAGCAACACAGGAATTTCCAGATTCAGCAACTCAGCATCTTCCTTTAAAGCATGCACCACATTTGTAACATAGCAAAGGCTGGCTTTATTAGATTAATTAAAGAAATCTATTAATTTCCAAGTAAATGAAGAATATTTTTAATCATTGCCTGTGAACCACTTAGCACATTAACTTGTCCCTCTGAAGTCATTTACTTAAGCATGGTCTCAGTTTGCTTAATCCATAACTGGTCAATAGTATATTAATATTACAGTCTCATTTTGGATCTAAGCATGTCTGAGCCTATTAAACTGTCACCCTGGATTTACTTGCAGGGAAAAATTATCTGCATTCAGAGATAGAGGGAGAAAAGTATTAAAGTGAATCGAGCACTAATGAAATTAATCATAATCATCGTAAGTACTTTCAACTGCTATCACCCAGTGGGAGATGATGCTACAGGAAAGTCTTCCTGCTCAACTGTTTTTATGGCTGAGCTGTGGAGCATACTTTAGCTTTTGTTTGTTCTAAAGAGACCAGTAATGCTCTGGCTATCATTTGGAAACATTCCTTTTTTTTTTTTTCTTTTTTAATTTTACTAAGAATCAACCTTAGAGACAACGTTGAACTACAAGTCACTTCATGCACAGCTTGTTCTACTGAACTAGTTTAATGTAGGTCAGAACTACTGTAGTTTGTGTTATAATTCATTCAAATGATGACACTCCATCTCTTGCTGTTTACTTTTACTGAACTGCTTGAGAAACTAGTATATATAATTTACAGGTCCAAGACAATAGGAAAGACCAAGTCAGAAGAAAAATGATCTATGTCCATGCAGTGTAAGATACATGTAGATATACAGAGCCAGATCCTGAGCTGTGTATATCAAAATAAGTGCATGGTGCATTAAAGCTATGCAGGTTTATATTAGTGCTCTAAGATTATCCTTTACAGCACTCCTCTTAATTCATGCAAAAACTTGGTAATCCTTTAATAATACTTGAATATTATTATTTTTTTTTTCCTTCCAACTGCTGGGGTCTGTAGTGGCAAGACACTAATCTGTATCTTGTTTAATACTCTGTGAAACTTTTGAAGGGTTCCTCCACACATCATCTTTGAATTCGTCAGTTGTCTAGAAACTCTGGTGTTGTATGGATTAAACAGTTGAAGAAAACCTCTGATGAAGAGGAACACAACAATGGGAAAGACAAAAAATAGAAGCAGATCAAAAGGAGTTATCTCTAAAAACAAATTCAGTGCTATCCACAGTTAAGCCACATTTGACATTTAAAAAATATTTGATCAGTGTTTTGGCTTACAAAACTGCTTCAGGGGCATTGTGATGTGTAAATTAAATTCAAATGAAGGTTAAATATAGTTCTTCAGGAAAGACTGCATGGTTTAAATTACCTAATTATTTGGACAAAATCTGTTCTCCTGTAATTAAACGTATATAAAAGAATGTTTCTTTTTAGTAAGTACATTTGGAGAGGAGATGTTTATCAGCAAATGGTTACTTCCTCTTGAAGATCATAAAGGTACTGTCATCACTCAGAACTGTGTAAGAAGGAGGAAACTTAGTTTATACATTCATCAGAGCTCTGCTGAGGTTGAATGGAAGTGAGACAGAACACTCCTGTATTTTGCTGTGTGCAGCCCTCCAGGTCCTGATCCTGCAAAACCTTTTAGTATATGCTTTGCTTTAAGTCTTTTCCTAGAGTTCATACCTATGCAGGAAGGTATATGCCAAGGCAATGTGCCAGTCAGGGCTCTGATGATGAAAAGAGCTGAAAATTCACCAAATCCATGGCTACTACAATGCAGGATTGCAGTTTACAGTACCTGGGACCAGCTTTCTGCCTTGCGTTCAGCTCAAGACCCTCTCATTCTGCAAATGCTTCCAGGCTTCAGAAGGACAACTGCTGGAGTGAGTTACAGCCCCATGTGAGTAAGGGGATGAGAGTCTGGATCACTGGGGTTTATATAGTGTATTTTTAAATGTGTTGAGTAGGGGGATTTCACCATCTTTCTGAAAGAAAGTCCTCCTGAGCCTAGCAGATGTCAACAGCAGGATATCTTCTGCACCATATGGGGCATGAACTTTTTCTTCACCTTGTCCGTTCCTCTTCATTATGTTCTTTTTACTTAACTGTATCTCCATCAATATCCACACCATTTAATATTTCTGTTTCTTTTCCACAGCCATTGCTGAGTCACATAAACTGTATCTCTCTCATTCAGTCTTTGGTGTCACTCCATCCAGCTCCTTTCTGCTTTGGGAGGGCACCTTTTTGCCCTTTTGCGCCTCCTTCCAGTTTGCCAGTTCAGTTCAAGTCTGCCGTGTGTTGCTGACAGACAGAAATGTCAGCCTTGCTTAGGGCTCAGATCTCTATGCTGCCTATTTCATATTGCAATAGAGGCATAATTCTCTTAGATTGACCAATTCCTGCTCACAAACCAGAGTCTTGCTCTTCAGAGTTCTGGAAGTTAAGTATGCACAGTATACCTAAGCTTCACAATGTCATTCACTACAGCAGGTCTGTGACATGGAACAGTCTTGGAAAACAAAATAATATGCAAGGTTGTATTGCTTAAACTTCTGAAGCTTCCAATATATACCTGGAATTATGCAAATATCTGTAGTTTCCCAGGCTGGAAGAGTAACATCACTCTGCACGTCTGGTCCCCAGTCGTAATACCTGTAATAACTATAATGTGGAAGAAAATGCATGCTCATTAGAAAAAGTGCATTGGTACATGAAACTTGTGTCTGTTGCACCCTAAACTGCATGTGGGAGGAATGTTTGGGTTTCACATATGTGTCAAAGAGGGATTTTTCCGAGTGGGAAATTAAAGGCAGCTCATCTAACTTTCCCACAAGTTATTTTACAATCCAGTCTCTTTATTCAAAGTCATTCTCCAGAACATGAGATTACCTAAAGGAAAAGGAAGATAAAAAGAGCTGGGGGGGTGGGGAAGAAATTGATTTATTGGTAACAGTTCTAAATCTACCAGGGCCATGCAGTGAGTCTAATAGTGAGTAAGAACACATGTAATCAATATGAATGTATTCATTTTTATTTTCTCTCAAGAACAATCTATGTGCATGGTACCTCACTGTTGAATAGGAAGGCACAGCTTTTGCCCCAGTGAGTTTACAATAATTCAGCTTTGATTGAATAAGTTCGGCTCTAGCTAGATAAAGAGTGCAGGCAGGCAATATGCTGACAGGGAGCAAAACTGGGAGCAATTCTAGAAAAAGACGAGTCCAGGAAGGCAAGGAGAAGAACAGAGCACTAAGGAGTGACTTGAAATAAAGGCAAAATTGCTGCAGTTGTTTCTCTGGATGGTGGAAAAGAATCCCTTGTGCAAAGCAGAAAGAAGCTGTCCTCAACCTTTGATGCAGCAAGAAAAAAAAAGATTCAAAGGTGGTCTTCACAGCACTGCAGGAAGGAAATGCTAACACGCAAGGACCTGACTTCCACAGAGCTTCGACCTTCATATGACTCCTCCAAATACTCATTTGTAGTGTAATTCTTAATTGTCTTCATAGCCCCTGTCCCATAGTTGCATGCAGCCAAAGGGCATAAAACACCACTGGTGGAGTTGCCAACAGCAGAGAAGGAGGAGACACAGGGAAATCTGGAAGTGAACTGGCTCCTGTTATCACACCCCAGGCAAACGTCTTTGTGCAACGCAGGCAGAGACAGTGCAGAGCAAGTCTCCGCACTGCTGCCTGCTGCTAACAATGCTGAGCAAGCAGCCTGTTGCATTCTCCACTGAGTTTAATTTGCAAATAGCCTTAAAACATTGCAGAAAACAGCATTAGATTATTTTTTTTTAATGACGGTAACAAAGGCTTGGCTGTCTGTGTAAAGCCTTTAACATAATCACTGAACAATCAAAGAGTACACAAGGTGTCACACAGATACAAAGAAAGAGGTCATTCTGTCCAGAGCAGGGAATGAAAACAGAGATAATCATTCATAATCTTTGAATCAAGCTTCTGCACCATCATGTCTGAACCTTGAACCTACCTTGGGCACTAAGAAAAATCCAAACAAATAAATATAACTGTTTCATCTGCTTTTGAACTTACCTGTCAGAGCAGTGGCTGTGTCCTTCAGACCCGCTCAAGCAGGTAACCTAAAAACAGTTCAAAGAGCAGTTAGATATCTAACTTTCACTGAAATTCAGGAGTGCTGGCCATTCAGCTACTCTTTGAAGGCACACACACAAGCATGCACTGCTCTGTGTCAGAGTGTGTTTCTCACTGGCCTGTCTCTTTTCTTGGGGAGAAGTTCCAGAAAAATCCCGCTTGATGAGCTCTTCAGGACTAATCACCATACACTGCTTAGACTTCCAAGGCTGGTGATATTCTCATTATTACACTGTGTCCTGTCACACCTTCAGTTTGCTAGCCTCCTAAAGAAAAGATCTAATTCCTTCCCTGACTGGTTGGGAGGCTTGGCTAATGGTGCTGTGTAAATTAAGAGGATGGTTATTACTATGATTATGAGTGTTACAGCAGTAAAAATAAGGAACTGTGGTCAGGTCAGATACACAGGAAATGAGATAAAATATCTACTTAAAAAGAAGGTTAAAGAAACAACCACTTTTCATTAACTAAGAAGAGAGATTTGCATATGAAACAGAACATGATGAGCTCATCAAAAAAATTCTTACTACCATTAACTGCATCTTAAAAATAATTTAATTTTGCCATGCATTTTAGCCCAGGGAACACTGGCTTCCTGAAAATATGCAGGTAAGCTCATGAATTGCTCATGGGAATACCTGCAGGGAGGGAAGGTTGACCTCATATATTTAGTGATTCATATGCAGTGAGAAATACACTACCCTGCGTGAGGGGAGGATTCGAGGAGAGAGCTCCTCTCCTGTGCCAGAGAGGACAATGACTAAGGAAGCAAGTAAAAGACTAAACAGGTTAAGGATGGTTCTTTCTTACTGCATCTTCACAGCTTTTGGCAGTCAGGAGGTTTACATCTCCGTGAAAAGAGGCCCAGACAGCACCTGGACACAACAGTATTGACAACACCATTGAGGGATCTGTCTCACCTTTTCCTTTGCTCTTGAGCTATGGCATACCAGTACATCTGAGCCAGATGCAAACGTATTTCAGACAGAAGACTACAGAGAAAAAGAATGAAGTAAACCCCACCTGTAGTCCTGAGTACAATTCTCCAAGGCAGAGATACCAGCTTACCTGTCAGGTGGAGTTAGGTCCTGTTCAACTGGACAGGGAGAGCGTGAGATGACAGTGATCTGGTTATCTGCTCACAAGTGATACGCAAGCCACAATTATTTAACACATGACACAGCAAATACTTTCAAATAGCAAACTGCGCACAGCACCTTGCTTTCAAGGTAAAAGGCAATATTTTTCTCCAGAGAATGATTCCTTGAAGCTCATGCACTAAGCCTTAAGCCAAAAAGGCCACTTATGCCATGGAAAACCTCTTACCAAATGCAAGTGGCTATCTGTAAAGTCCTTTCCAAACAGCAAGCTACTGAAATAAATGCTTATCAAAGAGCAATCCAGACTTTACTCCATTCCTTCAAATGCCCAACACACCACCAAGATGTGAGTCAGAGAAGTTCTGCTGTGTCCCATTTCAATATGGATGGAGGAACCAAAAGCAGCAGCAAACATATCAAATCAACTGTCTATTGTATTGGCTTGTTTATTTTTTTCCATTCTGACATTCATCCAAAAGTCTCATCACAATCCATCTATGCGCTAAACATTGTCTAGCATATTTTTCCAGAGAGAACCAGGAAGCTCATTATCTTCCTTTAGAAGATATAAATCTGCAGCTCAACATAATCTTCAAGAAAACATATTTGGTTTCCTGTACTGGAAGGTACGTTTTGCAAAACTAACAGCAGAGTGGTTGATACATCTCCAAGATTCTTGTTTGTTCACAGTCTGTTCATGGGACACCTCAGACATCTGAACACAGAAGCAGCTCTACTTCATGTCACCTGCACAGTCTTGGAGAAAAATAATAGGGGAAGTGGAGGAATAAGAAGATACCTTTTATAATGAGAAGCAAAAAAAGTGCAGAAATTATTTTGATTAAACAGACAAATTTAAATATTAATTAAAAGAAACTGAATGCAGTTTCTTCTTATTTTTACAGCTGGCTAAAATTTTATTAGTAGCAATCCAGTGCTTGTACTATGGCATCTGCACAAACAGCTGTAGTTCCCTTGTGTAAAACATACTAGATACAGCAGTGAATTTGCTTGAACTTGCATTCTCAGGCAGCATGGTCTAACAAAGGAATGGTTAATGATTTCTGCTAAATAATAGAAAGCTTCAGACGCACAGTAGTGTAGGATGCTCTTCACTCTCCCTTTGTCTAGGTGCACATCTTAAACCTTGCACAATCTAGAGTCTAATTTGGGGGAAGGGTATGGGGAGTGTAAAGGAGTGGCAGTGAAGAGAAATCTTCATTTATTTTGCCTGGCTGTGTAGTAGACCACACGGATTATCTTTTTATTTACATTTACTCTTCTCTGAGTATTTGTGTTTAAAAAGCCTAATATGCCCTATCAAAAAGGATTATGTGTAATTGGCTTGACACTCACCTCCTTTAAACTGATGCTGGGAGGCAAACCAGTGTATTCAATTTAGAAGTTTGTATATAGGGCAGCACCAAATAAAAGTCCCTGAAAACGACGCAGTTGTACAATATACAATTTCTCTGTTGCCTCTTTATATTTTTTCTTTGTGTAGAGAAAACAGAGAGCATTTCTGTACTTGATTAAGATCAGTTAGTGGAGGTTTATTGGCAAGGGTTGCACTGTGTTTTTGGTATTAACCTCTTAGATCACAGCAAGTAGCTTTTGAAGTTGATTGCCGGCTGGAGGAAAGTTCTTCGTCAAGGGATGTACCATGCCTACCTCCTTCCAAGGGGAGGCTGAGGGCAGAGAGAGGAGCAGGAAGGTCAGGCTGTTCTGCCTGCCACATCTTGCAATAAATATTAACCAGAAGTGATTACTGAGTGCAAAGAAATAAATAACAAAGGGTTCTTCCAAGCCTTACAGCTTGCATGTATCTTGTTGGATGATTAAAGAAAAGCATAGTTAGGAAAGAATTACTCTGCCAGATTAAATCTCACATGTTTTATTCCTAGCTATATTGCAAAAAAAAGTGAAATTATTTAGGGCTTTATCTGTCCTTATCTCTCCCTCCCCTTCTGATTCCCCCTGACCCCTTCCAGCATCCCAGTAGCCCAGTTCCTGGAACAATGTTGCCTTGTCCCACATCAGCAGCAACTGGTTTCTCTCCCTGCTGGTCAGTGCACACAGAGCATCGGCACTTTCTCAGGGGGAGTGTGTGGCAGAGCCACTTCTGCCAGGAGAGGACAGCAGAGCAAGTCCTCTCAGTCCCACCAGCCAGGTGAAGGGGGACTTGCACACTCTGCTCCACAGGGCAAAACCTGGCTGCTGCAGCTGGACCTGAAAAAGAAAGTGAAGACTGTGGAATTTCAGTTTTCCTGATTAAATTTCCCTATTAAAGCAAAAAAGAGAAAGGAAAAGAGATATATGTCCAGTAAAAGAGGTTGGAGTCAGACCATGGACTTCATTACATAGCAGAGTCTTTCCAGGCAAGGAGCAAATAGATCTGCAGCTTTATTTCTACCAATCTTAAGACAGGGGCAAATTGACAAAATTCACATCTCAGTGCAGTTTCAGGTAATGGATGTGCCACAAAATGCAGAAAGAAGATGTTTGACAGTTCTTTTAATTGTATTACTTTAAATGCTGGGAAAAATAATCAAATAAATTATTTGTAAGCACCTAGAAGATAACGAGGAGATGAGTTACAGCAAGTATGGATTTGTCAAGAACAAATCGTGTCACACTAATGTAATTTAATTTCCCCACAGTATAATAGACCTTGCAGACAAGGGACAAGCAGTAGATGTAATATATCTTGAGCCTAGTAAGTTTTCTGACATTGTTTCATATAACATTCTGATAAATAAGAGAAGAAAATGTGGATTAGGAGAAACCTACTAAAGAGTGAGTGCAAAACTGGTTAGAAAGCCACCTTGAAGAGAATAATTATCAATGGTTCACTGTCAAAGGCTGCATCAAGTGGATTCCACAGAGGTGTCTCTTGGCCTGATCCTACTCATTGCTAATGAACTGAACAATAGAAGAGGTTGTCGTGCACATTGACCGTTACTGGGAGAGGTTCCACATCTGCTGCAGGAAAGGACTAGCATTCAAGGGCATTGTGACCATTTTGAAATAGTCTCAAAAAATAAGATGCAAGTCAAGCAAAGTGAATATTATATTATATAATGACCGAACAGAAATCTGGTGCTTAAACATTACGAATAATTGACTTGGTACTACAGTTTTGTAGGTAAGGATCTATGTGTTACAGTTGGCCAGAAGATGAACACAAAAACTTCAGAAGAATATTTTTTTCCTTTACTCAACATTTGTAAGACCTCAGGACACTGCATTCTGACTAGGTTTTGGCCACCTAACTTTAAGGAACATGTAGGTCAAGGAGGTCCAAGGGAGAGCCACAACCAAAAATCTGGGCATCTAGGAGGAAGATTTGGGCCTGCATAGTTGAGAGGGAAACAGACTGATGCAAAACACAGCAGCGATCTTTGGATCTGTGATTGTTGTAAGGAGAAAGCAGTTTCTTCTCTGAGACCCTGGCAAACAGAATAAGAAACAAATTATTTATAATTCAGGAAAAGAGTTTAAGGTTAGGCACTAGGAAAAAATCTCCAGTGTTATAGAGAGTTGAGCAATGGAATAGGCTCCTTAGGGATGGCGTGGAGACTTGATCCCTTAGAGAAGGTCCATGTACAACTTGATGTTGTCCTGGAGTGGGGAATGGCCTAAATGACCTCTGGAGACTCCCTTCCAGTCTACTTTTCTATAATCCCATGAATTCTATGAATACCACAATATAACCATGTTTAATAAATTAAACTGTAAGGGAGAAAAATAATCCCCTAGACACAGAGCTACGTCTGAAAACACTAAACATGTTGTAGTAGTAGGCCATAAATTTGCTTTCATCCCCTAAGGAGATTTTATTGCCACAAAGACTAACATACCAGAAGCCTCCTCTAATAGTTAAGTAACTCCAGCACACTGGCAGGTTCTTTGATTCATATTCTGGAAAAAGTAGCTTATGTTTATAGAAACAAATTGCTTGCATCAGAAATACAGGTTAGGTCAATCTTCTGAGCTCTATATGTCTCCAAAATGTCTCTTTGTAAATCCTCATATGTCTTGAACAGCAAAAAGCTCCAGACCGCTATTAAAGGGCACTTTGAATTATTTTCTTCCAATTTCTATACTCACTGCTTTTCACTATAACGTTCAAATACCCTACTACCAGAATGAAGACAAAAAAAAGATGCAGACAAGATGCGGTATGGCCTCATCAGCTAATCAGAAAATGACACAGAGCTGTGCTGTTCTTCAGCATCAGACATCCATATTTTATGTAAAGCAGGAACCACTTTACCTGTGAGCTGATGGAAGGGACCCTGAGGGGCTTCTTTTTGATACCACGCGTACAACACAGAGAAACTTTCTAATTAAAATCTTCCTAAGAAAGTGTGGTTTCACAGAAAGGAATAATTATTGCTGTAAAATGCCATACCAGGAAAGCAATCCAAATTATCAACTAGGGTTTTAATTTTCTTTCGCATCACCAAGCAGATTCCTTAATACATTTTCATATAAATGCCTAGGTTTTATTATTTTTCACTTGGGTTCACTGTGGTGTTATGGGGGAATGAGCCCTCTTGCTCATTTTGATGAGCAAAACCTGGCAGAGGGAAGCAAAAGCCACCAACTACTTTCTGTCTGGAATGAAACTGAACAATTCACTCAATGAGTTTGAGCTTCAGAGAAAATAAGGTCAGAATGAACAGCCCCTGTAAAAGTGTGTCCCCCAGCAGTTCATGGGGTTCACACAAACTACATTTGTTCGAAGTGGTCCCAAGAGGAGAATGCAAGCCCTGTTTGACTACCACGGCATATAAGGTGGTATCAAATAATGAATCCAAGTATTTCCCTTCTGAACTCAGCCCAAAGCACTTTTAAAGCTTTCTGATATAAGATAATATACCATGAAGTGGAAATCTTTCTGATATTTTGTCATTTTAAGCTGTGGTAATATATTTTCTCTTGGAAAATATAACTGTGCTCTCATTGTGTGCTTTTCTGTTTTTCTGTTTCATCTGTGATGCATATCTGAATGGAATTTTTGCCGGTAATTCTATAAAATTTACTCTGAACCACTGCTTATGCTCTACTGATCACAACTCTGTTTTAAGGATCGACTCTTATTTTTCAATCTTTTCTTCTCTGCCCTTCTGTTCTATTAGAACATGAGGAGTACAAGAGAAATTTTTTTTGCACATTTAACACTTTGTTTCCCTTGAACTCCTGTTTAGGGTTATAGGGATCTCGCTACCTCACATGAGCAAACTGGGAAATCATACTGCCAGAATGACAGATTTACTAAGACACACTCAGGTGTATTGATTGATATTTTTGCTCTCCAGAGTTTTTCAGGGTTATGTACCCTGTTTCAGCTGCGATAGTTATGGCAAATGGTATAAAAAGAGGCTAGATCCTCAGCTCAGGTACTTCTACTTAACTGTGAAATCCTGAGTTATGTTTTACATACCGATATGTCAGGCCAGACTTACTCATGACTCTAGACCATAACCTCCAGCCATTGCCCTCCAATGGTCGCTGGTTCTATTGAGTGTTTAAAAACTACACTGATTGAAGAAGCCCCATGTCAGCTTCTGCAGGAAATGGCTTGACTTGTTTTCAGTCCAAATGAAGCCTAAAATCACTTCTGAAAGTGATTTTAAACCAAAAAGACTAAATTGGACCCCGTATTTAAAATCACTCAGCAGCTTCCCAGGTGCAAATGTATAGTATTTCAGTAGCTGCTAAGAAGATGGTGTTCCTTGTGTAAGTTTACATAGTCTGTTAAAGCTGTGACATTTTAAAAGCTCAGATATCACAGGGAAAGTCCATGCTTCACCCATGTTTGAAAAAGGTGAACCTCTAATCGTCGTTGGTGAAGTGATTTTCAAAGGATATCACAGAATAAGTGATTGGACTTCTAGCTCCCCTGTATCTAACCATACAGTCGTTGCACAGGCTACAGTCCTTGTAAGGAGCAGCACAAGTGAAGAAAGACTCATCATGAACAGGAAACAATGTGACAGAAGGATGAAGTAACCTCAGAAAGAGGTGCGAGCCTCAAGCCCGTTCAGTGCACTGATTTAATGCCTGGCTCCTCTGTACATAAGACGAGAGCAAACCAGATGTCTGAAGTACACTGCCAGAAGTAAACTAAGAAAGTCTGAAGTCCCTCTGCCTTTGAGGTAAACATGATTTTAAGCATGAATACATAAAACAGAACACAAATATTTATAGGAAATCAAATGTAAATTAAATGGGTTGGGATGAGCTTCCATGAAGTAGCAAGGAAACAAAGAAGACAAAGCAAACAGACAGGAATGTAAGGAAAGCACAGCCAGCATTTGCAATACAGTCATTAACCATGCCTTGTACTTCTGAATGCCCTTTATTTGCTGGCCTCAGAGTCTGAAAACACTAAGGATTTGTCTACAGAGAGGCTGCAGTAGTAGATGATTTATTTATTCTGCTGCTGCTTTTGTCCCTGGTTACCCTTCCACTATGTCACATCTGTTTACACTCTTTATGGATGTAGTGTGATATAGTGTGAATGTATATATCTGAAACCAAACAAGGACCATCCCAGAGCATGTGCATTTATAAGCAAACATGTTTTGTTTGGGCAACAAACAAAAGGTGCCTCCACAACCAACACTGGCACACAGTGCAAACCCCAGAAACTGAGTGATGACAAATTCCAGCTACTGATCATCAACAGCGCCAGCTCCTGCTTCACCCAGGTTTTCCTCAAGACCATTCTTCAAGAGCATCCATTAAACTGTGCGGGGAACCTCAGAAATTCTGTCCAAAACTCCCTAGGAGCTACCAAGTTCTGTGCATCTGTAAGTCCTGTATTTGGGTATTTTTGAAAATTCTGGGCTCAGTGCATGGCAGTATGTCTCTGATATGGTTGGGATACATACCTGGGGAGTGCTCTTGGCCTTTACTTCTCAATTTTAAAGTGAGACGGTATTTGTTACCTCCTGAGCATTAGGAGCTGCTGCAAGGATTACTCACTACACATTAATGATCTACAAAAGAACATTTCTAAATGATACTAAAATGAAATGCCTTCTTCTATTTGTATTGTCATGTTTTTTCTCCTTTTGTGGCAAGTTTATTGCCTATGAGAAGTGCTTGGAAATCCTGTTTTTTAAAGAGCAGCTTGAGGAACTGAAGTACTGCTGTCATGGTACAGACAATCCCAAAGTGTTGCAAAAGCCTTGTCACTTTACATTACAAACCCTGATGAGATACAGATTGAGACATCTGTATCTAAATGGTTTCATGGGTGGTGAGAGGGTCACACATGGAGGTAACCCCTCTCCCTGCGAGGAGCTAGGTTGTCCCAGGAAATAATCACGATTTTCTCCCTGAAACACTTAGTGAATCTCTCAGGTTAACAGCCCATCATACATAGGAAAAGCCAGGGATGTATTTTTCGATTTTTCGGATTTGATTATCGTGAGAGCTCAGAGAAAATTGTGGGGACTAGGAGACTGGGTGCATTGGAACCTATACTTGGATATTTCTATTCTGTCACTACCTTTATATTAATATTTGTGCTTTCTCTCCAAAACTGATTGATTCATTATGCTGCACCACCTGCTTTAGGCATTCTGCAGCTGGCACAGCAAAAAATGGACACATATTACATTGTCACTGAACTAACAGAGCTAACGCTTACTGCTTCCTTTCTAAAAGGGGAAGACGATAGACCTGTTTCCCCCAGCACATTTCTGATACAGAGATGGTGCTTTGTTAATAAGCCATGCCCAGTATTTTAACAACTGCAAGGTGAAGGGTTGAAGCAGTAATATGCCTTAAGGTCGTGTGGCACACGGTCATATTTTAATTACCACTGCCTGAGGCTATCTCCACAGGTATGTTTCTTTCCTGCATAAAACATGAACTTGGGAGTGATTTTAAAACACATTGTCAAATAGTCTGTGACTCCAACAGGATGTACACAGTATCAGACTTTAATCCAAGGGCAAATTTTATTTTAGTGTTTTATCTCTAGGCTCAGAGGGGCAAGAGAAAGAAACACTTTTCTATTCGTAAACTAATAATGTTTAGCTACGAAAGGTATATCCTATGTTCTAGAGCTCTTTCATTTCCTTAATAAATATCTAAGCATAGCAAGCTCTCAACACCAATATCCTTTCAATAAAAGGTAACCTTATATGGTCACTACATGATACATGATTTATAAGATGTCATGTTAAAGTAAACTCAAACTCATGAAACACACTGAAGGAAGGAAATGGTTGTCTGGCTCCATATGATGTTTTCATGTTTCTATTAAAACCAGACTATTCAAACACTGTGGATACCACCACAGGTTTTAGCTCTAAAGAAGGGATGAGAACAGTCTTATCTATACCATCTGTATCAATAGCAAAAAAATTGCTGGCAACACATGAATGTGGTTAAAACACTTGGGGTCATCTTACTGTTGGGGATTAAAAAGACATTGTTCCCACAGACTGGTTTGCTCAAAGAGCTATCATGAAACTGGATCATTGAAACCCTTTGCTAGCCAAATATCATGCAAAAAGGAATAGGAATAGTTGAAATGTAAAGACTAATTCCTTTGAGATTATCTGCTTTAAGGTAGGATACAGCATTGCAGAAGTTGAAACCTAATCTTCACTATCACAGTTGACACTTAAATCTAAGGTCAAGATTTTTTGTGAAGTCACGCTATTCCAAATGGAGATATTCTACTGTTTTCACAAACACCTTTAATCTATGACTTTGTTGTGCACCTTAAATAAACAAAAAATTCCTTATGTATTATGGATGCCCTTAAAAAAAAAAAAAAAAAAAAAAAAAAAATCTAGGGCACTGAAATAGTTTTCCTTGCCTATTCTCTCACTCCCTGGCAGATCCTGGGAGGCATGTTCACTTCAGGGACTCCCAAGCTCAGCCCCTGCCAGGCTCCACCCAGACATCAGCAGAAGAAACCTGATGTAAACAGAAGGTGTCTGAATTATATTTTTCCTTCCCTATAGGGGGCAACCCTTCACCACTTCAGAGAAACAGGGGCCACCACATGTCTGGGTTCAGGCCCAAGAACACACTGCATCACCACAGCATAATGAAATCAAAGAGGGGAACAGATTTCAACACACATCACAGCAGGTCAGTGCATTTGCTCAGTAGTGCGCTGCACAAAGCTTACAGAGTAGCTTTTAAAGTTATTTTAAAATCCACTGCCAAACCGTGCTATTGTAAAGCCCAGCTGAGCTGAGAACCTGCAATAAACTCAGTGAAGTGCAAGATCTCCTAGATTTGGTAGTGGGGGGACTCATCCCACATATTTTCAAGGTGCCTTTTCACACTGCAGCTTAAGTTACACTAATGCTTTGAAGCATTGAATTTTGCTTGGAGATTAATGTATTTATCATGTGCTTTTGACTTTACAAGAGTTTCGGTTCATTCACTTCAACTGATAGACAACGGTCATTATCTTTATACATCTACCACTATTTCTACTTTATTAACACAAGTACCTTCAAGAACTTCTGCTAATGAGAATGGCAAAGACCCAGAAAATGCTCTCAATTCTTTGAACCTCAGTCACATCTTATTACAAGGCTAAGTGTCACTATTCCATTAAAATTTTTAAGTACTGCAACCTCTACAGCCAGTAGTACTTAATGACTTAAAGACCTCCACACCCTCTTTTCTTCTTACATTAAACACTATAGCACACAGCAGCTTTTCTTTGAGCTGCAAACACCATCCATGGTTCTTGTTTGTAAGAGTCAAAGTGGTTTTTGATTAACTTTCTATGTCCAGGACACATTCCTTGGTCTGTCAGAGCTACTAGCGGAGCCCAGAGAGCAAAACAGCTTCTTTCTCACTGCCCTCTACAGTACACAGCCATGAGAGCTACTTGTTGATACATGGGGACCCAAGGAACATCCTACCAGCTGCAGCAGGCACAGTGTTCCCAGCTGCTTTCTTATCAGACCAAGGGACTTCCATCCATTTTTTTGGTTCCTACACCTTCTTATGGCTCTTTTGAGTTTCAGAAAGATAGGGTGCAGTTGGAAGAGAGTCAGAAAACTACCTTTAGCATCCTCAACTTTCTTAGCACAGTATCTGAAGTGAGGCAGCTGACCACAACAGCGTGATTTAAGGGTATGGAGGTAAGTACATGAAGCAGATCATAAAGCCAATGAGGAGAGCTGGAAGACTCCTCAGCATGATTTACATTGTGCAGCGGTAAACCAGGACAAGGAACAGAGATGGGTTCTGAGCTGGAGCTGCTTGGTGTTAGGCAATAAAGAAATGCTGAGCACAGGGCATATCTGAACTTCTGCCATTTTTCAAGAGCGTTGGTATCCCTGTCCATGGGATTAGGGGCACTAACTAGGACACCAAATGTTCAGATTCCTCAGAAGACCATTACTTGATCACAGGCTCTAGACTTCCCATTGCAGATGTGCCATCAGGAACAGTGTAGGATTCCTGTGCTACAAGAGTACAAGCAAGAAAGCCATGGGCTGTAATTTGGGGGTTACAGGTGGGAAGCTCTGATCTTTGCTGTCATGTTGGATTTTATCACAGAGAGAAGACACAGGCTTCTTCCTGCCAGAGTAGTACCCTAAGCACAAAGCTCACCTTTCTCTTTTAGGCTGTCTAGCAATACTGTTCCCACATGATAGCAATGCTACCTGCTGTCCTTGTGCTGCAGCCAAAGCTATTGCTCTGCTGGAATCTCAGCCTTTAGTAAAGGAGGTTCTACTCCCTGCATCATTCCTCTGGTACAGTGCCAAGGAGACAGATCTAATCCAGAGAGCAAGGTAACAGCACAATACCTAGAGGCCTTCAGCCTCGTTCAGGAGAAGCAAGATGCTTGCTCATGTCACATTCATTGTGTGTATCAGAGAAGAAGAACACAGGGTTTTGGCAATGACTTAAGCATGCACAGTAGAGGCAGAGTGGGAAAGGGAGAAGTCTGTAAGAATATCTTTCCTACAAGAAGAAAGCTCAGAATGAACTAAGGAACCATGAAACTCCTCTTCTGCTCTTTCTCTTCAGCTTAATGCTCTGTTAGCCCAACAGCCAACACCTGGCCTGGCCTCATTGAGGTGATGGAAATTCGTCACTACTGAGGGTGGGGCCCTGAGTTTTCCTGACAGTGGTTTTTGTGAAAGGCTGTACCAGGAGCCAGGCACACACTGCCACATTAACACTGAAGTCTCCAGAGCTGGGCGAAGCTAGGCCTGCCTCAATTGCCAGCATAGTTTCTCAGTTCATTGTTCTGTGGGCTGAATAACAGGGATGGGAATGTTAGGTGGGCATTGGTTTTCCAGACTAATTGTTATGGTTGTTTGCTGCTTTGTAGTGGTTTTGTCTATAAGTCGTTTGTGAAAGCATACTTGGGGTGGAGGTTCTTTTGAAACAAGTGGAATAAGTGAAACAATATAAATTTTTACTAGCAGCTGACATGGTCCTCTTTATCATTGGTTCCTGACAGGATCTGAGTGTGCTGTGATCTACGCTTGCAACAGCGCTCAGCCAGCCAGAATTTAAGTTACACTAATACGTTTCAGCACAAATGAATATGTTCATCTGAACTTCAGACCAATTTCACTGCAGTGACACAGAAATAAAGTGACAGAAGCATCTGCCAACAGTCTCAAGCACAAGGCAGCAGTATGCACAAGCATTTGGAAGAGTCTTAAAGAATAGTATTCCTCCTTTAGCTTATTATCTTCCTGTTTACTATGTTGGAACCAAAATGAAAATGCTTTAGTGTTTACTGGAGCAGCATATAGGGTATCTAACAGCATGTTATTTTGTGCATACTGTTTAACATTCTTTATTGCTCCAACTCATAAGGTTTATTTGAAATCAGTGGAGGAATTCATCCCATCCACCATTTACTCAGCTATTATCAGCTACTGCAAAAGTGCCATGTGGAGAATAAACACCCATTATTTATGAGCTTTTGCAAGCATGCAAACTCCTGATAGAAAATTACATTTTTAAGATCCGTTATTATTTATGCCATGTGTGTGTGTCATTGTGTGCAGTTGCATTCTGTAGACAGGTTGCTCCAGAGATAACCCTGAAAAGAACTTCAGCTACCTGGTTTTATTTGGCATTTCAATTGTTTTATGCTTGATTCCAGCCTCCTTCTCTTCCTCCTGCTCCCCCACCCAAGCAAAAGTCCTTCTTCTTCTGCTGATACCTACAATGAACATGGAGCTGATGGACGATTAACTCTACCTAATGTTTTGATCAAATCTTAGATAAGTCAATGGGAAGCCTTTCTGTTAGAGGGGAAGAGTGTTCATGGAATACTCCTCCCAAACACCAAGAAATTTCCACCATGGAAGATAAATAAAATGCTAGGCAGACATTGGTCAGGAATAATTTATATCTTATTTACACAGATGTGATCAGAGAGAGGAGAGATTCTCACTCTGCGGAACATGAGCCAGGGGAACATGGTTTGGCTTCATCTGAGACAGGGACTAAGGCTCATCTTCAGGCAATTCTGACTGTCAGCTCAGTGAAGGAAGCTCTTCTAAATTCTCCAGCTAAATATAGCAGAATGTTGTATGTTTTATCCAATATTTCCAATTATTCCACCCGGCCGTTTAAGTTTGGTGAATTAATACAGTTTACATTCTCCTCCTCCACCTCTGTGAAACCTTTCTTGGTCTTGCTACCCAGCTAGAGACAAGTGCGTATTTAATAGCTAGTGATTGCTTCAGATGAGCAATTTGAGTGGAAATGTTTAGTGTAGCTTCATGTTTCATCTTCCCAGAACCTCAGTGACATCTTGTCTGGAATACATGGTTTGCATCAAGTCTATGTATATGTATTCCCAGGTTTGATTATATGAGCTCTCAGAGGAAATAAATGCCAAGAGCTATGTACCTTTGCTAACCAGCATTCTTATGCTGGTTTTGCATAATCAAGCAGCACCTTTCATCCAATAATATATTTAAAATATCTTCTAGACAAAGCCCAATTTGACGAGGCTGACACTGCAGCAGCAGGGAGCATGCATGGTACATTGGGCTTTAGAATAATGGTTTAGATCTCTCTACAGCATGTAGCACACATAAGCTTTGAAGCATAAAAATCATAAATGATTAACCTACTTGATTTCACATAAATGATAGAAATATGCTCTTCATGGTTTATTTTATTGTCTAAAAACAAAGGCATTATGTCATCATGTGATGGGGTCTTTTATGGTCTTCAGCAATGCTAGTCCATTTTGGTTTAATTGCCAATTTTTCACTGTATTAATTGCTAATTATTATATATTTGTATACGTGACATTTCAATTATCATCATGTGATCATAACTGTTTGGATTGAATATTGTCTCATCTGCATGAGCTATTTCCACTACAAGCTAGGCAGCCTTAAAAAAATTGCATGCAAACATTTTTATTTTTTAAAAAAAAAAGCTTTTAAAATAAGAAACTTTCTAAAACACCCAGTTTGCAAGAAAACTTTTCAATAAAACAGTTAATGTGCACCAATAAAGACATTTCCAATCACTATTGAAAAAAAAAATAAAACACTTCCTAAGAACTACTCTAGGACCTACAAGTATCTTAAAAGAAAAGAAAACCATGCATGTTTTTATATTTCCCTATTTTAAAAGTGCTCCAGAAGATTCCTTTGGATTTTCAGGTAATGTTTTAAAAGAGGAACAATCGTATGGATTGTTATTTTCCACAGCAGTTACTTGCTGCTTGAAACATTTTTTTTAGAAGATAACCCTCCAGGACAGTATATTCCTGCCTGGTTAAAATTAGCAAAGTCAGACACCTTGCAAGACGTGTCAGAAGCACACTTCAGGTTGAGCTCATGTAGGAAACAGAGAATTTGGGGGTTGGGGGGTTGGAGCTTGGCTCCTTCATCCTTTTTGAATTTAATGAGAGTTGGGGTTTCTGGCTTGGGAGACTTATTCTGGTTCTGATCCATTCTGGTTCAGCTCCGTTTATTTTCAGAGAACAATGGAATTCCTGAGGAATTTTTGAAGCTTGACTTCAGTTGATTTCAATCCCAATTGAAAATTTGCTACAGTGACTACAGGAATGATGAGGCTAAACTGACTATTTAAGCTATAGTTTTAAACACCTTCTCTATAGTTCATTAGCTCTTCTCCTTGCCAGGTCCGAAAACAGCTGGAACCTCCTTGAAGACAGCCGAGGCAACCAAGAGACTCTGGAGACAGCCCAAAATGTGTCCCAGTGTCACAGACACATGAGCCTACCCAGAGAAATTATGGCAGTGTCACCTACAAAACTCATTCACTTACATATTGATATACCTGAGCCTCATATGGAGGCACGATCTAAAATATGCATCTCTTCTGCAAATGAAGCGGTAAAGATAAATTCACCCACTTTGTCTGAAATGCTGTTGTTCTTGACCTCTGGGATATAGGAAGATTTATATAAATAGAATTTCTCCTTCTGCTTGCTTCCTTGTCCTGGAGAAATATGTATAAATAAGAGATCAAAGATCCTGTACAAACATTCACCATAAAGCTGACAGGCTGCAAAAGCAGACGTTCTTCCTCAGCATCTCAGAGAATGGTGACTTAGGAAGCCCCTGGGACTTTGCAGAGCTGCTTCCTCCACTTGACTATGCCCTGTGTGAGAGACCTTTTTTAATTTCATTTTCATTTCAGTGGTGCCTTTGAAAATATAAATATGTCAGAATGATTAGGTGGTAAATGGCTTATATAAGCTGCTGCAAGATATTTTTGAAGCCTATTCAGAATAAAACTGTGTCTGTGGCATGATCGTGCAATCTTTCCAGAGGCTGCTGAATTCCCATGCAACAGCGGAGACAAAGGACTTGCAAATTTTGGCTTCAGCTCCTCAAAAACCGTAACAAACTTCTTATTTGTTTGTTGGTTTGTTTTTTAGCTAAGATTCTAGTAGGCAACATGGCATTTCCTGGTTTATCTTTATTTTTTTTGAGTGTCTCATCAGTTACCTCCCAATAGGCCAGCCAGCTGTGCAGATTCAGCTGAGCAAATAAGGTCCGGTAGGAAGTTATTGATGGCTTTATCAGTATGAAATACTCACAATGCATCACCTGCATGCTTAGGAGTGTAATGCTGACAATAAATATGATAATAGTTGTCACACATCAGTAGGAGAAATGTTGAGCTTCCAAAGCACAGAATAAATTGCATTTCCCTTTATTTATTCAGTGCAATAGATGGCACAAAGATGGTAGAACCATCCAACCATTTTGACATGTTTACAAGGCTTTTAAATCATGAAATGGATTATCGCGGTGCTGAAGGTATTTGGTAAATGCATTTTATGCACAGCACATTCTGCTTGAAGAGGCAGGCTTTTTAATTTACATTTGTTAAAAGCAGCTATGATGAAGAAGGACTGTATGTAAAAGCAACTACACCTTTGGTACCAAACACAGTAACCTGTACTGTTGCATTCAAGCTACTTCACACACAACCACACAACTAGACAGAGAGGAGGCATGAGAGTCAGAAGAAATATGCATATGCCCGTGAATCACCTTGCTGGCTGTTGCCTGGTGTAAGCTGAATCCACAATAAGGTCCCAGCATGGACAAGCTCTTTCTCTTGTGTGGATTCACAACCACACCTGATGGTAAGTTTTGATCCATAGATCTTAAGCAACAAACCTTCTTTACTGGGCTTTCCCACTTCAAGACTTTGGGTCTAGTATAACAAAGCTATATATATTTGAGCATGATGCAACAAAGTGCTAAATACTTCCTGCAACATGTGCTAGAGTTGTTTCATTTTCCACTGAGACTCACAAGTAAACAGTAAGAATAAAATCAGACCTCTATGACTTCGTGACTAAGAACTGGTAGCAAGTGTCTTGATGGACTGGGCCCATCTTATATACAGCACACTTTTTATCTCTACCTAACTTGAGCTGTCTAAAAGTGAAGTGCTGCTAAGCAGATCATCTGTGCTCTTTGCATGCAGGAGATGACTCAATCCACCTGTCCTCCTGGACATGCTTTTCTGTCTCTTTCCACTGGCCATGGTTAGTCTTGAACAACTAGTTCAGCCTAGAGTGGGATTCAGGTGCCACAGCTGTAGACTGCTGCTAAGACTTCCTCGAGTATCAGAGCTACCCAGGACAGCCAACCCTCATCACAGAGCACCCTTTTTGGGTGGCCACTGCAAGGCAGGATTCTGCAGGCACCTACGATAATACCATATGTTTTTCTCTGGTCAATAGTCCCACCCTAGATGCCTGAGTTTTAGATAATCAGATACAGATTAAGTCCCTATGCAATATCATCTGCCCAGTACTCAGGATCTTATCCCTTACAGCACAGCAGCTGTTTAAAAGGATCCCCCTAAAAACTCTACCACATCTCAATGGTGCTCATTACACCAAATTCTGACGAGCAGTCTCTAAAGAAAACAGGTTTTGTTCAACCATTTCTTTTTTTCCTTTCCATTTCTGGATCAAATAAACCAGATCTTCAGCAGCTGTAAGTCAAACCCATTTCTCCATTTCAGTTCTGCTGGTGTAGAGCAGCTGATGGTCTGGTCAAAGCTTCTAAATCAGGACTTTGGCTTCAATTAATCTTTGCTGCCTCAAACACAGTGTTCAAACGTGGATCAGTTAACATAAATGTGAATTATTTCAGAAGTTAAGAAGCAGAAAACAAATCTAGTAGGAAACAAAGGGTACATTGTAAGCTGTTGGAAGACTTGGGTTTTATTTAGGCTGTAGTTACAGGCTAAATAACCATGGCATTCTGCCAACAGGAAAGCTGTGGCTTTACAGAAGTGTCTTGGTTTTATTTAGAAAAAAAGCCAAAAAATATTAGAACACCTTACAACAGAGGGAAATAATAAGTTCAATATGAAATGGAAGAGGGACGGAAATCCCTAAAACTCAGTTTATAATATGAATCAAAAGAAATGTAATATTAGGGATAGGTCAAAAAAATTAGAAAAATAGCTAGTTTTTTGTTCCCATGAAGCAGAAATTAATAACATGCACATATTTAATGTTCTCCAAGTTTAGACATGGTACTGTTCCCATTGAATTAGGCATGTATACATTATTAACACACATCAAACTACATTAAAGTAACATGAATGGTTTGATTTTAAAATCCACAAATGCCTGGCAGTTATGTATCTTCACATCAAGGAAAGAAGTGAGCAGAAACATTTCCACAAGTTTCTAGCTCTGCTGAATAACATTACATCCTTCACATGATTTCAGGGCACACTAAAACTAATTTCTCCTCTAAATATCTGTGGAATTTTGTCTATTTGCTTGGCCTTGGGCTTTAAGAAAAGGGGAAACAGTACTGGGAGAAGTATTTGGGGCAATCTTAGCACAGGCCATTGGCAGGACAGAACAACAGCTCTGAGCAGTGCCAGTGGCTGCTAAAGACCTTTCTTCCACTGACTCTTGATGCAGCAGAGCAGTGCATATTTACAAAACCAAAGCCTTGTGCGGTCTGTGTTCTCTACTGCCTGTGCACAGTAGGCTCTTATGCTAAATGGTCTCAAGAGAGTATTATTTGTGTGTGTGTTGTGCATCCATTCAAGTCTGAGATTTACTGGGTTATACGAAGGCACAGCACCACGTCAGCACCACTTGCTACACACTCCATTTCACAGCAGCAGAGACTGCCCCCTTCATGGTTGTACTCTATTCAAGAGCTATTTAATAAATTATTCTACAGTACCATTTTTTTTGTCCTGGTTTTGTTAAAAACAAGTTTCTCTTTCAGTGAATTTTGCCTGTCAGCTAAAGCCTTCATATTAACTGCATTTTCCTGGAGAACCAGATACATGTTTTGGTAAACCTAGCAATGGAATGCAAACTTATTGATAAGCATGGATGGACATCTCGCGAGAGGGGCGACAAGAAACAAGTGACCAAGAAACTGACCAACTGTGTATAACATTCCATTCACGTGAATACTTCATATAAAAGTGGGAGATCACGAGGATCTCGTCCCTTTTTGCCTTTTGCCTTTTCCCTTCTGCTTATGGCCGACATTAGGAGAGGATCTTGCTAGTCGTCCCTGAGAACTGAGGCCTAGTGAGAGACTGAATCCAGCTCCGCTTGGTTGCAGAGTCTAATCCAGGACTTTGGGTGCCGGCTCTGCAGTTGCTGAGACTTTCAAGATTGGTTTTGTATATTTTGTATTATTTTCTCTATTCTTATTAGTAGCATTAGTAAAACATCTTTAATTTTTCCAACTCTCTTCTCTCTGTCCTTCTTTCCCTCCCGATCGCCTGTCCTGAGTGGGAAGTGAGGGGGAAGAGGAGGTTAACAATACATCTGCCAGGGTTTTATTGTCACCCCGCAATCTTAACCCTCGACATTTTTATATTGTGGAACACACATACATGTACACACCCTATGTTCCTGGACCTCTCTTCACCAGAGGCTTGGTTGCATTTGGTACAATTCAGATACCAGTTTGTATTGCCGTACGTACTAGGCTACAGACTGGGCTTCACTACCTTTTTATAGTCTAGTCAGCTACTGATCCACAACCAGAAAAACTGATTTCCATTATAGGAAAAAATTGCAGGAGTTTTCTGACAAGGATAGATTTTTTTCATCTCTAATGTAGTGTATGACAGTGAAGTTCAAGGAACTCTGCAGAAAAATCTCTTAAAACAGAGATGCGGTAAATAACGAAATGAAATCAGAGAATCGTTTTCACCTGATTTCTATAAGAACAGATGCTTATTTAATTATGTCATCTGCATGTGTGTGCATGAAATTGTCTTTTCCCCACATTGAACTTACCAGACATCTTCAAGAAAATTTGTCAAAGCAGTGTGCAACTCAAAGATATGCTTCTACAGGTATGACGACCAAAGGCAGCCAGGTAGAGAAAGATCCATTTTATGCTTCCACAGAGGAAATGACAGAAATACAAATTAAACTCTTAATAAACAGTACAGAATCCACCCCCAAGTGAAAATACTTTAGGTATTTTCCTACAACAAAAGAGGTTTCTGGGGGTGACCACCCTGAAAAACATCAGAGAACCTAGCATGAAGCTGCAGGAAACCATGCTTCATCAGTTCTTCTCAAGGAACTGCTTTTTGTTTACTCAGAGAAATGTCAGAAATAAAGGTTTCCAGCAAAATATTAAATTCCCTAAACTAATTCAGAATATTGCACAAGGGAATTATTATACAAATTTCCATCTACTGAAACAATAGCACACTCTCGGAAAACACAAAAAACACAATCTGCTATTCAGAAACTCATCTTTAGATTTAGTTTTGGCTTGCAGTATCTAGGTGTAAAGTTTTCCATAGCCCCTCTTGGTGTAAACTACCCTAACTTCAAGAAAATTGATATATCTTCACTTGTCTCCATTAAGCAAGGCCTTTAGTTTAAAATATTTGGCAAGAAATCCATGAAATAGTTTGAGCAGAAGGTCCTTGACCTGCTGGAGCTCAGTATTAATGACTTCCTCTGCTTTAAAAATTACACATAAAAAAAAACTAAACCAAAACAAACTAAACATTAAAAAAAAAAAAATCAAATAAATCAACAACCCACATTGCTGTAAAAGTATGTAGAAAGTATTTTCCACTTTGTCTCTCCTAGAATCTACCCTCGAGGGCAAAGGTTATGAGGTTATGGCAGTCTTAAACCCTAGTTTCTCCTCAACGGCCTCTTCACCAACAGAGAATCAGCTCCCTATGTGCAGTTTCTTCAAGTTTTGATTCAATACAGATGCCTGGTTTTCCATTGTTTTGAAATCTTCTTCCCCCTTGAACACGTTTTTCTTTTCTTTGCCTTCTATGGTATATCTTGAAGACTTCTTTTTTTTTTTTTTTTTTTTTTTTTTTTTTTTTTTTTTCCAGTGGCTTTATCTGTTGTTTAATTCACTGATTTTTTCAAGGCTTATTAAACATTCCATTTGGCTGCCTACCCAGACTGTGTGACAAGATGACAACAGCCACCTGAGAGAGTCTGGAAGTTTCTGTTGCTGCCTCAGGCAGCAAGTTTGAGAAGATGTCTGAGGTTCCTTCTAGTTTTACATTTCTGTCATTTCCACTGTCTTTCTTCTTTGGCCCTGATTTATTTTATTTGGCCATAGATTACATGATCTCAAATTCAGCAAAGCTCTTAAGTGTATGTCCATGTTCATCCTGTGTAGAAAAGTAGTCAGGAATGAACTTGGATACCACTGGAATGACTTCCTGAGAATCTCAGTAAAGCCTTTTCTCCCAGCTCCCCTGTTTCCTCCTGTTCCTTCAAAGTATCTTTCATCCCCATACCAGTTTGCACATCAGACCTTCCAGCCAATCTTGTTCCCAGTCACTCTCCAGTTCATCCTTTTCCTCAAATGTCCTGTCTTCATCTTCTAAATCTCAGAATTATTTACTTGTAGCCTGAACTGATCCACCTATGTTCTCACAATCCAAATCCTGTTGTTCTCATGCTCAGAGCCTGATGGTGAGGGAGTAACAGGGATTAATGCAGCTCCAGCTGTGCAGTCTCTACCAAGCTGCCCTTCCATCTGCCTTCCTCTTCCACCGCTCCTAATAACAAGTTTGGTTACTGGTGCCCAAAAGAAATGAACTCCAGAGATCTTCAACCCAAATATAAGCAAAAACTAGGAAGACCAGGAAATGGGCAGTAAAAGACTGAGGACCAAAAAATGAGGACTGTGATATAAGTTCCCCTCTGTAGATGTGGTGAATTAGGAAGCAGCAATCAGCTCAAGAGTTACCACCCTCTATTTCCATCAATGGGTGCCAATGGTTCAAATCAACATAAGGACCAAACTGACAATTATACAACTTGAAGACTTCTCAGCAGGATATATAAAAAGAAACAAGAAGGTTCTTTTGAGGAAGGTATTGAAAGATCTTTGGTTGGTTGGGGTTTTTTTGTTTATTTGTGCAGGGTTTTTCATTTGGTTTTGTTATTGTTTTTTTTTTTCTTTCCAAAAATTTAATGTGATAGGAACGTGAACCTAGTAACAGTAAGTAATATTCCTGTCCTAAGACATTATATAATAAGTACGTCACCCCAGAACAAGTTTTTGTGGTTCATTTTGAGATGCTTGGAAATAAGATTTATGATTAAAAATGTAAGGATGGGAAGGGGACTATTGATCACTGTTGTAATAATGAGGGTTGTGCTTGCAGGTTTAATCTGTTTGTGCTAGGCAAGAAAGACACACTGAAGAAGAACACATATCTCTGGCACAAATACGAGGACATTAGACTGGCTCCAAGAAAGGCTGAAATCTGGAAGTAACTTTCAGGATTTCTGGGTTTATTTTGCTGCACCTGTTGGTTTAAGGTCTCAGTTTAAAATCATTATAATTTGATTCTTTTTTTGTGTTTTGGTTTTTTGCTTTGGTTTTGGTTGGGTTTTTTTTGTTTTAATATGAGAAGAACTATTAGTGATCCTTCTATCTAGCAAAAATGGGCTCCTAGTAGTGAAATATCTGGAAGATTATAATGTATTACACTAAGTAACTGATTTACCCTTCTTCATGTGGGCCAATTTACTGTAATTAAAGATTGCCACTTCAGCACAGAGGTTAAAGACCAGGGCTTGTACAATCATTTTCTAAAGAAATTCTGAAGAGATGGAAGAATGAGCTGTCTGCTCCCTCCATCATTTTGTTCTGCCTCTGCATTGTTAGCAAAGCTTGTTGCTAAAATGCATAATTTGCATGCACACAAGGAGCTTAATTTTGATCTCGATTACAGACTTGTTATTCCAACCCAGAGTGAATAAAAACTGCTTTATGTAACCAAAGATTGAACTGAGTCCTGAGGGCCAGTCCTGCAAGATGTTCTTCATATGCATTTAAATTCAGTTGACCTGTTTCTAAGGAAGAGGACAGTACAGACCAAATCATACAGAAAAGCAGCAAGTATTCTGCTTGGGTTCAGCCCTTACCTGCAGGAGTAACCACCTTATCTACAAGGAAACTACCTGAGGCACAGCTCACAGCTCACACCATCCTGGCCTTTCTACTGCTTAGTGTTGTGTCACCATTATGTGCTAAATAGGCAAAGAGATACACTGAGATCTCCCAAACATGCAAATGGCTCTGCCTTGGTCTGGGAATTTGAGGCAGGGAGAAAACAATGACGCTGACAGGCATTCAGTTGCTGGTGAAGAAATGGGGGATAGAAGGAGTAGCAAAAACAGGAGTGAGACCTGGGGAAGAGAAAGCCATGAATAAGACCTGATGTTGATGGAAGGAAATGGAGGGGGTATTTGCATGCTCAGAAATGAGTCTGCTCTGTAGGATGTAGCCAACAGTGTCAAATAGAAAGGATGCTTCCCAATTGACCTTGGGTATTCAAAAATTTATGGTATGTTCTGGTGAGCTCTTTGCTTGTAGTTCATTCATTTTATGCTGGGGCTCAGTACTTGTACTCTGATATACATTTGTACTTGTACTCTTTATATACATTTTCTTGACCTGAGGTTATCGTCAGCATTTCTTAGCTTTGCCCAAGAAGCAATTTAGTGCGAAATTATAAGAGAAATAAAATACACTAAACGCCAGACAACCATCAGACAGACATAGGCAGTATTTTCTCCTCTGGAAAAAACAAAAGTGCATAATGGAGTGTTAATAACTGTGAGATATAATTCAATTTAAATTAATGGACAGCTAAAACAAATAAGGTTGCCAAATTCTTCTTTTCCAAAGGGTTAATACTGAGGAAAAAAGCAAAAGAGTGACTGAAAGTAATTAAACAGGCAAGCTCCAGAGTTCGCAGGCTGATGGAACATATAGAATGTGCAAAAGGTACCTGGAACAGGCAAATAAAGCAGTGAGGAAAAAAGTATAGATGTATTCAGGCTTGATTGATTTAGCTTGACTGGATCAATCTGTTTAAGATTAATCTTTGAAATCATCAGCTCAGTTTGCAACTGCAGTCAAAACCACGAAGAAAAACTTTGGCATCACGAAGCAGGTTATTGAGAACAAGACAAAAGGAGTCATTTTGCTGCTACAGAAACCCATGATGAGCCTCCATACTGAGTACTAGGTGCTACAACTGGTGTAGTCCTGCATCTCCAGAAAACTGTCTTGTGATCAGGTAAAAACAAAAGGCTGAATGCAGAACCTGTTCAGCCATACCTGCAGTATGAGGGCTAGGGGACATTCAGTGAAACTAGCAGGGTCTCAGTATAAACGGATGAAAGACAGCGAGTATGTATTTACACCAGGACAGTGAACTCATGGAACTTGCTACACAGGAGTTTGTGGACACAGAGGTGTCAGCAGGGTCAGAAAGGGATTAGAAAAATTCACAGATGACAGACAGGTCCACAAGTGGATCCAAAAGGACATATCTTTTAACATCCTTGACAGAACAAATCTGGAACAGGGGAAGCAGGGGACAAACTGAAGAGGATGGCAGGCTCCAGTGCTCACCCTAAACAGCATCTCCACCCTCTACTGCTGGAAACACAGCCTTGGGTGAGATGAACTGCAGCTCAGGTCTGGTTTTATGTACTTAAAAATCAACTCAAAAGGCACTAGTCTTAGAAATCAAAATGCGGTGTTGATTTGATACCACTGTTGAGGAAGTGATAACTGCCAAATCAGTCTGAGCCAGAGCTAGAAAGGCAAAGGAAAACAAACCATTCTTGTTATTCCTAACAACAAAGAAACAATATAGATGTTAAAAGTGCAGCAGCTGGGACTGAGAATTACTATATCAACCACAAATGTGTTAGGGCATATGAGGCCCTGTAAAAAGGACAGTATCTCCAGAAGACATAGTACTACCATGTGAAGCACTGGTGAGACCTATATTCAGCTGTCCTCAACCATAGTAAAAAAAAAAAAAAAGTAATTTCAATGCGTATATCAGGGAATGGAGAGTCTTAATTAGGAGGTGAAACTAAAAAAGTATATCTTGATCAGCTCAGCCAAAGAAAGCCTGGGAGAAGAGATAATTTGTTCTCTATAAATGTATTAGTGAGGTAAATGTCAGAGGAGGAAGATGAGGTAATTAAGCTAAAGGAAAATGTTGTCACAAGAACTAATGAGCGGAGCCTAACCAGAAATATCCTCAGGCTGGACTTGCTAATCTACAGAGCAGTTCAATTCTAGAAAAGCTTTCTGTTTGAAGCAGGAGGGAGAAAACTAGTAGATTTAAGCTGGTCCTTCATCAGCCTGTGATAGGAATAACACAAGGAGGAGAGCTGCAGTAGCAAAGGACAAAACTTGATGACTCAAGAGACCCCTTGCTTTACCACGTCCCTTGCTCTCAGTGTCCCTTAATTGGTGAGCAGGGACAGGAGATAAGAGTGGCGAGTCCTGTGGGATTTCTCATGTCAGGGACCTTGAGGAAGGGGAGGAGCAGCTGCCTACGACTTTGCATGGCCCCACCACCAGGTCAGCAGTACCTCATGATCAGCAGTGTCAAAGGTGACTGACTAATCAGGCGTGAGGCTTTGAATGACTCTACCTATTGCACCCTCAAATGGGGCTCATTAGCAGGAGACTGCAGCATGTGGTGTGGATGGGGGATGTCAAAAGCACTGGACTTCACATTATTCTGCCTTTTCTAGACCCAAGGTCACAAGTATGTTTATTGAAAACCTGTATTGTATATTCCTCTGGCCATTTCAGTGTTGTCCTTTTGACTGTTTGAGGGGTTTCTCCACTCAAAGCCTTCTTTCTATTCAGTGTTTCTGCTTTTCCTCTTTCTCTGTTCTCTTTTGACTGAACTGCTCCCACCCTTCCTTTTATCCCTACTGCTTCTGCATCCAGAGGTAAGTAGAGGTGCAATAACACCCCAACACCACATCCAGCTTTGGTCACAATGTTCCTAATACTTCATACTTACATGTCAAGAAATGGAGGGAAAGAAACAGGTGGAAAATCTGCAGGGGAGGTTCTTTATGCTTGCACTGCCAAAAAAGAAAGCACAATATATCGAATATTGGCTATATTTTTAAATGATGGTAATTAAATCTTCACTGATGTCTCCTTTGTCACCTGGAATATTTAATAAAGCCACCGGGGTTTCCAGCTTTTGCCATTAAAACTGATGCTAGTTATTTTCAACACCCTCAGGGCAGTAGTTTAACATTGTATCTCTCCCTTTTTTTCCCCCCATGAAGTTTTCATATTTCCAAGTCACTGAACAGAGTCCTGTGATTGCTGCTGTTTAAATATATTCTAATGCAGAGCATTTAAAATCTACAGGACCATAATCAACTCAACACACACAATACTGCTTTGAACACTAGAGTGCTAGGGAATAACAGAAAGGCTGCAGAAAGATATCTAATTAGCTCATTTTAGCAATCTAAGAAATCTGTTTAATATTATAGCCAAAGGCCCAGAAAGCCAAGTTTTCACTACGGATGTGTCCAATATTTCTGTGACCTGTACTGTTACAGACCCAACAATGACATCCGTACCAGTCTGCATAGGGTGTCACTTGAAACAGAAGATGTACAGGAGATATTCCAGTCAACTGTGAGTCATTCCCCTACAGTCCTATCTGCTCCACACCTCCTGGGCAGGAAATGAAGGGCCTAAAGAATGATGTAATGTACCTATCACTGATGCAACCTCAAAACAAACGGGGGGCTGAAAGTTCACATCTGGTGCTGTGGTTTCTATTCATGCTGGATGTGTGTGGTCAGAAAAGAAATGAAGCAGATATCGACATGTAAGCATTGCAAGTCCCTCCAACCCCTAATAAAAAATAGTATTAGCAAAGGTGTTGTTAGATGTATGGATCTAAAAAAGGAAAAACCTTTTACAGTCAGCACTTCAAGCAGATACTGGAAAATTACCAATAGGGCAGAAAGCCTAATTCTTTTGCCTGACTTCACAGAGGAACAGATCTGTGATGCAGCTGTTTTCAGCTCTGTGTCAAATTGCAAAACCAAAGTTGTCATACTTTGAAGGATAAAGAGAATAACAGCCTTTTAAACTCTACTCAAAGTGTCAGGACCTCAACCCCTCACAACCACTCCACCTTTAAATCAACAGTAAAGGGTTCACTGATTTCTAGGGTAATAGGAATTTGCTTGCATTTGAATGTGACATTATCATGGATGTACTGTTCTCAGGAGAACAGATTGCTATGGGCCAGAGCCGGACATCGATTTCACACCAAATTCCTCATTGATCAGGCATGGTAGGAAGTCTATTCATTGAATTGATAGCAAGATATAGCTATACAGTATTTGTTTTCCTTTTAATATACAGCTTCAACAGCAAGCCATGCATGAATTTAATAAAAGAAGATAATAATCTATCCATTCTATGAGCTATAGACTGAACCTGGGTGGTTATCAGACCTGCCCTCAGTGCTATAAATCATGTCAAATAGGACACTCATTTTAGCTTTATGAACAAAACAAATACTTGTGTTTTAAATTTGCAGAACCTGTGCTTTCTTCTCACTCACATTCAGTAAATCAGTAATTGTATTCAGTTATTGTTTATCAATGTAAAACCATCAACAGAAGAGAATCAAACCTATTTACTGTTTTTTACCAATCATTTGAGGGCAACAAAGTAACTCTAACCAGTGAATTAAAGTACTTGTAGTGGCTGTTGCAATGCTAGTTTTTCAGTATACTCTTTCACCCCTTGCTTCATATTTAGGATTGGAGGTTTTGCTAAGGTCATCTTGCAAAACAATAAAAGGAGACGCTTTGAATATGCTAATATCTTCTGTCACAGGAGAGCTAACACTGGTGACAGAGAAAATGGGCTGATGTAAAATTCATTGACAACTGTAAGGGGAACTGAATGGGTGGTACAATTGTTAGCAGAGTGCTGTGTCTGCAGCTCGATCTGGGAATAGATCCTTAACAATCATTTTCTCCTAGATGCTTGTAAATGACAGAAGTCAGGCAAAAAGAACTACACTTCTAATGCTTTTCAAGAAGAAAAGATCTGTACTTTTAAAACACAGGTTGAAAGTTACTTTTTAGGTGCGGAAGTGGCTCAAATTCAGCTCTGATTCTTCATTCAGGGAAAATCAATAAAGACAAGAAAGGAACTGTGGGTGCAGACTGGCATAAATAAAAATCAAAAGCTGCACTGACATGTGTGAAGAGTGCTGCCTAGCAGCACTATTCTCATTTCACGACACAACAGGATGGCACTGTTGTTGTTACTAGCATAATTAAACATCAGAGTTTCAGTAAATTACATCATTTTTCTCCTTTACCAGTTTATGTGGAAAGAATTAAAGGTTTGCTTTCTACCTTACCTGACCTAGCAAATATGAGGTGGTTTTGTGCAATGACCCACTCAGAATAGTACAGGATAAAATCAGACTATTGTTAAAAGAACTCTGGAACCTAAAGGATGCTGGCCCTTATCGCAGGACATGGCAATCCAGCAACTCTAGAGTAGCAAAAGTATCATGGAAACACGGTTATGGTAGTGTGATCTGCTGAGCTACGTAACAGATGAACAAGGTAAAGAAAAAAAAATCTTTCTAACTTTCTCTTAATCATGGAATTCATGTAACCTTTCATAATTATTATAGTGATTTGAAACCAAGTAATATCATAAAAATATAAACATTTGGGAAAGAAATTCAAACTAACTCAGAGATTCATTTATTCCTCCACATTCAGCTGATGAGAAAGAAAAAGACCGCTCTTGGTTACAAGGAATTTATTCCCTAAATCAGCAAAAAACATAGAAGATGGTAACAGCTTAAAAGAAAAAGAAGCAAGTGGACAGAAATTACACAGGATGACAGGGCACAGAAGCTCTGGCAAAATTATCGATTTTATCACTGTTCATCTTTACCTGGGGTAACCCCAGGAATAGCTGAGACTTTGGGAAAGGTGAAGTAGGGCTCTGTGGTTTTCCCTTGTGCTTAATGAAACATCTAGAAGTTTTGTTAAGGTACCTTTGGATAACATACAATCGAAGGAAAATTGTGAAGGAAGACTCTGAACGTTCCACCTTTGATCCAGCAGTAGCTGGGTAGAACAGAGAACAGATCAGCAGCACCATGGGTGATGGGAGCACAACTCAGAGCATCAGGGGGTCAGACAACAATGAGGGAAAATCCTCTAAGTGAAACACTAACCAGAAAAAACCTTGAAAATAAAGAAAAAAATGCAAAGGCTTTCTTTTCATTGTGCAGAGTATAAAACCAGTTCCTTCACCAATACAGATGTTTGTTGGAGACCAATATGTGTCAGCAGCATCTCCTGCTACCAGTGTTAGCAAGACACAATCAAAAGACAGTTGCAAAATTAGCTGAATCCTAATCTACATAGGAGCTTTCATCTGCATAGCTCAAAGTGCTTTTTTTCCAAGTGTTTGACAGTAGAAGGAATCATTACATGGCTTGACCACCTCTGCCATTAATTGTTTTCCATTTACTAAACGAAACACCTAGTGATTGTCTAAGAAATAACTTATATTCAGCTCACACAGAGATTCTGAAAATATCTTTTACCTTGGATTGAAAATCTTGGGAAATGGAGAATTCACCTGTCTTGGGAGCATATTCCAACATTTAATCATTCTGATAGTTAAAAAAAAATAAACTTAATCTAAATTAATCTGGATTCAGTTTCCAGCAATTGATTCTTCTCAGGCTTTTCTTAGATTGGTTGAACAGTTCTTTAGTATTTTCATTTTCTCCTTGTGAAGGTCCTTATACACTGCAATGAAGTCATCTTTATTCTACTCCAATAAGATTCAGCTCTTGAAGATCTATTATTATAGGTAGGGCTGACTTTAAATAAGACCTGTGTTTTGTTAGGTCTTCACAATTCAGGTATTTTTTCCTACTACAAAATAAAATGGAATTTCTGTAACGTTCTAAATGCAAGATTTTTCCTATTTACTCACAAATTACAAGTGAATTGTTGGATAGCATCAGACTTATCAGCAATATCTACATCCCTAAAAACTTTCATTTATCATAATTTCCCTTTGATGACTGTCATTGATGGTGACTTGGCTATATACTATATTTTTTTAGCTATGCAAAAAAACATAATACTGTCTCCATTTTCTGAATAAAGATATAGAGGTACAATGTGATAATGCAACAGTGGCAGAAATTTAATAGTAATCCTCCTGCCTATTTGGCTTCTTGCAGCACTTTAACTTTGCTGGCTGGTCCAAGTGTGTTCCTTAGTAGTCCTCTCACCTTCTCTCTTTCCATTTTGTACCCTAAACCATGCCACCTTTTATTTACCTATGTAAAGTAAATACATGTCTTCCTATGGAATAGTTCCAAAATGGTTACAGTTAGAGGCCAGTTCTAAGGGAACAAAGGAACAAGGCTTAAGATTAACACAAAAATCTAGAAATTAGGTATGTGTCTTTCATGGGAATGTAAGGATATGGTTGAAATGGCCTGTATTTATGGCTTTCAGTGGTTTGTTTGTTTGTTTTTCCCAAAAGTATGGTTTTACCTGAAAGAGAAGTCTAGCATTATCTAAAAGGAAGTAGGAGTGCAGAATATTAGATTATTTCAGCAACTCATGAGTTCCTTATTATTTTCGAAATATCAGTTCTGCTTAGAAGGTTGATTTTAAAAAATCCTGATAAGGTCACAAAATAGTTTTTAAAAGTCCCACCAGTGTATTTTCTGAATTTTCAGAATGTTCCAAAATTCCTTCTGTCACTCAAAATCCAACAGAAAAAAGAAACTAAATGAACAAACAAAAAAATTTTCTGAACATGGAAACAGGCCAAGAATCTTTTTTTTTTTTTTTCTGATAGTTTTCAACAACTTCAAACTCCTAATCATTTTTGTCAAATTAAAGTACCAAAACATTAGGATGACTAAATCTGAAATGACTTAATTGTTGACCTTTAAACTACAGTGTAGAATGGGAAATAATACTGCACAATGGGAACTGATAAATATCAAAATGTCTTTTTAAAGAAAGAGATATTTTTGCTGTTGATAATTGAGGAGACTTATTATGTGTCCTGGACAAAAAACAAGCTAGTGCCTCCTAGCTTTTCCTATTCACTTGGCAAAGTAATCCTGGATAACAAACAAATCACAACATTTTCATTGCTGTGGCACTTCAAAGGGAAAAAAAAAATTAAGTGTATCAATAGATATAATTTATATCTAGTGAAAACTTCAGCCGGTATTAGGCAGGAGAAAAGCTCTTAATTTTAGATTCAGATGCATACCTAAATGTGTCAAGAGCTTCCTCTCCAGAACCCGGTTCCAAGTCGTCGTTCTTAAAAGCAAAGCAAACTAACCATATCTAAGCCATATAGGCAAAATCAAAACCCATCTCCTGCCAATAGTCAGCCACATAAATTAGCAATATGAGAAACCACAGTAGCCATCAAAGATGTAGACAGAAAATACATTTATAGGCAGAAGACACACAAGATCTTCCAAAGGCAGGGAACAGGAGATGAGAAGCAGTTGTAGCATGCAAAAACACTGGACCAGATCCCCAAGGCGCTGAGAATCAGAAGCTATTTTCAGGGGTATGATGGAGAATGAGCTGAGGGCAACATGTTTTGCTATTGGGCTTTTGGGTTCTCCCTGCACTACAAACTGAGATAAATTGTTATGAGTCATTAAAAGCCACAGGAATTAGATGATTGAAACTTCAACAATACCTTTTACTACCGTTTGTTTTGTTTTTCGTTTTTTTGTTTTTCCCCATTCGCTGTACCTGATTATGATTAAACTAGGAGAGTACAATTCTGGATCCACACTGTTGTTGACTTCACTTGGTGCACAGCCTAATCCAAAAAGTCAGACTTCTAGAAGTTCTTAGGAATCTAAATAAATCACATCAGTATTCAGCACCTACCATATTCAATAGGAGTTTGGCACCTGGATGCTTCTGAATATCATCCTTGACATTTATCTGTATCGTTATATTTCCAAATGTCTTTTAAAAACCTGGTCCAATAAAAAAAAGAGGGGATTAAATGATACATCAAAATGAATGTTCGGAGGAGTTTATAATCCTGGCAGACATCCATTACATACAGTTCTCCATATCCCAGGCCACTATAACTAAACACAATTAGGTCTGCTGCTGCCTGACTAGAGTCTTTGGTCTTGAAAACCATCTCTCTCTTGAGTTGCCTGGGCCTCAGAGACTAATTGTGTTTGTGGCAGTTTGTCAGCTCCTTTTTTAAAAAATATAACCTTTTGACAATTGTTTATGTTTCCCAGGAACATAAGAAGAATCTAATTTCTCATGAAAAAAAGAAAAAGTCAAGACAAAGTGGTGCTTTGTCACAAAGGGCTGTAAAGAACAGTATCTTGCATCAATATATAGAGAATTCTGCCACTCCACTCAAAAATCAGAAACTCTTCCCTAGCTCCAGTGACGTGTAGTTCTTGTATGACAGCAGAGTGGAGCTCATTCCAGCAGGAGTGATTAAAGAGTTTATATAAAACAGAATCATGGGATCTCTTAAAATAAAAATAATATATATTTCCCACTGTGTAGCTGTTTTCCTTATAGAAAGCATCTACTTTATCAATATAATTGTTAGATAATAACAACCAGTGACCACATTTCATAGTTCATGGCACACGAACTGAACCTGATTATTCCATAATCTCAGGGGGGGACACCTTATCTTCTACTTCTTGTGTCTTGGTCCATTTGATGACTGGTATGCCTCATTCTTCAAAACTTTACAAAACTTTAAATTCTAGCTCCCTGCTTTCTCCCTGAAAAATTACATCATACACATCTTGCAAGGACAGATAGCACACCTTTTAAATGCCACTGAGGATGGAGATCATGTTTTGTACCATGAGACCTATAGCTGGTCAAATCAAAATGTCATGTGGTTTTCAGGGATGCTGACTGCAGGGAATGCAAGTAAGCAAGCAGCAGGTTACTCAGCTTGTGTGAAAATCATGCCAAATAATGAAAGTGCTCAAATACTTCTCTAAAAGTCTTACATCTCAACATCTATATTTTATTAAAAATTCCCACTGTACAAATATCTTACGTGAAAACAGGAACATCATTTTTCCAAGTGACCACCATGTAAAACCAGTTCACGGTCTACCAAGTCTGTTTCGCAGCAAAAGTGTCCTGGTCAGACTACATTAATTTAACTGCTAATGAAGGCAGCAGTCAGTGGATCAGTGTGTGCTGAGAGAGGAGAAGAAATGGAGAAAATAAATGAAAAACACTTGAAGAAGGAACTTGTTAAAGAGTGTATCTTTTTTAGAGTGTCTCCTTTTAATTATTCTTACAGAAAGCAATCACGTTTGGACTCATCTTTTGTACTCAACCTATATTAAGTCTTTCATTTTCCTCACTGACTTAAAGCAATGTTCTTTATTCTTCCCACTTCAAATGAAATATCCACATCATTTGTTAATGCAGGTTGTTGGTTGTCAAAGCTTGTAAGGGTCCTTCAATTTTGGGCAACTCACAGCGCCTTAGGCTTCAATCCATGAGATGTAATAAGGCAAACTGTAATATACAAGCCATGAACAGACATATCTATGGAAAAAAGGTTTCACTTTCTTATGCTCATATAGCTCAGGGTAAATTCAACTAAAATCCCATCTGACTCTGACATAGCATGAAAATAATTCTTATTCATTAGAAATTAGATGATAGCAGGAAAAAAAAAAAATCCTTATTTTATATAGATATAAGAATTTCCTCTAAAGTGGTTTTCATTTTTGTCCTGTGTGGAAGAAGGGAAAGGAAGTATAGAGGGATCTTGTTCCATGTTTCGTACTTTGTGTGTTCAGGTTCCTGGTGTTTTTTTCTGTAATTTAGGGAAGGAGAAAATTGTTCCATAACAGCTTAACTAACTTTACCACTCTGATCTCTAAGGATAAACTAGGTGTTCATAGTTTACCACTCCTGCTTCTACTTTCATATTGCAAATCTAAAGAAAGAGATTTCATGAACACTGAATATCCTATTCAAACCATTCAGCCCTAAAATAATTCCTATGTCATTATGCTTTTCTACCTATTGTTCAAACAGAAACTAAGCTTGTACCGGTCATCAGTGCTAATATGCAAATTCAACTCCCTGTCATCTTAGCAAAATTGAAAAACAGCAATTTCTCACCCTTTTATTTCATGACAAATTATAACAAGAATTTGTCAAGAAAAAGCATTGATCTTTTAACAAATATCTTGTAAAATCTTCCTATTATTCTTTATTTCTTATAACAGGTATTACAGTCTGCGCCTTAGGTGTCCCAAGCCCTCATGAAGGCTTGTCTAGCTGTTCAACAAGAAAAGGAATTTCCCTGAGACCAAGTTCTTCCAAGGTGTCTTGGCAGTACGGTGCCACCCTATATTGCATCCAACATGGCCGAAAGACACTCAATCCCTTACATTATAGATTTCTAAAATCAGAACGAAGTCCATGCTAACTTAGAAGTCCCCATAGCTTTGAACTATCTAGGCAAAAAAAAATGCTAACATTTAAATGTCACTGAACTTGGAAAAGAATCGGGCTTTAAGGAGCTAGGTTCAAAGTGCACTGACAGAACTAGTTGCAAGAGTAAAGGAAGTAGTAAAGCTTGCTGAAAGACATATTTGCTACTACATTTCCAGAAAAATTGCATTTGTTGGAGATGAGCCAGTTTTGATCACACTTTCTTCACTCTAACCAAAATTCTCTGGAAAGAGAGACCTGTCAAAGCTAGGATAGCCCAGTCAGTCAAAATTAACAAAACCATATGGATGGCAACATCCCTGGGTCAAAAGTGTGACTGTACTAGGCAGAGCAGTCAGTCTCCTGAGTTTTTGCTGGAGCCAGTTCCACTTCATTACACATCTCTATGTTCAGCAGCCCACAGCCAGCAGCTGCCTCCACTGCCTTGCCATGACCTGGGCCAGCAGAGATGCAGGTTTGACTTTACTCCAAACTCAGAAAAGCAGAGATCTGATCCTACCCCTTCAGAACTCTTTGAAAGACTATTACCATCATCTGAAGATATGATACAAAGTCAGGTTTTGATTTCAAATGTTTTTTTGGCAAATAACAGCACCAGCATCTTCTGGCCAGCAAAGTGAACTCACAGTCAAGAAGTACATGGAGAAATATGTCTGTGTGCTCAGAAAATGCTCCTCTGTAGCTAGGCACACACAAATCTGTGAAACACTGTGAATATTCCCCAAAATAGAGAGGTATAGCAGTAAGAGAGTGGGCTACACCCTGCTGAGTTAATTCACATGAATAATCCCAGGGCTTTCCATCAGACTGTTTGTGTCAATAAGACAAACAAGTTTGGGCCTGTCCTGAATATTGTTCATTACAGATTACAACAGGGCAGATGTAATTATGTAAGCGAGAGAAAGGCAGCAGAAGCAATTCCTGAAGGCAGGACATCATTAAGATTTCACAACAGGCACATTTTCCCAAGGGATCTAGAGGAAACGAGACCCATGTATTTCCTGAGGCCAGACTCTATGTTTGGCTTCATACATCCAAGTGCATTCTTAATTATGGCATTCATTTGAAAGGCAAAAAGTTCCTTCGGAAGTGAACAGGATTTGAAACGGGTTTTAAAAAAATGTCCAGTGCCTCATCCTACACAATGTGGAACAAGTGCTGGAAAAGAAAATCCCAGAATGGTCAAATTTGGACATTTACAATGTGCAATTTTCTCTGGATAATGGACAAATAAACTTGTGCATTGCAAGGAGAAGCAGTTGCTGAGTGTTTCTATGATTAGGGCATTCTCAATGAGAAGAACCAAGTCTGTAAGACAACTCTGAAACAAGTCAAGAGGCATCAAGAGTGAAAGCAATCAAAGGTGGCTGATGAGCATAGCACATCCAACAGGAATATAAAGAGGTACTGGCTGCGCTTCAATTTGAATTCATTATAGGATGAAGAATCAACAAAATACTTTGCCTTGCTTTAACATTACATCAAAAGTATTTATTAAAGGTTGGAAATGGTGCTCAAAGCTAGCTAGTCACACCATTGGGTGAGGAAAGTCAACACATACACCCAAGACAGGTTTGTTTGGGTTTTTTAATCTAGGGAAAACTGGACTAGGCATTAAGAAAATCACAGGTCAACTGTCTTTAATTAAAGGGGAATGCTTCAGAAATTACTCCTTGAAGCAGGAAATTTCCTGTTGGAAAAAAAAAAAAATTATATTGAGAGAATTGCCCCATTATATGTTTTTCTTGGGTTAAGCAAAATAATTCATACATCAGAACAATGTAGCACCATCATACTGCCACCTGAACTGCTTTGCAATAGGGAAAATCAATGTTGTAGCTGTGTATAGAACTGTGCTATGTAGTTTTATAAACACACATGCACATATACCACACATATATGTAAGACAAACATGAAGCCCCCAGGAACTAGAGCTAAATTCTGATCTAATAGAGAGCATCTCTATTGGATTTGATGTGGGAGGATGCCTGTGTGTGAATCTTGCTTAACTTTGTTAGGTGGCAATACTATTTCTGAATTGTTCCACTTCACATCTTAATCAAATCCACTCCTCTGTGACTATAATACACAGCTTCATAATAATGAAGCTTAATGAATAGAATTAAAAGTTGATTAATTGTAAGCACAGTTAAACACAGAAATGCTTCTTTGCCATAAAATCTGTCTACTGTTAAAAAATTGACACTTGCTGCCCTCTCCGTCTTTGGATTTTCAAACAGCTTTTACAGGTTTTTCAGTTCCTGCCTGCAATTCAAATCCACTTTAGTTTTTGTCCTCCTTGGCCCTTCATCCTTTTGCACCTCCACTTTCCTCTATGTAAAGGCAGAAAGTCACATCAAGTTTAGAAAATCTGCGATACATATCTGACATTGCCGCAACCTTTTTAATATAGTTTAACAAAACTCACAGTGTAACGACACAGGACAGTATTATCCTGTATCTGCAGAGATTCCTATAGAGCCTCTATTCACAAGCTCATTAACTGATCTTCTAAGAGTATGGTTCTGCCTTACGACTGATGAGTCCTCAGCCTACTTCCAACCTCTTAACACAAGAAAATGAAAAGAAGTTTTTTGACATCAGAGAGAGCAAGGACATAAATATTTGAGGGAGGTAAAATATTGAAAAGAGAGGATAAAGATTGACTTTGCCAGGGGAACAATTTTTTTAAAAAAATCATGTTGGAAGCGTTATGCAACATTATGTACGTATGTTTTTGTCTTCCTTGAGTGTCCTTGCCTGGATCATGTTCCTCTTGTAGTCTTATAAAAACCAGTGCAGCCAAGGTTTTCACAGAAATGTGCTGAGCAGGCATATCCTTCAAAAAGAGCTGCTGTGAGACATCCCAATGTACTTACATACATATCAGCAGAAGAATTAAAGTCAGGCAAATACTAACTAAACCCACTTAAACCCTTTGGAAATCCTCATCGGGGATATGTTCCCTGTTGAACACTAACCAAATTTATCTGATTGTAAATGATATTCCAAGCTCCTAAGTCACTTGGACAACCAGGAAAAGGTCTATTATTCCTTTATACACAGAAATCAGCAACTATATGTTGTACTTCATTTTTTCCAGGAAGGAAACATGATTTTTCAAATAATTTAAGCCTCCAGACATCTAAAGGAGAAGTATTAGTTATAAGTAAATTATTATTATTTTCTTCTTACCAGATCTTCACAAATATACCAAAATTCAAAAAGACTCAAAAAGTGAATCAGAATATTGAAATATTTTAAAAGCTTAAAATTATATATGAAAAATATAGATTCCTGAGATATTGTTTATCTAATTTATGTATTCCTTAAAGCTCTAGAAAATAGGCAGATGATACAAAGTCTTATAAAAAATATAAATGTGGTGTGTCAAGTGAAAAATAACAGTGATTAGCTTAACAGCATCTTGGGCATGTATCTTCTACAATACATCATGTATTGGGAGTATGTTTTACTCAGGTTACAGAATTAAACCAGTAGGAGGTCAAATTTGAATTAATATACAGGTTCACTAGGAAATATTGATAGGTTTAAGTATGATTCCTTGTAATATGCTGTTTCATAAAGCTACAGTTTGGTTGATGGGGAAAATGAGATGCATAGACTAAAATTATACAGTATTCTTGAAACACATTTGAAAGAGGTTTTGAAGAAAGCACAACACAAAAATTGCTTTCATAAATACGGACTCCAGTTCATGTGGTGCATGAAATTGCTGTGATTTTCCTTACTGTCTAGGAGGTGCCTGCCATTTTTCAAGACAGACTTAATAATACTGTCTACCGCAGTACTGTCTACTCCAACTTTGCCTTGGTGTTGTTTTGTTGCTTTAACTCTGATACACATTATGCAGCACCCAGCAAGGACAAGCAGACCACGCTGGTGGCAAAGCTAAAGCTACCCAACAAGTGTCATGCATCTCCCGTGTAAAGGCCACCATATGGATTTCTGTGTAACCCAAATTCCTCTGGGATGAGACAAACCTATAGAGTCCATGAAGGCTGATATCCCGCTCGTTGACCCTCAACCACCATGGAGGAGCCTGTTCAGTGTGGGAGTAGACCCCAGCCAAGTCATTGGTATCTCTTTCCTGAAAGCTCTATCCAGAGCTTCCTTTTGCCTATCTTCTCTGATATCTGTAACACATATTTGGCAACTATGAGCCTTCAGACGATTTAGGTATCACAGAATAACAGAATGTTAGGGATTGGAAGGGACCTCGAAAGATCTAATCCATCTAGTCCATTTCCTGCCAGAGCAGGAACACCTAGATGAGCCTACACAGGGAGGTGTCCAGGCGGGTTTTGAATGTCTCCAGAGAAGAAGACTCCACAACCTTCCTGGGCAGCCTGTTCGAGTGTTCTGTCACCCTCACCATGAAGATGTTTCTTCTCAAATTTAAATGGAACCTCCTGTGTTCCATTTTATACCCATTACCCCTTGTCTTATCATTGGTTGTCACAGAGAAGAGCCTGGCTCCATCCTTGTGACACTCACCCTTTACATATTCATAAACATTAATGAGGTCAGTCTTCAGTCTCCTCTTCTCCAAGCTAAAGAGACCCAGGTCCCTCAGCCTTTCCTCATAAGGGAGATGCTCCACTCCCTTCATCTTTTTTGCTCTGCACTGGACTCTCTCCAGCAGCTCCCTGCGCTTCTTGAACTGAGGGGCCCAGAACCGGACACAGTGTTACAGATGTGGCTCTGAAGACTGGTTACCTCTGAAGTTTGTTTACTTTGCCAGGACAGTGCTGAAACTCTTTCCGTCCCAGAGATCACATTCCTTTCACAGGTTAAGTACAGAGTATTAATGCACAGCCACTTCTTGGCATTGAATACCAACAGAGCTTAAAAATCAGACTTCTAAAGTGAGATGGCAACAGAAGTGGCCATTACCCTGTAAAATGCTTTTAATCTTCTAACCATTGGGAACAAAAGAATACACAGATAGCCCCAGAGTGCCAGGGGTTTACACCAAGTTACAGTCAGCCTGCAGCTGTAGAGAAATACTGCAAATCTGCTCCAGCAAAATGTCCTGCTCAACGTTAGACAGCCTGGCTGAGTGTTGCCTAGTAGCTCTTTATGCTTGTGAGTGTCATTGTTCTTGGTGAAAAAAATGAAACCATGTTAAGTGCAAGAGTGAAACGACAAGCATCTTACTGTTCTCTAAAAACTCTCCCTGATTGCATGTCACTCACTTTAAATTCTGATTAAAAGAGGGCATTGAGAATCTCAGCTGGGAAGGCAAAAGGATAAATGGACCTATCATTAGATAAATTTTGCACAAACTACCAGGCTGGGTAGCCTTGATTTCAGAGCAAGCTACTAGGAATCGTCACTACCCAGATGTTAGCATATGGTCTCACATTGCATCATTTACAATCAAGCACTGCATTTTTTTTTTTTTTTTTGACTAAAAACACCTCTCAAACAAATAGAAGTGCTCTATGTAAAACTAAGGGTAGCATTGATGTGGAGCACTAAGGACAGCTTTATTTATAACCTTGGAGATGGAGAAATAACAATACACATGGGAAACTGAGAAGTGTGGTCAGTACTGAGAGGACAAAATCAGGAAGACACAGCTAGTCCTGTCTTGGCATGACTTTGAAAATACCTTGTTAGAGCTTAGACTTAGAGGCTAAAGCAGGGTGAATGACCAAATGGGGACAAAACAGACTAAGGTAGGACATGGTCATGCTAATAATCAGTGTGATTGGACTATCTGCCCATTTCTCATTTTCAGATGATTTTCATCAATTGTCTGAAGAAACAGAAGAGCAAGTTTCCCATATGCTTAAAGCCAACATGGAAAGATTCATCAGCCAATATGAGCTGGGACAAAAAAGAAAAATAAGCATGTTACTGAAGAAGTGTTGACAATGACTGAGGTGCAGGATAAGTAAAGTAAATGCTAAATACATACACAGGGTCTTGAAGGTGAGAAGAAATGCAGATTGTCTTTTTAAATGTTCAGAACTTGCAACAAGGCTAAAGTGTTTTATTAGTCAAGGGTAGAATAAGGTTCTTCAGAACGCCACTAAGTGTTTAGGATTCTCTGGAGCAAGGGCTCCTGCATATTCACTTGATCTCAATCTCTTTCTATGCATTATGTTACCACACTAACACCCCAGCTGTATTTGGTGTTCATTGTCATTTTCTAGGAGTGAGCTAATGATACTGCTATAAAACAACAAGCAGCTGGTGGCACAGTACTAATAACTATTATTCAACATGAATTAAAGAAAACTTTTCAAAATACATCTGATAATGCAACCCAACTCTTCTCCCATTCCCAGCTGCTGACTCATCTGTGAACATTGCCTGAGTGAGGAAAGGGACCAGCAAAGAGCTCTGTTTTGTCTGGATGCCTCACCATAGGTTGTGCATGTGGCACTTGAACAGTTCACTGAAGCACTAGCTTGACAATAAGTCTCACCAAAAGACTGATATTTCTCATTCTAGTTAGGCTGTGTGCCACTAGAGATTTTTGTTAATATCACACCCACTTGTGGCTAGGAGTAGGTAGAAGTGGTGTGAGAGATCTAGACCTGAAATTGTTGAGGCCCTAGACTATTCTGCAGTAACCAGTAAGGGAATCATTTGGGACTGCCTTACACAAACTGGTCTAGCAGGGAAACATTGGTTGAATTTGAAGCCAATTTGGCTTTGGAGAAGAATGAAAAGAGAAATCTAAACCTACCAGCACCATGGAACAGGCATGAGAGATGACAAATAGGTTGCAGTATAGTTGCAGCCCCTGTCCAAGACTGGGGTTTCAGCAGAGGTTTGGTTTGTACCTTAGGATACAGTAGAATGCAGTAAGTTTGACTTTCAACTGTGAAAATGGTGGTGTGAAAAGGGGGAGAGGATCGTCTGCTTTTGTGGTGGCAATTGTCACAGGGAAGAGAAAGGAAAACCTTGGCTCTGTAAATTGTTAAAATAAGGACATATTTAATTTCTGTAGCTATCAATAATATTTGGGGAAAGTGAAATATACAGGACTTCATCTACCTATTTGTAGCATTCCGTAAGGCCAATGCACCTGGTGATTTCTTTGAAAGGTCTTAGATTTGCATTTTGTAAATAAATATATAAATAAATTAAGATCTCAATAAATGTATGGTTTGTTCCTGGACAATGGGCTTTTCAAGATACATAGAGCTATTTGTTTGGTTGGGTTTTTTTTAAATGAAATTCTGTTTCAGAAAGACAGTGAGAATTCAGTGGGAAAGTACTATATTGATACAGTCAGAATACAGCCTCAGTTAAGTCTTCGAAAAATGGAGCCTTTAAGTTACACACTGAGGCCTTCAACCTGCAAGAACTTCATGTATATACTTGCCTTTATGCATTGCAGTTAGACCCACTGATGTCGATGCAATTGCTTTAATGGATAAAGTTATGTTCCATGTGTCTCAATTGATCATAGCCTGCACATGTGCACAAATACTGTGTCACAATATCATTTATATATACAAATGTTAAAGTGATTTTCTGTTCACACATTTAGCTAGCAAACTCAGATGAGCAAATACTCAATTCGAGAAAAGCTCAGTGTGAATGAGGTCTTTTAGTAGTGCACATCTTCAAAAAATCGACTTATTTATAGCTGAAGTTAAAACAAGGGCTGCTGTTTGATTTGGTAGCACATAAATGGTTTCCTAAGAGAAAAGAAGGTGGGTTGTTCTCAGATAACCAGGTATAAAACTACCTCCTGTGACAGTTCTCTCCAACAGAGCTCCAGCAAGGAGCTGTAGAAGAAGGATGCTGCTTTCATCTGTAGATGCAGGAGCTTTCTGAAGGCAGAACAAATTATGGGTGCCCTCCATTCCACAAGAGACATCAGTATGAGCTCAGAAACCTTCATAAAACAAAGCAAAGCTTGATTACCACGTAGGTAGCACCAGGCTCCCACTAGCTCTAGTACAGTTTTGTTATTATTATTGGACCACTGGGGTACCCAGAAGTCAGGGAATTTCAATACCCACACATTCTCATTGAATATTAATGCCAAAACCATAACAATAGTGGCTAATAATGCAGCTTTTCACTGCCATGTGAATTACACATCAATATTAATGAAGCCTTTGTTAACATTCAGTGTTCTTTCCTTTCTGTGTCTCTGCCAGGATTTTGGAGTGGTTTATGCCAACAACACAGACGTAGATGTCAACCCTGAGCAGGTCCTAGACATTTCAGAAAGGGCTTGTTTCACAAATGTAGATTTAAACTAAGCAGCATGGCATGTGAATGTTGCTTTAAATTGACAGTTGTTCAGTTCTTCACCCCTACACAGGACAGCTGTAGCTCTATGTGTTTGCATAACCTAAAAGTAACACACAGAGGGCTGTCTTTTATTTCAAAATGTTATTACAACAGCCTTTGTATATAAAGTCTAATGCAGTCATTCACAATTATATATGGTTCTTCTTCCCAGAATCAGACATATCAAGAAAAGGCAATGGTTCTGTGATGAGAAATGGAGACAAGTAGTTTCTGGTTCTGTACAAAGCCACTGGTACAGAATGCTCAGCAAGTTCACCCTGAATTCTGCTATTCTAAAGAGGAAATGGTTCCAGTGCTTTGAACCCTCATATGAAATTTAAATGTAATTGCCAGAAGCATTACCTTATTAATAAAAGTAGAAAAGCATCATTACTAATTATCATTAACTTCATTTGCATTTTCAAAACATTTACATTATCTAATCTAACTATGTAACAGATGCTTGCATGATTTCCAACTCAGCTCTTTTCCAAAACGAATACCCAACAACAGTAAATAATGTGTTGCTTTGGACTACTCCTGTCAAATGTAGTGTCTCACTCAACAAGGAATTCGTCAGCCACAGAAGCGATACATTTTTTAATGAATACCAAACCACTTCATTTTGGTACAGCTGATCAACCTTCTTGAATGCTGTATCAACTGATCCCGTTTCAATAGTAGATCCTGCAAGATATCTGCAACAAATTACCTCTTTGAAAGAAAGATTCAATTGATTTGCACTAATCTAATTTAGAGGAGGCCAGAATAAAATCATACTGGGACTTAATCTCATCTGAATACAAACAGTACAAAAATGCTGCTGATAAGTAGCTGATGTAATGCTCTAACACACCAGGGGGCTGATGTACCAATCCTGCTCCCATTAAGGAGAGCACTCTGCAATTCCCAGTGGTGTATCTTGAATTAAGGCTTGAAATTGCATGTTTAGCATAGAATATCTGGAACTTAATATCACAAGATTAAAAAAAAAAAAAAAAAAAAACCACAACAAAACCACAAAAAGACAGGCTATTCTTTGCAACAGTTGTCATGAAATGGAAATGACCAACTCCCAGCTAGATCCACTATGCACACCACCAGGTCCCTGGTGAGATAACACTCAGAAAAGAATCAATGTTTTACTTCTCCCAGAAGCAAAGGAGCAACAGGGAGTGCAAGGAAGCCAACACAGACCCAAATATGATCAAATCAAGGGGCAGTTCGGAGAAGAATTATATTGTTTTAAGGTGAGGTTAGTCTGATGTCATTGCTAGTAATCATCAACAGCAAGTTAAATCACTGGTGTTTCTTTTCCTTCTTCCAAATCAAACCCCGCAGATTTTGGTGGACAGTCAGGCAGCTGATTTCCAGCAAAACCATCAGTTTGACCTGCTCCATCAGGTCCAATGCAGCGAAGAATGGAACTGATTTCACAGCACAGGACAGGATGCTTTGTAAGCCTGATCAAGAGTACCTGGACTTTGAGTCAACGCATTTCATTTATAGACATTTATTTGCCAATTTACTGTATAGATTTAGGGTAATGCAGCCCTCCATCTTACTGTGTTTGTAGAATGGTGATAACAATCCCTGCTCAATGAGAAGCTGGAGGTTAAACTTAATAATATTTACAAAACACTCTGAGGTGCTACAATTCAGGCAGTAATATGAATGTAAAATGTCACTGTACTATGGTTACTATCTTTAAATTCATCAGCTTCCCTGGAAATATGTTTTTTCTAAGAGGAAATAGAATAATTCTTCCTTATTCTATACCACAGAAATAACTATGCAAATATGTAGGGAGTAATTTCAAATTAAAATTATTGTAACTTAAACTTGGAGAACTTAGAACTTGTAATATATTGTGATCATCTGCAACAGGACACAAAAATAAATGGATGAAAAGATAAACAGGTACAGAGATGCACAGATGAATCACATTAAGAAAGTGGAAAGGATCTTTGGAGCACAACTTCCAGCTTTACAAAACTGCTTCGTTTGTGACTGTCTTTCTGGTTGTTCCCAGTTCTGTTACCTTCACAGAATATGCCAAGAACACGAAATTAAGTAGAAGGTTAACATATGCAAGCCTTGAGACCAAATCTATGAAAACATTACCCACTAAAATCCTGTTCAGTCTGTGAGCATCCTTATTCCTTCACACCTTTGCAAATAAATGTCTCGGATGTCATAAGAGTATTCCCATGTTTGAATTCCTTTGTCCCTAAACTAATGTCAACTTTCCTGGATTCTTTGATATTTTATTTTATTTTATTTTATTTTATTTTATTTTATTTTATTTTATTTTATTTTATTTTATTTTATGTTAATTCTATGCTACATCAAATCCTAGGAATTAAGTAAAAAGGTAGGTCAGCTTTCTATATAGCAAACAGTAAGAATGGAAACAAAAACCCTCACCTCTATAGTTTAAAAATGAAAAGCTATAGCATTTGTCACTAACTATGGTGGCAATTTAGTGAGTTGCCCTGAGTGTGAAGAGACCATGGTTTCTGACAACAGGCACTGTTTTGGATTTAACAGTTGTACAAAACCACTTCCATTTATAAGCTCTTTATAAATATCTGTCTCCTGGAGTTACTCACATTTGAAATATGTATTTTAACTTCAACTTGATTTCAGTATCTGCCTTGAAGAATACAAACAGCAGATAGACTTCCTTTATTCTGTATTCACCTATTTAAAATATGCCACTGGATAGAAAAGGGTGAATGGATTAAGGTATTTACCCTATTTCCATTTTCTGTTTTCATGGCCTCAATCAGAAAGCAGAATTTCACGATAAACAAACCCCAACATGGGCTAAAACAATTCCCATTTATTATTCACAGCAGAGGTAAACCAGGATTTCAAAGGCTAGAAGATGCCCTCAATTTGCATCCCGCTTCATTTGTCAGTAAATCTGTTTGCTGTTGGGAAGGCATTTGCCATTCTGTTCTATTAGTCATTCAGTTAAAGCAAGACTAGTAATTAACACTTGTGATAATTAGGCGTTGGTTTGGTTTGGTTTGGAATCAACCTCTGTGTTTTAATTAAATCTCAGGAATTGACAAAAAGGGATATGGTGTTTTGTTTAGCCAAATGATTAAGTGGTATTTTTTTATCATATTTTTCTAGAAGCTATGCTATTTTCTACCCCAAGCAAGCAGGAATGTTTTATTGTGGATTTAAATGAACTGTTTACAAATAATTGCTATTTCTCTATTTAATGTTAATAGGAAACTCATTCTAAAAACAAATCGCTAACCTCACACAGAATGCTTCTCTCAATGGACACGTTATCTTTATGACAACAATAGGTCAGCCAACAGCATCATATATTACACGACTTGCTCTTTATTGGAAGATGGTGAAAAAATATCCTCTCACTGAACTCAACATATCCCAGTAAACCTGTTACACAAACATTTTGTCCACCAGCAACGAGAGAAGCCAACCTGCCACGACAGATTCTAATTAAAAGAAAAATATATCTTAAACAAATGAAACCCCCGTGTACCTAATGGCACAATACAATAATTACAAAGACGATTGGACCATCTGTGCATCAAATTTATGGCTTTATCATGTACAGTCAGACCTTCCTAAAGTAGCTTGTCTAAGGGGTAGGACTAAAAAGGAAAGAGCTGAATTAATGTTTGCCTACATCTTTAAGTTGCTTCCAAAACAAAATGAAGACACAGTTTTGCTGGCGAGTTTTCAGAAGCTGAAAATTCCAGGTCAAAATTAATATGAAATTAAGACTCTAGTAATGAAGCCACTTTTCAGGTTGGCAAATGCCTGGTGGGGCAAGATGAACAGCTGGGAGGAAAGGCTGCACAAGGAGTTTCTTTAAGAATATCCTCCAGGACAGCATTGGGCTCTAAGCATTGCCACTCCTGGGGGTGGGGATGC